>NC_000085.6:7129846-7429846 GCF_000001635.26 Mus musculus | reverse complement strand
CCAGCTGAGCCTTCTTTCCTTCCTTTCTTTCTTAAAGACACAGATTGACCACTATGTTGGGATTGCCCGGGATCAGACCAAGTCAATTGTTGAAAAGTAAGTGTACTTAGGGACCACGTTCACTGTTTCCCATGTGGACTCCTCTCCCATATTGTTTAGTCTCTTATATAAAATGTTACTGTCAAACGTAACTAGTTTTCATCCTGAATAAAACTTTAGCTTTGTTGTACTTAAGAAGCATCTTTGGGCTTTGTGGTGGTGGTTTGGTTTGTTGGGTTGTTCATTTGGTTTAGAGACAGGGTCTTGCTGTGTAGCCCAGGCTGGCCTCAAACTTAATATCCTACCCTCCAGCTCTCAAGATAGAAATGATCAAGGTAAATACTTTGGCTGTCAAATATGTTTGGTTATTTAACCCTATTTTCATATGTATCCAAGTTAAGGCAATCTTTCCTGTCTTTTCTAGTAAGTAATAAAAAGCTTAGATTCCGTCATTGTGGTGAACACCTGGAGTACTTGAGAGGCAGAAGCTGGTGAAGTTGAAGGTCCAGCCTGAATTCCAAGATAGCCAGGGCTATGTAGTGAGAGCCTACCTCAAAAAGAGCAAACAAAAATCCCTGTTTTGCTTTTTAAAGTTCTATAAGATATCATGAATTTTTTTTTTTTTTTTTTTTTTGGTTTTTCGAGACAGGGTTTCTCTGTGTAGCCCTGGCTGTCCTGGAACTCACTTTGTAGACCAGGCTGGCCTCCTCGAACTCAGAGATCAACCTGCCTCTGCCTCCCGAGTACTGGGATTAAAGGCATGCACCACCACACCCAGCTTCATGAAATCTTTTTAATGACTTTTTTAGATATTTTTAAGATTTATTTATATAATTAAATAAACAGTATGCTGTTTTCATGCACACCAGAAGAGAGCATCAGATCCCATTACAGATGGTTGTGAGTCACCATGTGGTTGCTGCAAATTTAATTCAGGACCTCTGGAAGAACAGCCAGTGCTCTTAACCTCTGAGCCATCTCTCCAGCCCCACGATACCATGAATTCTGAATTCCTTATCTGATACTGTGAATCAGGGAACTACTTTTACTTTGAATGGTCACAGCAAGATGAGCCCAGCACTGACTTAGCATGTTCTCCTTTTTCTGTTTCCTTCAGCTCTTCTTTAAGAAGTGAAGTGCTACAGCTGTTGACTCTGAACCTTCCATGCCCCAGATTTTAGTGTCTTTTCATGTTATCAGGAGGAAGCTGAAGGGGTTAGGAGTGTAGTTAAGTGGTAAAGCATTTGCTTAGCATACATGGCCCCAGATTTCCATCCACAGAACAAAAAGAAAGAAACTGAATGTAAGCCAGGCCGGTGGGTATTGATGCCACAATCCTCACCTGACTTGTTTGCTTCATTGTGCGCTCACACTAACTGCAGGTTGAAGGCATCCATAGATACCTGGTGCTGTTCACCAGAGCTGGACTGCTTTGTTGTTGAAAGCGTTAGCTGATGTGTATAATTCTCAGTGAGATGTCACCTCTATGGAGAGCAGCTCTGACAACACTGAAGGTTCAAATGACCACTTCACCAGGGTCAAAGACAGCTCTGATGTCCTCTTGCCAGACCTTGTAGTTCAGAGAACCATGAAACTAACCAGCCATGCCCTTTTTTCACACCTCGTCTTGCTGACTTGTCATTCCTTCTTGACGCTCCTTTTCTTGTACTTCACAAAGGGAAAGACATGGGCGCTCACATCATCATCCCAAGACCTTAATACTCTGATTCTTCCTGGATCCCAGTGAAGGGCCCAGGGATCACTGTAGTGAGACAGAATCAGGCCCTGCAGTAAGGGCAGTGTGGTGGGACCCCTCAGGCTTGTTCCAGACAGTTGAGCCTTACCTGACTTCAGCCATCCCTGAGAAACAGACCTAGAACAAACCTATATTAAAAACAAATATTTTCAGTTTTCTTTTTCTTTCCTCAATAGGATCCAAGCAAAGCTTCCTGGAATCGCCAAAAAAAAGGCAGAATAAGCACGTGAAGCAAGAAGTGCATCAGTTACTAAAACACCATTTAATAGTTATAACATCATCACTTGTACTATGAAGGAACTTGCTCAGTGTCAGCTAGAGTTTGGTTCCAAGTTGTTTGTTCATTTTAATTTGGTGTTCTCTCCCCTCCTCTCCCTTTACCCTCAGTACCAAGCACAAGATGTGTTAGACTGAAAAAAGAACTGATCTCTTAGAACCGTAAAGAATAAAGATTGAATCAGATTACTAGAATTAATCAGACCATAGTGGGGTGGAGCTTTACATGTACCATAAAAGGAGAAAAAGAGAAGTGTCTCTAGGGTCCTCTCTCCAGTTCCAAGGACTCGTATACAGCTCCCATTTATAATTTTGCCCTTATTTTTAAGTTAGGAAATAATGATTAACTTATGAATAAATAGTATGGGGCAAGAGTGGGATTTCTTCCGTTGGGTTTGTATGGCCCTCCAGTCCCACCTTCCTGCCTTACACATAAGCAGCTACTCTTACTGCTCCTCTTCTTCCTTAATGAAAGAACTCTCAGCTCTGAATAACTTACAGAACTCCCAGAATGCCACCTGAGAAATGGGGGTTGGGGGGACAGTGGGTGGAGCAGTCAGCAGGAGGGCAGCCACCACCCTCTCTGCGGCTGCTCCTAGGGAAGGAAGGGCTCTGGGGCTGGGAGGGCCGTGTACAGCCCTTGGTCTGGGATCCATGTGTTGGTTGAGAAATCATTCCAGAGTGTGCTTTCCCCTCTCCCTGCCCACCTTACCTCACGTTTAATAAATATGGTTGTACTTTTCTTATTATGAAATAAATGTCTGTAACTGCTGTACACTGCTATAAACTTGTTAAAGAAAAATAATCTGCATGTGGGCTCCCAGCCATTGAGTTATTGTAATCCTATCTCAGTCTGTGGAGGAGGAGGTACAAGAACATGAAAAGCCTTCCTTCTATTTCTTCCCTGCTGCTTCCTCCTGTGCTTTGCAGTGCTTTAGCCTGAGGACCAAAGCCCCACTGACTGCAAGTCATGTATCTGTTGGCGTCCAGAGGCCTGGCTGACTGAAGAGGTCCATTTCTAGAAGCAGGACATGCAGCTGCTTGGAGTCAGTGCAGTTCTAAAAGGATCTCCATTTTCAGACATATTGATGAAATAGTTCATACCATGATCCACAGTGCTCATTTGGATCGTGTTTTCCAGAACTTTTAGGTTGTGGGTGGCCAAGCAAGACCAGGTGGTACTGATAGATACAACAGAACTTACAGTGGCATCAGTGGAGGGGTCCAGGATCTTAATTTCTCAGACCTTGCATCTCTCCTTCAGCATGGAAATCCAGTCAGCTTGAAAACTGGCATCCAAGAGTCCTTCATTTCTCAAACCCTGCCTGCCCTATTGTGAGGAAGTAGGAGCTGGGGATTTCAAGGTATTTGATGGTCACAAAGTTCTGTGACTGTAAAAGTAGGAATTAGTCGTCTTTCCAGTCCTTTTGGGAAACGACTCACAGACTGCGATAGGTAGAATGCCTTACTCCATCTTCTCAAGTTCCTTTGCCCCTGTACATTTTGAATCTTTCATTTCCACTGTAGACAACACTCCCATCACCATGCTCTGCCCTCCCAGGAAGTGAACGCACCCATGGTCTATGGGGTCTCCTAACAAGGGACCTCGTTCTGCACTGGAAGCCTCCACAGTTTGCTCTTTTCTTTGTTGCTGCTGCTGTGTTAAAATAATTGGAAAGGTTTCTGTGTTACATGAGAGGGTTTTTTCGGTTTTGTTTTTTTAAACAAAGACTCGTAGAGATGAAAAAATTACTAATGAAATTGTGTACGTGTCTGTGCGTGCAACATAAAAACAGTAGTACCAAGAAGCTCTTTTGGTCCCTGTAAAACTGCAAATTGATGTATTAATTATAAATAAAAAACACAGTGACTGTCTCATCAGTCTGCAACTTTATTCTTTGTACAGTTTGGGTGAAGTAAGAGCAAAGGCTTTCACTCACTCCCACCCTCATTCCAGGAATTTTGAGAAAGAACTCCCAAGATTGCAAGGATTCCCATGGCACTGAGCACAAGCTGCACTACGTTTGTTTTCCAAAATGAAGTTAGAGACCCGGTAAAGGATGACCTTAGAAGTGACTGGGGTGAAAGGCACCTGCCTGGGGATGGGAAGGAAGGTTCCCCACTTGCCACAGGAAGCAGCCGAAAGCTGAAACTGAACTGGTTTCATGCATGTCTGGTCTGACATCAGAACTCCTCTGACTTGCTCTGCCCCCAAACTAAGTTGGCTGTGACTCATAAGGCTGGATTCTAGATTTATTCAACATACCTCTGGGTTGGGGGGGGTGGGGTGGTACTTTATGACTGATGCAAACAACTTCACAAATACACATACAAATGTTTGAATAGTGTCACTAAGTAACATGGCATATAAATATGTATCCAGAGTAACATTTACATATGGGTCATAATAGCAAGCATATCATTAACAAAACAATGAAGGAACTTCACCTGTTCATGTCAGAATAGAGGGAGGAGACCCAGCAGCCCCTTGAGGCCATAGGTCATTATGGCAGAATCACTGCAGAGGTACTTGACAACCACCTTGGGAGTTGCAACTGTATGGGAAAGGCCTATCAGGAGGGCCCAAGAATGTGTCTCTAGCAAGCGTCTAAAATGATGCTACCCTGAAGACTGCTGAAATCTGCCCCAGCTAACCTGAACTTCTGCAGTGAGCTCTGGCAATCACGACAATCTGTGGCTCCAATTTATGTAGAGGTGGGCGAGAATAATCACCCTCAGCGTAAAACATGCAGGTGGAAAGCAAAAGGGTAAGTGCACAGCCTGGCACTATCCATAGTCTCTGTTCTTAAGATTTAATACTGTCTCCAAAACCCTGGCCGGTCAAAACTGGAATTTCACTGAGCCAGCAGCTGTTCCAGAATACCTGATGGCCTCAAAACAAGCACAGATAAGCAGCCTAATTCTGCTGGGGAAACCTCAGCGGCAGGGAAAGTGGGCCCCACCTGGAGTTCTGACTGGCAAGCCTGCACTGCTGAAAGCCGCCTGCATCCTCATTCCCGTAAGTGCAGTACACAAGTGCTGTGGGCCTGCAGTGCCCAATACCCACTTTAACAGGCCTAATAGGTAAAGAAATCTTAGTAACTTGCCAGATTGGAAGCAGGGCAATATAGTGCAAAGCTCACTGAACTGGGAGTTGGGAGTTGAGATTTGAAAGGAATCAGTTTGTGAGCTCCAGGGTCCCTTCCCACTGACAATCTTGAATTATAAAAAATGTTATAAAATCCGTGGTATAAAATCCATCTCGATCTAGGGAACTGGGCCTGAGGCACTTGAACCTTGAGCTCCGGCTCTGGAGGGTGAGAAGGGATTTCTTTTCTTGTTTTCTCACCACAAGGGCTGCACTGGCCCCAGAACCCAGGCCCCACGCCCTGACCACCGCACCCTGACTTTAAAGGGAGGGCACAGTGCCTGCAGCGACTTCTCTTTGTGAAGAGCAGACACTGGACCTGGAGGCAAAAAGGCCAGGGGAACATGGAGATACCTAGTATATCCCAATCCCCTCACCACACTCCCATCTCAGTTCTTCCTCCACCACCTCACAGCTTATCTCTGATACACGCATAATAAATAAGACATTTGCACGTAAGGGTGATTGGGCCAGTTCCCCTCTCCCCTTCATATAAAAAGCATTAAATACAGTTTCAAAATAAAATACAAACAGCAAAAAAGGGCCTGATCTTCGGACCACCTGTTCTCCACGGGAGAATGAAATCTACATACCCCTCTCGGACCTGCCTGGGAGACTGAGGGGCCCTTTTGGCACCATGGGGCCTGGCGCTGTTTCCGGCAAGAGAAAAGGAGGCAGAGACCCGGCCCCAAGCCCAGGGAGCTGAGAACC
This sequence comes from Mus musculus, assembly GCF_000001635.26. Taxonomy (NCBI): domain Eukaryota; kingdom Metazoa; phylum Chordata; class Mammalia; order Rodentia; family Muridae; genus Mus; species Mus musculus. Next base: position 7,423,916 of record NC_000085.6, on the reverse strand, counting down.
AGTAGCGTGTCCACCGAGGGCAATTCACGTTCAGAGGGGGCAGTAGTAGAGCCCTACCACCCCAGTGCCCTGAGGTGGAACGGTACTGGCACTGGACCAAGAGTATTCCCGCAGCCTTCACCGTGTGGGTAACAGAAGCCCTCTGAACAGGAGGGCCTAAAGAAAAAGTGCTAATCCCTTTATGCCCCCGGTCCCGAAGGCGTGGCACTGGCCCAGGATGGGTGCGCTCGCTGTCCTAGGCCAGCCGGGGAAATTGGTCCAGCAGACTGGGCCCCACCGTTCCGGCCCCGCCCCGCCCCCTGCTCAGTCCCAATTCACCGCCTGGGCCTCCGAGAGGCCAAGAATTGGACCCCACAGCCTGGGAGCCGAGAGCCGCGCCCGCTGGCGTGAAGCCACACAGAACTGGGCCACTGGCCAGGGCGCGCGGCCAGCGCGTCCTTCCTGGCTTCCTTGCGCCCTGCCTTCAACCCTAATACTGACTGGCTGCGCCCCTTCCCCGGCCTGGCAGCACTGCGCCCTCAGGGACAGCCAAGAGTGCTCACTGCGAACACTGGGGAGGCGCTTTGGCTTTTCGGGAAGCGGGGAGCACCGCACAAAGAGTGCCTGGACCCCCGGGCTAGTGCGCGCCTGAGGCGCAAGTACTAGCTGGCACAGCAAAGTGTCACGGGACGACTGCAGCGGCGCCATCCCATCCCCATCCCAGGCCCGGGCCCCGGCCCCAGCCTAGCCCGACCAGCGGGGAGGTGGGGAATCCCCGGGCCTGACATCAAGGTCTCTCAGCCCAAGGGCCAGGACAGCGCAGGGTGACTGCTACGCGCGACACACCGCGCCAGGCTTGAGATCCGCGCCGCTGTCTCGTGGTGCCGGGGCGGGTGGCCCAAAGCCCTCGTGGCCGTAGCAACGCAGCGCTGCCTCCTCATAGGCCTCTAAAATGGTCTGGCGCTCCTCCGGGGTGAAGTCCATGGAGAAGGGATGCACCTGCAGAATGTGTCGCTTGATGGTGCTCACCTTGAGCGTGGCCAGCGCGCCCCCGCACACCATGCACACCAGCCCGCGCCGGCTGCCGTCGTAGTCCATCAAGTATTCGCCCCGCCAGCGCGGCTGGTAGTTGCGCCGCTGCTCCCGGCTGCGCGGCGGAGGTGGAGGTGGCGGTGGAGGTGGCGGCAGTGGCAGCGGTGGGAAGGCCAGCCCCCCGGGCTCCTGGCTGTCATCTTCGTCGTCCTCTTCCTCCGCGGGTCTCTCCGACGGAGCTCCAGGGGACAGCGGCGCGTCGCCTGGAGAAGAACAAAGGGCTGCCTTGGAGCGAGTGCCATCAATCAGGCCCAGTCCCTGTTCTCCACTGCTCTTCAGGTCCCATCCTCCCGTCTCTCTACAGCCTTCCATCCTCACCACCCTTCCCTCCGAGCCCTGCCCTCTCTCCCTTGCCAGTTGCTCCGACCCATCCACAGGCTCACCCCACCACTCCTCCTCTGGCTCCGCCTCCTCTGCCCCTCCCCCCTCCTCAGAGGCTGAAGCTGTGCTGGGGGCGACAGGGACGCTGGGCGACTCCGGCCTGGGCAGCCCCAGGGCCAGCAGGTGTGCGGCCTTTTCGCTCCACTCCTGGGCGATGAGAGCTTTGACTGGCCCGCTGAGGCTGTTGGAGCCGGGGTGGCGCTGGCGGATGTGTCGCTTGATGGTGCTCATCTTGAGCGAGGCCAGCGCGCCCCCGCACACCATGCACACCAGGCCGCGTCGGCAGCCGTCCAGCTCCATGAGGTACTCCAGCCGCCAGCGCTCCTGGTAGTGGCGGCGATGGTCTCGGCCCCTCCGAGGCCGGTTCGGGATGCCCTCCCTCTCGCCCTCGCCCTCGCCCTCCTCCTCCTCCGCCGGCCCGGGCCTCTCAGGCACCCAGCCAGCCTCTTCCTTTACGTCTGGGGGGCTGAGATCCTGAGAGGAGGGGGCTCCAGCAGCGGGGGCGGAGTCCCGGCTCTTTCTGGTCAGGTCCTGGGGGACGAGGTCATCGTCTGTTGGGGAAGGGGTGAAGGAGAAGGGCTCAGCCTTCTGGCTGTGTTGTCCTTACCCACACAAGAGGGTTCCATCCTTGCTCCTCACCCCAGCCCCAAGCTAGCCGGCCCCAGCCAGAGAGAGATGGGTGGAAAGTTGAATGTCTGTGTGTGAAGGGAAAATAGGCCTGCAGCCCTCAACCAAATATCCCTGCCTCCCAATTTTGTTTTCAGTTCCCATGCTGCCGCCCTAATATTGAAGGGATCTCAGCCCTGGGACAGCCTCGCACCTGGTGAGGGCTGGGTGAGCTCGGACAGAGCCTCAGGCTGGTCACCCCAGGCCTGCAGCAGGGCACTGCGCTGGGGGCCACTGAGCCCTAGGGAGCTGGGGTGCACTTCCAGCACGTGAGCACGGATGTCGTCCAAGTGCAGGCTGGGCAGTGCCCGGCCGCAGGCCATGCACACCAGCCGATTCCCCCGTGGGTCGTAGTCCATGAGACACTCAGCCCGGAACCAGTTCTGCAGTGACTCCTTCAGCCTCCGCTCCAGGCGCCGGGCCCCCAGCCCCCTGCTGCCCCCAGCCCTTCGGGAGGCTGCGAGGCGCCGGCGCCGAGGTGCCACTGAGCCCCCTCGGACCCCTCGCCGCTGGCGCCGGCAGCCCCCACCAGCTGGGGCTTTGCCTGAAAGGGTTGGAGGGAAGCAACTGAGTCTCTGACCCTCTGGGGAGTCCCCACCACAGCCAGGTGCTCCACACAGTCTCTTTCTCACTCAACTGACTCAGGTCCCGTGGCTGATCTCTGCCTAGCTTTTCCTCTCCTCTTACATCTTTTTCTGTTCTGTTTTTATAAGACAGAAACTCATACAACCTAGGCTGGGTTCAAAAGCCCTACCTACCTATGTAGCAACGTTTATCTAATTAATGGTCCTCCTGCCTCCACTTTCCTGGTGCTAGGATGACAGGCATATGCCACCACACCCACTTCCTTTATCTTAACCCCTCTCCCTAATCCTCCTGTTCACTCACTCAAGTCCCACCCAGCCTCCCTAGACCCTGATTTCAGCCCCGTCCCTGGGCTTCTTTGTGCCAACACCACACCCACTCCCCTCACCAACTCACAACCACTTCCTCAACTTGACCCTCCCACCCATACAACTCTTGCTCCTTCTACTACAGTGTCTAGGCCTCAGGGATGCTGGAAACTACCCCACACCACTATCTCTCCCCACTCTCAAAAGGAAGGGCAGTAAACAGACTCCACCCAAAAAGAAACAGAGATTCCCTAAAAAAAAAAAAAAGAAAAGAAAGTAGAAAAGCTGCCCCCTCCCTGAGCCCCATATCACACAAACCCTTGCCTCTCCATATTCTGTATTACCTGAGCCCTTGGGTGGGCAAGCTTGCAGGTTGGCCCCCTCCTCCTCCTCTTCATCTTCTTCCTCCTCCTCCTCTGCCCCCTGGGCCCCCAGGCTCTCAGCCTCACCACCGGCCCCCAGCCCCAGATGGGCGTCCCAGCTGTTGCTGATCACTTCCTTCTCCCTGGGACTCCAGTGCAGGGAGTAGGGGTGTTTCTGGCGAATGTGCCTCTTGATGGTGCTGAGCTTGAGGGTGGCCAGGGAGCTGCCACACACCATACACACCATGCCATGCCGGGAGGGGATGAAGTCCATCAGGTACTCCAGCCGCCAGTGGTCGTGGTAATAGCGCCGGTGGTCCCTGCCGGGGATGCGACTCTTTCCAGGCCTCGAGGCCCGAGCCTCACAATGATCTGAGTATTTCCTGCCTGAAGATGCTGGTCCCCTGGCCCTGGAGGAGGGTAGGGGGGTACTCCCCCAGGACCCTAAGGCACCCCCTTCCAGCTGAAGAGCTTGTCCTGAAGAAGGGAAAAGGGAGACAGGCTCTCAATTTCCTATTTCCAGAGAAAGGACCTAGGGCTTTGATTTGGAAGCATGAAAAGGGGGCAGGGGAGGTTAGGGCAAGAGAGGGGTGGCAAGAGCAATGAAAGGGAAGTGGGTGATGAGGGGGTTGGAACACCCACACAGAGAGCAGGGACCCAGCTGGAGAACAAAGAGATGTGGGCACTGGGCTAGCTTGCTGAAGACTTTAAAACCAAGGTGAAGGCCACGGAGTTTAAGGAGGGATAAAGCCAGAAGCTCAGCAGGCTGGGCAGTTACAGCCAGAATACAGCAAGCAGTAGGGAGAGGGGAACAATAGGGGGTATTTGTCTGCACCCAGATCTGTGCACAACACCCACCCACCTGAGGCCCCTCCAGGAGGGCACCCACCAAAGGTTATCTCCCTTTCCCAATATGCCATCCTGTAAATAGCAGTTTAAGGATGAGGTAGGAACTGTCAGGTCTTCCACTGGAGGGACACCTAAGATACAGCTGTCAACACCTCCAGGGAAAGGAGTTTCTCGGACCTGGACTTCCCCAGAGTCTGGGAGGCACAATGACCCGAAAAGAGGAGGTCGGAGGGCCAGCAGAGTGACTACCGACTGCTCTTCAGACTGGGGAGCAGCCACCACCCATCACACCCATTAAGTCGTTCTAGTTTATCTCATTTGTGCTAGCAGGGATGTGGTTGCTGCCAGCCCTCCCAACAGTGTGCACTTCTGGGGCCTCTCCAACCATTAGTGTTCTTTCACTTTGTCAAAGACACCCAGAGCCCTCCTTGCAGTGCTGGCTGACCATTTTTTATTTAGAAAACTGTCTCCTGGCCACAAAGACGAAACAAGCAGACTCTGGCATTCTCTCAGTACAGAATCCCAGAGTCAGACAAACAAATGACAGGATCAGAGAGGGCTCTTGTCCTCGTGTGGAGTTGTTTGGTTTTTTGGTTTTTTGGGTGTTTTTTGTTTGGTTGGTTGGTTGGTTTGGGGGTGGTTTTTTTGTCTGTTTTGGTTTGAAGGTTTTGTTTGTTTGTCTTCCATTACTTTTTTTTAAGGTAGAGGTATAGAAAAAACATTAGATTCAAGATCTGGCTTCACTGGTGCCTTGCCCAGTGACCTTTGGTAGGTCAGTCACATCCGCTCTCTGGGCCTATACGCCTTTGTCTGCAAATGCACTGACTGAATAGCTAGCATCCTACTAAGCATCTTTCCAGTGCAGGACCACTGTTAAATCTAAGGCAGACTGGCCCTTTAAGAGCAGAAAGAAGAAAAAAATAAAAGAAAGAAAGAAAGAAAAAGGAGGAGCTGAGATTTTTTTCAAAAAAATAAAAAGGGGGGGTGGGGGGCGGGGGCTTATAGGGAGAGGAGCTCAAAGAGTAGAGAGCACTCTCCCTAGTACGGATGGAACCTCCGCTGATCTAAAGGCAATGAACCTTACAGAAGGGAGACAAAAAAAAGCAGTTGGTTTTAAGGGCCAACTAGGGCCGGCAGGTCTTGGTACAGCTGACAAACTGGGGCCAAAATCGATTCTGAAACGCGACAACGCACGGGTGGGGCATCCACCTTCGTGTGCGAACCCATCCCTCACTAAGACCTTCCCGACGTGGGGTATGACAGACGGGGGCCCCCAGGACGCAGGCTGCGCTTTGTTTCTCGTAGCGTAACCGTGAAGGGAAGAGTTCACGTCTCCAGCAAGGCCACGCAGAAAGGGATGGCATAACCGAGAACAGCGGAATCCCGAGCTATGCTACTCTGGGGAAAGCCTCAGAAAGGGACAGAGGGACTGGGAAGCCTTTAAAAGACAGACCACCTGGGAGTGTGAAAGAGAAAGGGCGGGAGCCGCAAGTTCCAGCACCTCGACTCCCACGTCGCTGCCCCCCCCCCCAAAAAACGAGCAACGCGGGGCCCTTTAAGGAGCAGGGATCCGCCCCAGCCCGGCGGGCAGACCCCGCCACGGGCAGGGAGCGCCCCGCGGGCCTTGTAGCTGCTCTCTGCGCCCACCAGGTGGCGCCCCGAGCCGCCCTGCGCTCGTCCCCCGCTTTGTTCGGCGGCCGAGAGGGGCCCGGAGCCGCAGCCCTCCCCTCCCCCACGCCGGGGCCCCCCACCCCCGGTCGTCGGCCCCAGATCTTACCGCCGTCGTCCTCCTCGGGCTCCGTGCCGCCGCTCGCTGCGGTGGGCGGCAGCCGTCGGCCCCGTGCCGAGGTCACTGCGGGCCCGGGGCCGCCCCTGCCGCCGCCGCTCCGGCTCCGGTGGTCCCCGCCGGGCTCCATGCGCTGCGCTGCGGAGCGGGGGCCCCGGGGCGGCGGGGCGCGGGGCCGCGGAGCCAGCGGCGGCGCACGCGGGGCGCTCGGTGCGCGGGGCCCCCGGGCGCGGGGCGCATTCACGGGCGGCCGGCCGCACGGACGGCTGACTGCTCGCTCGGCAGCGCGGGCTGGACCGGGGTGGGGATTCCTGTCTGGGGCCCCTGGGGCTCCTTTAAGGGCTCCTGGGTAAATTTAAAGGGGCCGCGCGCAATTTCCTCCTGCCAGCTCGCGGGGGGCTGGTGCGGGGAAAGCGGGAGGTGGCAAGTCCGCAACGGGCGCTTGTTACGGACGCGGGGAGCACGGTCCTCAGCGCCCTCGTGGGTCCGCCCTGCCGCGTCCGCAGCTGCAGCTCCGGCTGGTAAAGAGTCGCCGAGGTGACCAGGGGCGCCCGTGTCCAGTCCGCTGCGACGCGCTTCAGCCACCGCCCCCTCGGGGCATCTCCGAGCGCGGCTCTCCGCAGCCCGCTAGCAGGGGACCGCCCGGTGCGGCGGCACCGTTCCCCTCTCCGGGGTGCCTCGTCCTCCCGCAGGAGCTGGGCGCGGGCCCCAAGCAGACGCGCCTGGCAGGGGCCCCAGATGGCCGCGGCCCCGCGGAGAGGGTGGAGCCGTGGGGGCTGCCGCGCCCCCTCCCGCGGGAGCCTGGGGCTAGCGCTGGCAGCTCTGGCTTCTACCGGGGAGGGGCGGCGGGGCGAGGTTTCCCTGGAGCCGGCCAGAGTGAGGGCGGCGGCCGCGAAAGCGCAAGCCGGGAAGAGGGGCGCGCAGAGGAGTGTAAGAGAGCTAGCACGCTGCGCCTGGCCAGCCGGCGTTCCGAAACAGAGGTGGCCCTGGGCTGGAAGCCGGAAAGAGAGGGAGACTGCGGCGGTGATTCAGGCTCCTGCCCCCGCAGGCCTATAGGTACCGGGTGAGGCACTCCGCTCAGCCCCGGGCTCCTGCACAGGACGAAGGTGCAAAGAAGGGACTGGGATCCTGGTGATGGGCAGCTGGAGATTCGCATCCCTAGGCTGGAAAACCCTGGGGCGAATTCTGGCTTCGGCCGAGGGACACCTTCAGGTCTCAGGCTCCCGGTAAGCCTGGAGAAGGAACCTCGAAAGGTTGTAGGGTCGAGGCAACCTGGGGTCCTGCCAGGGCCAGCTGGAGAAACAGGTCCTCCCTTAGCCTTTGGTTAGTCGTCCACAACAAAGCAGAGGCCTGGAGATCCAAATTACAGGATGCCAGAGACCATGAGGGTCTAGAAGTGGGTTTTATTCCCTCCCTGTCGGGGAGGCACACCACAGTCAAAGAAGGCACCATTCATGGAGTCATTCTCACACTTAACACCTACTATGTGCTACAAGAGCTGACACTCTGGACATGCAGCAGTGAACAAGATTGCTACTAATGCGGGTAACTTAGACATCCTCAGTTTATAAAAAGGAAACAGTTTCAGCCCCTTGGGAGTAAGGAAACTATTAAATTACCCGACCCACAGGAAACCATTCTCCGAAGTGTATATGCCAAGAGGACAAGAGTCACTGGTGGAAATCACACACACACACATACACACACTCACACGTAGTCTCCGGAATGACTTGGGAGAGATTTCACCTTGGGGAAATATAAGTCCCTTTCCATAGCACTGCTCTCCCACGGTTGGCTGCCCTTCAGTTCACCTCTTGGACTGAGCAGAGCCACATGCTCATGGGACGGATGAATGCCGGATGCACCACGAAGTGGAAGGTTGCTAGGCCCAGGAACACAAAGAAAAGGACAAGGAAATGGCCTTTACATCTTACCATGTAAAACCTAAAAAGATGCTAGGGGTCATGGAGCGCGCCTCTCACCCCTGCACTGGCAGGCAGGTAGGTCTTTATAGGCAAGGGGGAAAAAAAAGGAAGGAAGGAAGGGCTGGATGTGGTGGCAGGAAGCTCTGACTCCAGCACTCTGGAAACTGAGGCAGGATGATTAGTGTTAGCACTAGATTCTATCCAAGAACCTATTCTAAGGGAATAAAATAGTCCAAAGCAACTAGTGACCTAAGTGAAAGAAGTCTGTCTTCCTAAGGCCTCGTGCTTTATCTAGTTTAGTTTCCAGGTATAAGAACCAGCCCTGCAAAACACTTTGGGATCTGTCCTTTCTGATATTATTTATAAAAGGTAATCTTGTTACCAAAAGAAAGCAGTCACAGCCACCTGTCTCTATTTTTAAGTTGCCCGTCCTCACCTCAAAGCTCCACAAGCATTTTCCATCCATCCTTTAGTTCTCACAGCCAACCCATGAACGTGGAGCTGGCTGCTAAGATGAAAAGCAGGGGCTGGAGAGATGGCTCAGAGGTTAAAGAGCACTGACTGCTGCTCTTCAGGAGGTCCCGAGTGCAATTCCCAGCAACCTCATGATGGCTCACAACCATCTGTAATGGAATCAGATACCCTCCTTTGGTGTATCTGAAGACAGCGACAGTGTACTCATACATAAAATAAATAAAAAATAAAATATTTAAGATGAAAAGCAGAGTCTCTAAGACAAACACTGGGCCAAGCCAGGCATGGTAGCACAAGACTTTAATCCCAGCACTCAGGAGGCAGACAGAGACAGCCAGGCTTCAGCCTCAGCAGGAGCAGGTGGATCTCTAAGTTGGAGGCCAGCCTGGTCTAAAGAGCAAGTTCCAGGTCTACAGAGCAAGTTCTATCTACATAGAAAAACTGTCTTGAAAAAACAGGGAAAAAAAGAAATTTCTAGTGGACTCAGTGGTAGACAGGCTTGTAATTTTATTTTTTTAAACCTTTTAATGATGGTTTCTTAAAATATAACTTTTTAAAAAAGATGTGTATCTATACACACACACGCACACCATTGTTCTCTTCAGAGATACCAGAAGAGGGCATCAGATCCCATTATAGATGGTTGTGAGCCACCATGTGGTTGCAAGCCACCATGTGGTTGCTGGGAATGGAACTCAGGACCTCTGGAAAAGCAGTCAGTGCTCTTAACTGCTGAGCCATATCTCTAGCTTTTAGTGATGGTTCTTAAACGCTTTAACCTTCCTTGTAGCCCACCACTCACTAGAGATAGTGGAAAAGAAAGGATACAGGGGCAGTGGATCTGTTTAGAAAGGTTCTTTGGAGCAACTTCTGTCTGTGTTGTCTGGAAATCGACACTTTAGTTGACAGGTTAGCTTCAGCTGCTCGATTCACTCACAAACACTTTAGCAGTACAGTTAGAGTTGGGATATCAATCACAAATCAGCAGAGGTGGCACTACCTAACAGAGACAGCCAGGCTTCAGCCTCAGCAGGAGTCAGTAGAAGGGACCAGGCCAATAGGAGCTCCAGGAAAACCTCTATCAGTGAATTGAAGATCAGCAAAAAGATGTGAGACCAACAAGCATTGTATAGCTAGCTCTAAAGTAAGCCTAGCTCAGCCATAGCCATCTTCTGTTGAGTCTTATTTATATCCCTCTAAACATCATGTGTCCTCCACCAGTCTTGTCTTAGCATGTGAGTCTGTCTCAGCTGACATTACTCTGTCAATCAGCCTGAGTCCAATGAAGTGACAAGAAACTGTAGCAGGCCACCAGAAGTTTTTTGGTGTGTCTCTCCCCATAGAATATGGACAAATGGAGCTCAACTATGCAATAAAAGGTGGACCCATACATGCATGTCATTAGCAGAGAATCCTTCATCACGTGTCTTTTCACATGCTTGCAGAGCATCTTCTCCTCTGTGTCTGCTTCAGCGAAACATTCCTTCAAGCATCTGCCTTAGCCTTTCACCTGTGTCCACTTCAGGAAAACACTTCTTCACGTGTTTGCCCCTGCAAAACACCAGCTAACACCACTGGCTTTCCAAAGACCCTTAAGTTTCCGCTTCACGGGCAGAATATACTGAAGCAGAATTGTTTGAGACCAGAATTATAAGGTTTTCATAGTGAGTTCCAGGCTACCCAGAGCTGTGTATATATCCTGTTGCAAAAATAAAATAAAGCCTTATGTAGTGGTGCATGGGTAGTGTCAACTAGTGAGAGCAAAGTCAAAAGGGTCCCAAGTTTGAGGCCATCATGAAAAAGGGGAGGGGCATGAGGAGAAGGGAAGGAAGGTGGGGAAGGAGGAAAAGGAAAAAGGAAGCGAGGGAGGGAGGAAAGGAATAAGAAAATTTAAAATAATACAGTTTTATAAAGAGAGGGAAAACATTATCTTGGCCTTTTTTATGTTAAAAAAGAAAGGTATAAGCCAGGTGTGGTGGCACACGCCTTTAATCCCAGCACTCAGGAGGCAGAGGCAGGCAGATTTCTGAGTTTGAGGCCAGCCTGGTCTACAGAGTGAGTTCCAGGACAGGCAGGGCTGCACAGAGAAACCCTGTCTCAAAAATCAAAAAAAGAAAGAAAGAAAGGAAGGAAGGAAGGAAGGAAGGAAGGAAGGAAGGAAGGAAGACCAAATTAAAAAAAGAAGAAAAAAAGAAAGGTTTTTTTTTTTTTTCCTTTTGCTTATTTGCATGTCTGAGTACTATGTGCATGTCTGGTACCTGAAGAAGCCAGAAGATGGCACTGGGTCCTCTGAACTGGAGTTACACTTGTAAACCAGCACCATGTGGGTGCTGGCAATTAAACCTGGGTGGTCCTCTTGAAAAGCAGCCAGTGCTCTTGCCCAGTGAGCTAGCTCTCCAACCCTTCTTTAACCCTTTAAAATTCTTCCTTTTCCTTCTGATTATCAAAAATAAATAAATATCTCACGAGCCCCTGAAAAGCATGGTGAGTTCTCAGCCTCTGGTACCAATGGGATGCAAGAGTTGGTTGAAATATGGGGTCATATCTCCAAGAACAACCGTCAACCTGAGAAGGCATCTCAGGGACAGCATGGCTTGAACAAAGCCTGAACAGAGCAGGAGGCATTGTCAGGAGAAGAAAGGGACAGCAGGCTCTGCCGGCCAAGGCCAGGCCACTGAAGTAAGAGATGGGCAAGTGGAAGAACAGAACAAGAGAGGGACTTAAGCAAGAACTAAGCCTTAGGGGCCACCTTGAAAGTCCAGTCTGTCCTAGAGACCCTGGAAGATTGAATTTCCTGAAGGTATCCCTAAGGACACCAGAGAGGGAGGTTCCAGAGTGACACACCTGGCAGCCTTTAGAGCAGGCAGCAGAAGCAAGGAGAGACTTCAGCCACCAATGCAGCAGTGCCAGTGAGGGCGGGGCTTGAGCCAGCTACAGTGTGTAGCGGTACAATCACTGCACACAGGAGGGGGCTGTAAAGTGAGAAGGCTTCTGTGTCTGCCCTCACCCTTGTAATGGCTTCAGGAAGAAGATAACTATAGCCTGGAAGCTGCTCACACCCAGGCTTGATCCTTCTGCCCAGTTTCTACCAAGGTTCCCCCAGAGAATAGCAGTGGCTTTGGCTTGAGCCCTATTAAGAAGGTAGAGCTGAGGCAGTGGCGGCACACACCTTTAATCCCAGCACTTGGAAGGCAGAGGCAGGCGGGTTTCTGAGTTCGAAGCCAGCCTGGTCTACAAAGAGAGTTCCAGGACAGCCAGGGCTACACAGAGAAACCCTGTCTCAAAAAACAAAAGGAGGAGGAGGAAGAGGAGGAGGAGAAAGAGGAGAAAGAGGAGGAGGAGGAGGAGGTGGTGGTGATAGAGCTGGAGAGGCCCGCCAGTCGCCATGTGGTAGAGAGATGGCAAAGAGAAACCGAACGGTTGGAACACAACAGAGAGGTAGAACTGGAGACTTGGGGGTGGAGAGGAACAGCCTGATGTGAATATCCTGCCATGCCACCTGAGGCCATGGTGAAGTCCCAGCCCATGCTACCACTGTTGTCCATGTCTGGGTCTGGGTCAACGTCCCATGGCTCATATTACCACCAAAGACTATGAGGATGCCCCTGGTCTGGGCGGCCACCTGGCACCATGTTTAACATCCAAGAGATACACAGAGCTGGCTCTGTCCCTCACTAGCTGCTATGAGGTGCTGTGGGAGAGAGAGGAATGCCCTCCAGCTCGACACCTGGAGGGAGCAGGGCTGGTGTGTTTGTGGGCTGCGGCACTGGATGAACTAACAGTGCAGTGCTGAAAAGCTTGACTTAGGAGTGTGGGTGCAGGAGAGCTGGCGGGCTGACCAATTCAGCTACCACCCAGGCCCAGACCCAGAGTTATGAGTTGGCCCACCCCAACATCTATGCAATTTATGAACTGCTGGAACCTGTGAAGGGGCCAGTCCTATCAATGCTAAGCTGTGGGATCTCCATGACACAGGGCAACAACAGGCAAAGGGCAGATATGAAGAGATGGGGAGATGAATAGGATTGCGGTTCATGATACAAAATTCACAGAGAATCAATAAAAAGTTGTCAAAAGCCAGGCGTGGTAGCACACGCCTTTAACCCCAGCACTCGGGAGGCAGAGGCAGGTGGATTTCTGAGTTCAAGGCCAGCCTGGTCTACAGAGTGAGTTCCAGGACAGCCAGGGCTACACAGAGAAACCCTGTCTCGAAAAAAAAAACAAAAAAAGTTGTCAAAAAAAAAAGCTAGAGCTGGCTCAAGAGAGTCAGAAGCTGAGGTGGCTCTGTGTGACACAAGTCACACAAGTGCCACACAAGTGTGAGGACCCAAGTTAGAGTCCCCAGAGTGCTTGTAAACCCAGCTTTGGCGGCACAAATATGTAAACCGATACTCCTGTGGCAAGGTAGAAGATAAGGAAAGGGGTCCTGAGGGCCTTGGGCCAGCCTGCTGTATGAAGCATCCATCAGCAAATAGAAAGACCCTGTCTCAAAGCATTATTAGAAACGGTTTTTGGAAACAGGGCACAGTAGTACATATTGCTATCCCAGCTCGAGGGAGGCAGATCTCTTGAGTATAATGCCATCTTGGTCTATCTAGTGAGTTCTAGACTAACCAGTACTGCATAGTGAGAAACTGGGGCCTGACTCGACAATCTCCCAGTTTTTTACATTGATTTATGTCATATGTAATTTGTCTGCATAATTGTCTGTATGTTATGTACATGCACTATGTGCATGCCTGGCTGCCAAGGAGGTTAGAAAAAGGCACTGATTTCCAGAAACTGGAGTTTTGAGTGGTTGTAAGCCGTCATGTGAATGCTGAAAACAGAGCCTTGCTCCTCTGCAAGAGCAACAACTGCTCTTACTGCTGAGCCATCTCCAGCCCCAGAGACCTCCCAGTTCTTACATCTTGCCTCTTCTCTTTCATCTCAGTCTCAAATGCTTAATCTGCCTGCTAATGTCACCAGCCAGGGCTGTGGGCTCCCTAACACAGCCCTCTGCTCCCAGCTTCAGAGTGCCAGAGATCCTCAAAATGAGAGGCCACTTTCTCCTGCTTCTTAAATGTCTCTTTATGCAGTACCATAAAAAGGTAAACTTAACTGAGAACTAAACCAGAAGAGCTATGAAAAGTGTTCCCAAGGGGAGACTTGAAAGGGGCACATATGTTAGCATCTCTGCACACACACTGCCCACAGAAAATATACTTATTTTTCAATATCCTCATAGCATAAAAACAAAAAATAGGCTGAGCATGGTGGCGCACGCCTTTAATCTCAGCACTTGGGAGGCAGAGGCAGGTGGATTTCTAAGTTTGAGGCCAGCCTGGTCTACAGAGTGAGTTCAAGGACAGCCATAACTACACTAAGAAACCCTGTCTCCAAAACAAACAAAAAACAAAAACAAAAAAAAGCTGCCTCTGGGATAAATCCTAACATAAGACAGACAAACCGTTTAGAATAAGACTTCCATTTTGAGTAGCAGTCTAATAAAGTAAGTTCCCAAGACCTCCCTGGGAACTGACATCCTACTTGTCAGAAAGGGACATGGACATGGGTAATTGACATCCTGGTTGGCAAGTTAAGACATGAATGTTAGTCAAGACAAATCCTATCCCGGTAGACAACTTCAGACATGAATATTAGGCAAGGCAAGTCCCCTGCCATAGTTGAATATCCCAATGAATGAGAGCAGGATAAGTGTAGAACAAAGACATGTTCTTAAAGAAATCCCCTATCCCTAAATCCTGATTGGTAGAGTAATTTGGCACAGATGTTTGTAGATTTGGGGCTTAAAAACCCTATAGGGCCGGGCATAGTGGCGCATGCCTTTAATCCCAGCACTCGGGAGGCAGAGGCAGGCAGATTTCTGAGTTCAAGGCCAGCCTGGTCTACAAAGTGAGTTCCAGGACAGCCAGAGCTATACAGAGAAACCCTGTCTCGAAAACAAAACAAAACAAAAAACAAACAAACAAACAAACAAACAAAACCTGTAGGATCTAACTTGGGGTCATGGTTCAGTTCCCAAATCTGGATCATGGTCCTGGTCAACCAGTCTTTGGGTGTGTGCTCAATAAACTGTTGGAGTCTGCCAAAAGACCCTCACTCACAAAGACCACAGAGATCCACATCGCTGCAAATTGCAAGAGTTTTTGTTGTTGTTGTTGTTGTTTTATTGATCCAATGCGTTGGGGACCCCCCTCAGCATGCAGGCAAGAGGAGAGATCTTGAACAAATAAAGAACACACTTTTTTTATACCTTGTAAGAAGCAGATTTAGGCAACAGGGTTAGCTGGCTTATTCTCATTGGTGTAGCAAGTAACCCTTTCAGGCATTGGTTGGTTTGCATAGGGTGACTACCTTTGGCCTAGTGACTCACTCTGCCTGCCCTTATGGTGAGTTATTATTATTGGTCAGCAAAGCAGCAGTACATTTTGAACTTATGGGTCAGCTATTAATGTCACAACTATTAATGTCACATAGAATTCTAGCAACAAAGTCAGGGCAGTTTGTGTTTTTTTTCAGAATTCAGTGTGGAGTGGGGTAGGGGAAATTTTCTGGGAACTGTTAATTTTGTTTTGGCAGCCACAAGCTTAGTCTGGTTATTTTGACTGCAAGTTTGGAAAGTCCCTTCAGAAGAGAAGGGGCTAGATGGTCTTGAATTTATTTTGGATTTTACAAAACTATCCCTGTCTGACTGAGATCAGTGTTCATGTGGTTTGTGAGGCAATTCCTGGACCCCAACACTATCTAACTATCTTATCTTTTTAAAAGACAAGGAATGCGATATGCATCCCTGTCTGTCCTGGAACTCACTCTGTAGCCCAGGCTGGCCTCGAACTCACTCTGTAGACCAGGCTGGCCTCAAACTCAGAAATCCGCCTGCCTCTGCCTCCCGAGTGCTGGGATTAAAGGCGTGCGCCACCATGCCTGGCTCTCTTTTATTATTTTATTTTATGTGTATGAGTGTTTTGACTGCATGTGTGTACACTGTGTGTGTGCCGTGTGTCCTCAGAGATCAGAATACAGCATCAGACTGGCTAGAAGTGGAGGGACAGACAGTTGTGAGCTATCGTGAAGGTGCTGGGAATTGAATCTGGCCCCAAATGCTCTTTACTGAACTGTCTCTCCAGCAGAAGTTTTCATTCTTCTCCTCTTCCTCCTCCTTCTCTTCCTCTTAATATCTTTTTAAAATATGCATAAATGTGTTGCCTGCATGTATCTATGTGCAACATGTGAGTGACTATCCATGATTGTGAGCCACTATATGGATGATTGACTTAGTTAGGGTTTTACTGCTGTGAACAGACACCATGACCAAGACAAGTCTTATAAAAAAAAAAAAAAAAAAAAAAAAACATTTAATTGGGGCTGGCTTACAGGTTCAGAGGTTCAGTCCATTATCATCAAGGTGGGAGCATGGCAGTATCCAGGCAGGCATGGCACAGGAGGAGCTGAGAGTTCTATGTCTTCATCCAAAGGCTGCTAGTGGAAGACTGATTTCCAGGCAACTAGGGTGAGGATCTTATACCCACACCCACAGTGACACACCCATTCCAACCAGGTCACACCTATTCCAACAAGGCCACACCTTCAGATGCCACTCCCTGGTCCAAGGATATACAAACCATCGCAATGATGGAAACCAGGTCCTCTGAAAGAACATTGAGTTATAGAGAGAACATCCTATCAATTTAAAAAGCCTATCGCTTAGCCAGGAAATAGAAGGTGGGGCATCAGGAGGAGAAAGAATTCTGGTAGAGAAGGAAGTGGGAAAATGCACCATGAAGTTGTGACAAGGCAAACACATGGTACCTGAGGCAGAATGTAGGCTAGAATAAATATTATATATTAAGTTATATCTAGTCAGAGAAGAGCCTAGCTACATACCCAAGGTATTTGTAAATACATTTTGAGTCTGAGTCTTATTTCTGGGAGCATGGGGCTGGGAGGAATAACTTTAACACCAAGTGCTCTTAATTGTTGAGACAGCTTGTAAGGATCCATGATTCACTGAAGAATGACACCCCAGACTCAAATAGTATGTAAACGCAAAGAGTGTTTTATTCTGCAAAAGTCCTGCATCCTTGGGTCTTCCATTATCAAGATAGAGAGACAACCAAGTGAACTTGCAGGCCTGATTTAAAACACTAGGGAATTTCGAGGTAGATGACTTCTATGTTATTCTGTTGGGTCCAACTCTACGAACACTCCATTACCTGGGTGTGGGAGCTGGAAACTTGCTGGGGAGGTCTGGAAACTGTTGCTGAAGCACTGTCCTTGCCTCAGACCAGATGGCAGGGCAGCTTCTAAGGGCTGGACTTGCTTGGAATTGCTCAGTTCTTGGGAACAGAGATTTCGGCTAGTCTCCTCAACTGGAATCAGCCCAGCCTTCTCATTCCTCCCTTTCAGTAATGGGCCATCTTGAATCCTTGGAGTTGTTTCTGAGGCCCCTACACCAGCATCGCCAGCCAGCCCTATGTCAAGGAGAGAACCTAGTAACAAAGTGGTAATGGCCACCCTTTTAACCCGACTGTTTGGAAGTGCTACCTGGTTGAAGACATCCTTCCTAGAGTAATAAGTCACTCAGGGTGCAAGCTGTACGAGAACATAAAAATCCTCAGTTGTATTTACAACCAGGCCATAAATGCATAGAGTAAGCCCTGAGGTACAAGCCTACCAAGCATTCTCTGGGGACAGCAGGTATCCTACAACAGTAGGGGTTACAGTGCGGTTGCAGAGATGCAGAGGTGGGGATAGGCTGGGGCTACCTTCTTTCCAATACAGAGCCCCTGTCTGGTAGCCAACAGTTCTGTGTTAAGTCCAGGGAGACAGGAGTTAAGAACCATCTGTGCAATTGGCCTTCTTGCCAGCCACTGTGAACTTGACAAGGTTGTTGCACCGTCCCCTGGGGTTACCCAGATAGAAAGGGGGCAGTGGCTGGTGAAGCAGAGCACAAGGAACAAGCAAGCAGGTCCAGGAACGCTGAGTCCCAGCTGCTGTGGATCGACAGGGTGTGGGGGGCCTTCCATCACTCTTGCGGCAGTTCACCTGAAAGTCCCCTTTACTGGGACCTCAACGGCTGGATCTTCTCTCTCCTGGCAGGACTAACATGAGAGTGGTATACCCACATCCTGATCCCGCACACCTTAACAGCCATAGGCATGGTCAGGATCATGGTGTGAGGTCCATTCCAGAAAGGCTCCAGACTCTTGTGGCTATGTCTTTCTTTCTTTCTTTTTCTTTTTCTTTTTCTTTTTCTTTCTTTTTCTTTTTCTTTTTCTTTTTCTTTCTTTTTCTTTTTCTTTTCTTTTTTTTTTTTTTTTTTTTTTTTTTTTTTGAGACAGGTTTTCTCTGTGTAGCCTTGGCTGTCCTGGAACTCACTTTGTAGACCAGGCTGGCCTGGAACTCAGAGATCAGCCTACCTCTGCCTCCCAAGTGTTGCTACTATGCCCAGCGTGGCTTTCTCTCTTAATCCAGACTTTGTCACCTGGTTCAAAGCAATGGGGGGTAGGGGGATGAGCAGACTCACAAATCTGGCAGATGGCAGGTCAGAGTTACTTCTGAACCCTGTGGAGGGCTTCTAACGATTTTATATATGATTTTGGTCATATTCAGCTACGATATCAGAATGAAGGTTAGGCAGCATGGGAGGGGGCCTCCCATATAGGATCTCAAAGGTGGGGCGACCTAAAGTATAGGGGGTGTTCCTAGCCCTATATAAGGTATAAGGTAGGAGGGACACCCAGTCACTGCCAGTCTCAAGGGTTAATTTTGGTCAATGCTGGTCCATTATCAGACCCAGGCAGGGCAGGCAAACCACACCTGAGTATGATGTCTCCCAGGAGCTTCTTTGCCACTACATTAGCAGTCTCCTACTTTGTAGGGTAGTCATCTACCCATCCTGAAAAGATATCTATAAAAACTTGCACAGACTGATATCCATATGGTCCTGGTTTTATTTCTGTATAAGCTATTTCCCAACTAGCCCCTGGCCATTGAGCCCTGATTTTGGTTTCTGGAGTGGCTCCTTGATTGGGGTGTGAAGAGTTCCCAGCCTGGCAGGTGGCAGTCCAAGATTACCTGGTCAACCAAGTGTCCTAAAAATACTTTGTGCCTTGCCCCTCACAGCATTTCCTTCACTTTTCAGTGGCCAGGTGTGAAGCTTGACGAATCTGACGGATGAGTTCCTTAGCAACCTCCTTCAGAGGTCGGCAGCCTTCTGTTTCTTCTGTAAACTCCTTAGAATTTTGCCTGATGTCATTTGTCTTCACTGGTATATTCAGGTATGGCTGGGAACACAGGGCAGAGTGAGAGTCTGACAGCATGAGTTGGCCGCCTCCCCTTGAATATGTGCCCCAGATAGGTGACCTCAAGTTGACAGAGCTGGACCTTCTTAGCAGACACTAGGTAGCCAAGTCGACTCAGCTCTTGTCGCAGGTCTCATGTGGCCTCCTGGCATGTCTCCAAGTCAGGGGCCCCGCAATACATACTGGAGCACAGTTATTTGGGGGTGGGCCAGCTGGTCCTCACCCAAGTCCTCACGCAGTGGCTTGTCAAAGATGATGGGTGAGTTTTTGAATCTTTGAGGAAGGCGTGTCCAAGAAGTCTCTCTCCAAATCTTGCCATTCAAAGGCAAATAGAGGCTGGCTTTTGGATGCCAGAGGCACACCTCAAAGTTTTTCAGTGGCTGAAGTTCCTAACCAATGTCAAGGGCAGCTTGGTTAACAGAAGCCATGTTCACAGCTGACTCTGGCTTCTGGGTCAAAAGCAGTGTAGGTCCTATAGGCTTCAAAAAGTCTAGATGCTCCTGGGGCTCTTACTCTTTCCCTGCATCACGTGCCTCACCTTGGGCAAATTTGTGGGCTGCCTGTCGGCCTGTCGGAGGCCCCCATCAGGGTCTGGTGGTAAGTCTGGAGCTTCTCCTACCTTCAACAGCAGTGTTAAAATCCCAGGCAGAGCCAGGCAGTGGTGGCGCACGCCTTTAATCCCAGCACTCGGGAGGCAGAGGCAGGCAGATTTCTGAGTTCAAGGCCAGCCTGGTCTACAGAGTGAGTTCTAGGACAGCCAGGGCTACACAGAGAAACCCTGTCTCAAAAAACAAAACAAACAAAACAAACAAACAAAAAACTGGCCGAATGGGCTGCCGGAGGTTGCCACCTCTCTTTCCGGAAGACGGCACCACAGAGCACAGCTTCGCAAGGCTCTCCAGCTGGTCCTGGTCTCTCCTGCTGACTCATGCTGGATCAGGCACAGGACTGTCGGTTCTGGTTCATGCAGCTCATTTGTGCTTCCTATCCTGACACTACTCTATTGGATTGCCAGTATCCTGACAACTGGAGGTTGGAACCAGGCTAAAGAACCACTAAGCAGGTCCACATCCTATTTACCAATTTTTCTCCCCTACCTTTGGACAGTGGGCTAGGAGGTGGGTCGAAGTGTTTGAGAACCCCTATTAAAGTAGGTTTTGAAAAACCTAAGCCTATGTACGTTCATGCTTATAAATTACTGCTGTGGTCAGCAGTGGACAGTGGGCAATGTTAACTACAGACTTCTGGTTAAAGGAGGGAAAATAAATGGCTATGGAATGTTCAGCCATAAATGGGACAAGGCTCAAGGAATGTTGGGGTAGAAAGAGTGTAAGAGTCAGTAGAAGGAGCGGAACATTGGAGGCATGGCTGTCCAGGACCTGGAAAAGAGCCACCTGCCTCTGTCTCCCAAGTGGATTACAGCTGTGCACCATCCATCACAACTATGGAACATGGTCTTTTGGTCAGGATGTGGCCTTTGCACATGCACACACAACACACACACACATACCACTGACACATATATACACACACCACCAATACACACACCAATCATACAGCACAATACTAAGAAATAACATTTTGCCAGGCATGGTGGTGTACAACTTTAATCCCAACACTTGGAAGGCAGAGGTAGGCAGATCTCTGCAAATTCAAGGCCAACCTGGTCTACCGAGCCAGTTCCATGATAGCCAGGGATACATAATAAGATCCAGACACACACACACACACACAAATAGGACCTTTGTCTTCTTTCAAGCCTGCCTGAATAATGTCATACTTCAGCCTGGAGACTTTCAACAAGAACTAATCTGAGGAAGACTTGGATGAAGAAAATGCGGTTTTAATGCTGGTCCCACGTACTGAGGTGCCAACCACAGAATAGCCTACAAATGTTTCTTCAACCATAGACCACAAACCACCAGCCCATCTCTGGTGAGGCATGAGGGAAATCAAACACCCAACAAGAACCAGCACCTGTCCTCCACCCAACCTGCCTTCTTTAATGATGTGTCCCCAAACACTCTTCAGAAGTGATGTTGTTATCATAACTGCCATTCGTACTCAAGAAAGTTGAAGTTTATTTGAGACTTTGGAGACATTCATATTCTAAACAAGAATGCTATATTCCCAACACATCTCATGAGGCCAGAATGAAGCAGGGTCCCAAAGAAACACAAGATAGTCTTCAGGGGAATTGGGCCTCCAAGCAGTTGCCAAAATAGGAAGCAGGAGAGTGGTATCCTGGAAATTCTAACTTCACATAAGGGGTCCACATTTGCAGCCTGGACAAGGATTGCCATTCGAGCTGCCCGGTCAGTATGGATTGATCTCCTCCTCCCGCTAATGTCCAGGCCTTTCTGCCACAGCCATTGCAACAAGATCATGAAAAACTTTAAAACTAGAAGCCATACAAAGAAAAATGTCCTACCCCCAAATATTCTGCCTTAGACAAATCGAGGTTTTACTCTGATCTGAAGGGAATGAAAGAAGCAAAGAAAAACATTCTGTGATTCCCTATAATGGCTAAAAAAAACCTCTGGCTGTCAGACTTCAGAAGCCCCTCCTCCTGTCTCCCAGCAGACACACTAGCATGCATCTCTCTAACAGCATCCTGCTGAACCCTAACATCGCTGTCAGTTCCTCACGGTCCTGTTCTGGGTTTGCTAACTGCTTAGCTATCTGAGAAAAGGGGTGGGGGGACGAAAGAAAAAAAATTGATGTTTTATTAGAAAAAAATTAGTACATTGTGACTGTGTGTGTGTGTATAGAGGAGTTGGATTTGACAACTTTCTCTTTCTCAGCCACTTCCCACCTTATTTTCTTCAAATATTTTATTTTATTTTTGTCTATGGTTGTTTTACTTGCAAATATGTTTGTGTACCGCATGCATGCTGGTGCCTGAAGTGGCCAGAAGAAGCCATCAGATTCCTGGAACTGGAGTTACAGATGGTTGGGAGCCGCTGGGTGGGTGCTAGGAACTGAACTTGGATCCTGTTGAAGCGTAGCAGCAGTAGCAGCAGCTCTTAATATCTAAACCATTGCTCTAGACCCAAGAAATAACTTTTTTTTTTTTTTGGTTTTTTGGTTTTTTTCCAGACAGGGTTTCTTTGGGTAGCCCTGACTGTTCTGGAGCTCACTCTGTAGACCAAGCTGGCCTCGAACTCAGAAATCTGCCCTCCTCTGCCTCCCAAGTGCTGGGATTAAAGGCATGCGCCATCACTACCCAGCAGAAATAACTTTTTCTTTCTTTTTTTCGGGGTGGGGGGAGGGTTGTTTGGTTTGTTTGTTTGTTTGTTTGTTTTGTTTTGTTTTCAAGACAGGGTTTTTCTGGGTAGCCCTGGCAGTCCTGGAACTCACTCTGTAGACCAGGCTGGCCTTGAACTCAGAAATCCACCTGCCTCTGCCTCCCCAGTGCTGGGATTAAAGGCGTACGCCACCACGCCCGGCCAGAAATAACTTTTGTAACCTTATTTATTTAATGTATATGAGCCTATGTATGTTGTATATCTGCATACCACATGTGTGCCCTGCTGGGGGAGTCCAGAAGAGGAAGGATATCAGATCCGTTGGAATTGGAGTTAGAGAGCTTTGATCTGCCATGTAGATGCCAGGACTCTAACCCTGGTCCCCTGCCAAGGTGGCCAGTTCTGAACCACTGAGCCATCTAGGGATTGATGATATGGCTCCATGGGTAAAGGCACTTGCTTCCAAGCCTGAGGATCTGTGTTCCATCCCCAGGACCCACAGGGTGGAAAGAGAAAACTGATTCTTTCAAGTTGTTATCTGACCTTCACATGGGAGCTATGGTACACATGCTTACACACACATGTACATACACATCAACTCCCATTAGCCCTCCTCTGACCTCAGCACACTGTGACACTCATGTGAGAACACACACACACAATTTAATTAATTAATTAATTAATTAATTAATTAATTAATTATAAAGAAATGACCTAATAAAGAAACGAGCAGGGGGGCTGGTGAGATGGCTCAGTGGGTAAGAGCACCCGACTGCTCTTCCGAAGGTCAGGAGTTCAAATCCCAACAACCACATGGTGGCTCACAACCATCCGTAACGAGATCAGACTGGAGTGTCTGAGGACAGCTACAGTGTACTTACATATAATAAATAAATAAATAAATAAATAAATAAATAAATAAATCCTTAAAAAAAAAAAAAAAAAAGAAACAAGCAGATCCCAGAGCCTGCGTTTTCCTGACTGTGTTGGAACTACAGGGCCCACCAAGCTCGCACCTCGTTTGGGGCTTGGCAGTAAGAATACCCTGGAGCTTATTGGTCTGGCAGGAAGCGAACATCCGTGCCCTTCCTGCTAAAGCCCGGAATCCAGCTCTAGACAACAGGATGCAGGAAGGAACCCGGAAGCAAAGCCTCCTGTGCAAGGGGGTGGGGGTCTTCCTTCAAGACTGGAAGCTCCCCTGTGAACTGATGAGTAAAGACAGATGTCATCCTTCAGAGACAACGGGCCTCCGTTGCTTCCCTCTGTGCTACAAGGGTGTGTGCACGTGAGCCAGAATTGCAACCACCGCTCCTCCTGTAATGTGCACTGCTTCTGGGAATTTAGCTAACTCCGTGTTGACAGACAGTAGCTATGCACACATATATGCTTGTTATAGATAGCAGATTCCTGAGCTATGTGTGGTGGCAATCAGGCTGGCCTGGAAGTCACTGTATATATAATCCAGGCTGGCCTTGAGCTTGCAGTGACTGTTGAGTGCTGGGATTACAGGCATGCACCATCATGAAGAGGCAGCTGTTACTTGTATCTGCTCAGCATCTTCACTTCTTCTTTTAGAACCTTTTGGGGTGCTGATGGGGAGCTGTGCTGGTACATCTTCATCATAAACTTGACTATCAACTAGACTTGGAATCAGCCAGGAGATGCACCTCAGAGTCTGTCTGTGAGATCTTTTTGAGGGAGGTTTCCTTTTGAAGGAGATTCAGGTAGGGTGGCTGAAATAGTCTCTCTTGTAGTTCAGGCCGACCTCAGAATTGCTATGTAGAGGATGACCCTGAACTCCTGAGTACTAAGATTGTAGGTATGGACTACCTAGCTAGAGAGCTTTAACTGATAAGAAAAGTCCCATCTTGAATGGGGAGCCACATTGCATGGGCTGGGTCCTGGCCTGAATAAAAAAGGAAAAGGAAAGAAAGAAGACAGCGCCTGCATTCATCTCTCAGGTCCTGACTGGTCTGCATGGCCAGTCACCTCACACTTAAACACTCTCTCCTCCTCCTCCTCCTCCTCCTCTTCCTTCTTCCTTCTTCCTCCTTCTCCTTCCTTCTCCTTCCTCCTCCTCCTCCTGGGCAGTCTCTATATGGTAAGGGAATTTGTTGATGATGTACAGTCTGCAGTCCAACTCCCCGACAATGGTCAGCAGCAGCTGTGAATGGAAGTCCAAGGATCTAGCAGTTGCTCAGTCCCACAAGGCAATCAGGCGAACAAGAGAGAATCTTCCTTCTTCCACTGTCCTTACGTAGGTCTCCAGGAGAAGCTGTGGCCCAGATTAAAGGTGTGTACCACCTGGATCTGGGATTTGCTTTTTCCCAGATGACCTTGAACTCAGATCTCCTTGCCTTAGTCTCCTGGGATTCATAGCCACTACACCTCAAGATCTCCAAGCCAAGCTCCAGGTCAGAAACTTGTATCTCCCAGCCTCAAGATCAGGATCACAGGTGAGCCTTCCAGTTCTGGATTGTGGTTCATTCCAGACAGAGTCAAGCTGACAGCCAGGAACAAGCTGACAGCCAGGAACAGCCACCACCATGATTTAGGAAAAACACAAGCCTGATAACTTGAGTTCAGTCCCTACTTCCCACACAGTGAAGGAGAGAACCAACTCTTGTTAGTTCTCTGACCTCCACATGTGTAGGGATGACCCTACACATACATTAAATAAATGAAACTTATTAGACGTTTGTAAAAAACAAACAAACAAACAAACAAAAAAGTAAAGGAAAAAAAGAGAAAAAAAAATATTGCTTTAAGAAAATAAACTGACTTTAGACCGCCGCTCTACGCGGCGCCGGTTCCGCCCCCGACAGGTGTTTGTGGTGGGGCTGCGGAGTCGCCGATCCCGCCGGAAGCGCCAGGACAATGGGGACCCGGGACGACGAGTACGATTACCTATTCAAAGTGGTGCTTATTGGGGACTCAGGTGTAGGTAAGAGCAACCTGCTGTCACGCTTCACCAGAAACGAATTCAACCTAGAGAGCAAGAGTACCATCGGAGTGGAGTTCGCCACTCACAGCATTCAGGTGGACGGCAAGACCATCAAGGCTCAGATCTGGGACACTGCTGGCCAGGAGCGCTACCGTGCCATTACCTCTGCGTACTACCGTGGTGCAGTGGGTGCACTGCTGGTATATGACATTGCCAAGCACTTGACATATGAGAACGTGGAGCGCTGGCTGAAGGAGCTGCGGGATCATGCAGATAGCAACATTGTCATCATGCTGGTGGGCAACAAGAGTGACCTGCGCCACCTTCGGGCTGTGCCCACTGATGAGGCCCGTGCCTTTGCAGAAAAGAACAACTTGTCCTTCATTGAGACCTCAGCCTTGGATTCCACCAATGTAGAGGAAGCATTCAAGAACATCCTCACAGAAATCTACCGTATTGTGTCACAGAAGCAAATCGCTGACCGTGCAGCCCACGATGAGTCCCCTGGCAACAACGTGGTGGACATCAGTGTGCCACCCACCACCGATGGACAGAGACCCAACAAGCTGCAGTGCTGCCAGAGCCTGTGACTGCCCTGCACTTTCTTTTTCTTTTGTTTTTGGTTTGGTTTGTTTTGTTTTTCTTGGTTTTTTTTTGGTTTTTCGAGACAGGGTTTCTCTGTGTAGCCCTGGCAGTCCTGGGACTCACTCTGTCAACCAGGCTGGCCTCGAACTCAGAAATCCACCTGCCTCTGCCTCCCAAGTGCTGGGATTAAAGGCGTGCGCCACCACTGCCCGGCTTGCCCTGCACTTTGACCCAGCGTGCGTGCACGTCCTCGATCCTTGGCCAGCCCTTCACCAGTGTCCTCCCGGCCCCTCCCTTGTCCCTCTAGGACAGGCTGCTCCCACCCTCCAAGTGAGCTCCGCCTGCCAGCCCAATGGCCCAGGAAGAGCAGGAGTCCAGTGGCCTCTCCTGTCCTGCCTGCTCAAGAGAAGCTAAAAGCCCCTTGCTTATGTACCTGCTCTTGGATATTGTGGGCATCTTGACAGGATAGGGAGGTTGGTAGGATGGACAGGGCCAGCCAGAGGTGAGGAAGATGAGTGGAAGGAGCCTGCTTCTCCTGTTTTCCAGACTCCAGGGATCGAAACCGCCTTTCCTCTCTGGCCAGTTGACCAGCTGGCCCTGTATCCTCATCCCAAACTCTCTCTGAGCTGATACCCGAAGAGCCAGGCATCAGAGGCTGAGCAGGTGGACATTCTGGGCTCTGCCTCCTGCCTACACCACCATAGCCAGTGCCAGCACGGCCTCCAGCATTCCCAGGCCTGCGCACTCCTGCTCGTGCCTGTAGATTTATGCTGGGAGAAGACACCCTTGCCCCCTCTCCCTCCTCCTCTGCACGCAGCGCTCTCCTCTGCCCATCCCCACTTCTCTGTCTCGTCTCCGTGTCTGGTCAGGAACCTGTCTGCAAGTGAAGCAATATCTTCGTGTTTTGTATATACAACTGCTCTTGTAGCCTTTGGTTTTTGTTATTGTAGAGAACAGATTCTTTATACACTTTGTAAAATTTACTGGATCCCACTCTGCTGCCTGTGGGGAAGCATCACTCGGCAGCTGTGGGAAATCACCTGGCAGTTTCCCAGAGGGGACAGGACCAACCACATCACTCAGCCATCCCCTCCAGGCACCTGGCCAAGAGCAGTGAAGACAGATGTTCAAACAAAACTGCACACAGAGTATACACCAGCTCTGTTCACAGTGACCAAGGGTGGGGAGAACCCAAATGATTGTCACTGGAGCATGAAAGGGGGCACCACTATGCATGTCTGGAGTCACAGCACTCAGTGGCCAAGACTGAGGAAGTCAAGGTCAGGCTGGGTTGTTTTCTTTATTTTCTCTGTGTGGGTTAATTTGTCTGTATAAATGTCTGTGGTGCCTGAGAAAGCCAGAAGAGGGCACCAGATCCCCTGGACCTAGTTACAAAGGTGTGAACAAGCAGCACTTGGGCACTGTGAATCAAACAATCCTCAGAGAGAAGAGTGCTCTTAACTACTGAGCCACCTAACCAGCCCCTAGCTATGTGGGTGTTTGTTTGTTTGTTTTGTTTTGTTTTTAATGAACAAACTAAGTGAAAGAAAAATGGACAGACCTAGAAAATAGTGTGCTCATTAGAAGTCCATGATCAGGCTGAAGACAGAAAAGGCCACAAATTTTATGGTTCCACTTGATGAAACTTCTAGAATACATACATGTACACACAGAGACCAGAAAGACCAATAGTTGCGTGAGCCTTGGAGGGTATCCTACTTACTGATCATGGTTCTGTGTTAAAACCCAGACAAAAGCAACTCAGGGGAGGAGGAGTTTATTTTAGCTCACAGTTTAAGATACAGTCCATCCTGGCAAGGCAGCAAGAGCCTGAAGCACCTGGTCACATATTGTCCACAGTTAGGAAAGAGAGCAATGAGTCTGTGCTTACTAGAGCTCAGCTTGCTTCCTACATTTTACACAGTGCAGGGTCTTCCTGATCAGGTTGTACCAAAACTAAGACTGGTTAAGCTAGCTGGGCGTAGTGGTCCACATCTTTGATCCTAGTGTTTGAGAGGCAGAGGTAGGCAGATCTCTGTGAGTTAATGGCCAGCCCAGTCTACAAAAAGAGTTCCAGAACAGTAAGGTTTGCACAGAGAAACCATCTCTGGAAAAAAACTGATTTCCCCACATTAAATAGTGTAATCAAGATAATCTGGTATAGCTATGCCCAGAAGCCCATTTCCCAAAGGACTCTAGATTTTATCAAGGGCTGAAGAGATGCCTTTCCCACACTTTCAGAGGAGTCATGTTAGGTTCCTAGCAACCCACATCTGGTGGCTTACAAATTGCCTGTAGCTCCAATTCCAGGGGATCTGACACTCTGGATTCTGCAGGCACCTGAATTCACATGCAGAAAATATACCTGGCTGAGTTTGAGGCTAGCCTGGTCTACCCAGCAAGTTCCAGGACACCTAGGGCTACACAGAAAAACCCTGTGATAAAACAGGGCCAATTCAATTTATAAGAAAAACTATTTGATTTGTCTTGTGATTTCAGAGGGTAGAGTCCATGATGGCAGGCTGAAGGGGAGCTGAGAGTGCATGTCTAGATTCACCACCATGACAGAGAGAGAGAGAGAGAGAGAGAGAGAGAGAGAGAAGAAGAAGAAGAAGAAGAAGAAGAAGAAGAAGAAGAAGAAGAACAACAACAACAACAACAACAACAACAACAACAACACCACCACACTGGGAATGGCATGACTCTTCTGAAACAAAGCCCAAAGCCCACCCTCAGTGGCACACCTCCTCTAACAAGGCCACTCATAATTCTTGCTAGACAGCTCCCCCAACTGAGAACCAACTATTCGAGTATATAAAGCTATGGGGGAGGGGTATTCTCACTCGAACCACCACAAACCCAGAGAGGACTCTGAGAGCAAACCAAAGGAACAGTTCCATTCAAATTCACCATGGTAACCAACGAGCTTATGAGGGAGTCCTAAAAGGAGTACAGATGAAGGGATACTTAGAGTAATGCAGGTGACCTCCAAAACCGTTTATGTCATAGGAAAAATCCACGCCAGCACTGGCGATGGCCTTTGGAAAACTGCAGGGATGGACTCCCCTTTAGTTACCCTTTCAACCCCGATCCACACCCTAGCACCACCAGGGATAATGAGACTCTGGCATAGGAACACTAGCAACTGAAGGATGGTTCAGGATCAAGTGAGAGGCCTCAGGGAAGGGCCTTATGTCTGTGCAGCCGCTCTTTCTATGTGGGAATGTCAAGAGGTCTGATCTTGAGAGGGCCTCCTACGAGGAAGCAAGCACAGCTGTTCTGATTTCAAGATGGTAATGGCCTTGGGGTAGAGTGCCACAGGTGACTACTGTGGCTGTGTGGTTCCTTTAGTGAAAGAAAATTAAAATTCAAGGTCCATGACTCATGCAGCTTGCTAGTTAACAGGGCTTTTGGGGCCTAGAGCAAAGAACAAAGGCTGTGAAGTCATCCCAGGAACCAACTAGCCATAAAGATAGGGAAGACATACAAGAATGTCTGGACTGGCCCGGCACCTCCCTATCTCCCGCCCTTCTGACATGGGTTAAATGTTAACCAGATGCTCTGCTGTTACCTCGATCTGCACGTACAGTCTGCTGATGATTAAATGAACCAATCATGTGGAACCACGCCAATTCCTCCCCCAGCCCCAAATCCTTTTCTATAAAAACCCCTAGCTTTCGAGCCACGTGGCCGACATCCATTATCTCCTGTGTGAGATACATGTAGGTCCGGAGCTCTGTCATTAAACTACCTCGTGTGTTTACATCAAGATGGTCTCTCATGATTCTTTGGGTGCACGCCGAATCAAGAATTGAGTAGGGGTTTCCCCACTAGGTTCTTTCATTAGGAAATGAGAAAATGATCTGAAATCAGATTTAAAGCTCACTCTATGCTTCCTGTCAGTCAAAAGGTGAGCATATCAGGTGGGCAGTGGTGGTGCACACCTTTGATCCCAGTACTTGGGAGGCAGATGCAGGCAGATCTCTGTGAGTTTGAGACCAGACTGGTCTACAGAGTGAGTTCCGGGACAGCCAGGGCTACACAGAGAAACCTTGTCTCACCCTTTACCCCCCGCCCCCCAAAAAAGTACTGCTCTACCACACTCCAACTGCCACATCCTACTTAAGTGCATGGGACCAAACAACCATGGGCAGACTGTAAAATTATGAGTAAGATTCATATTTTATTTTATTTTTTACAGAGAGGGTTTCTCTGTGTAGCCCTGGCTTTCCTGGAACTCTTTGTAGACCAGACTGGCTCTGTAGACCAGAGATCTGCCTTTGTGATTGGTTAAGGCTCTGGAAAATTTAACTATACTTACCTCAGGCTAGGTGGCTGTGTAGCTCCTGGCACTCCTGATTGGCTGCCTGTGACAGGTGATTTTTTTTTCCTGGAACTGTTTGTTTTGGTCTTCTTTAGTTATAGAAAACAGAAGCTCAGGCCTAATCTCCGGAATTGTCAGACTGTCATGGAGTCAGCTGGGCTCTGGCTAACTCAGTCCTCCATGACAAACTCTGGGTGAAGAATAACTGTGATGGTTTGTATGATATGACATTTATATTCTTAGGCATTCGAATATTTGGTTCTCAGCCACTTTCAGGGAGGTTAAGAGGTGCAGCTTTTCGGGAAGAAGCATGCTGCCAGGCAGGCTTTGACATTGCAGAGCCTCCTGCCCTCGCCAGTTTACTTTCTCTGCTTGCTGCTTGTAGCTGGAGATATGAGCTCTCAGCTGTTCCTGCCTGCTGCCATGTTTGCCTGCTGCATCTTTGATAGACTCTTAGCCTTGTAAAAACATAAGCTTAATGTCTCTATAAGTTGTCCTGGCCACAGTACTCTATCACAGCAATATGACAGTCACTGAAAACAGCAGAAATGATTAAGAAAGAAAGAAAGGAAGGAAGGAAGGAAGGAAGGAAGGAAGGAAGGAAGGAAGGACCCACCCAGTATAGGTGATGGCTCACAAAGTCTGTATGTAGCACACTGTCCAGTCCGCAGGCAGCTTGATGGACTGGAGAGTAAGTGCCAAGCAGCCTACTGGGCCTCTTCTAGACAGTGTTGCTGAGTTTTGCTTTCCCGGGCACTTTAGCTGCTGTCAGTCTTTAGGTAGCTTGGCTCCTCTGAGAGCATTTCTCAACAGTCCTTACTCCTATAGAAAAGCATGAGGAGAGAAGGGCCTAGTGAATCGGGTCAGTTTTTGGAACTTTCTGGAGTTATTGAGTGTGGGGCAAGTGGATCCGGCTACCAGACAGAAGAACTGGTAAGGTTGAGTGAGCCCAAACCCCGTGAAACTCAGTAGTGAGACCGGTAGGAATGTGGCCAGCTCCCTGCCTGACTAACTCTACCTGCACTGGAACACTCAACCACGACACCCCACTGAGAGGACCATGACCATCAGTCACGTAGGAAAAACACCTGCAGTCCATCCCCATGCTAACAGAGCATCACTAGCACCTCAGACTGAGCCAACGGGGAGCATCTGACCCTGGATCCCACCCTCCTCCTCAATGTTTATAAATGTTTAGTCCCTGCACGTGGAATAAAGTGCACAAGTTAGTTCACCGAGAAGCATCTGAGATGGCCCACCCAGTATAGGTGATGGCTCACAAAATCTGTAGCACACTGTCCAGCCCGCAGGCAGCTTGATGGACTGGAGAGTAAGTTACTGAGCTGTAACCTTTTGTAGAAGAGTTTTTTCTCACAAAGCATTCATCTCTGGACCTTAGACCTGCCTTGCAGGCTGGACCCTGCCACCCCTGTCGCTGCCACTGCTGCCACCATCACCACCATCCACCTATTGCTGCTACCCTTGCTACTAGCATTGATGCTGCCATGGTTGTGGGTGGGACATAGGACTCCGGCTACCTGCCCTGCAAGGGCTTTCCTTCTGAAAGCTATAACACTTTAACCATTTCCGGCCAGACCAGAGACCCACAGAACCCCTGGTTCCTTGGAGGACAATTGCCCTGTTTACTTCCTGGAATGGAAGTAAACTGGAAATGGAATGTTTCACCTCCCTTAAGAACAACCTCTGCCTTTTGGAGTGTCCTGGTTAGGTTTCTATTGCTGTGATGAAACACCATGACCAGAGCCACTTGGTGGGAAAAGCATTAATTTGGCTTTCACTTCAAAATCACTGTTTGTCACTGAAGGAAGTCAGGACATGAACTTAGAGCAGGAACCTGAAGGTAGGCGCTGATGCAGAGGCCATGGAAGAAAACTGCTTGCTGGCTTGCTCTCCCTGACTTGCTCAGCCTGCTTTCTTATAGAATTAATCACCAGCCTAGGGATAGTCCTACCTGCAATGGATCTGATTCTCTCATCAATCACTAATTTAAAGAATGCTCTACAGTCTTATAATATATCCTGACTGTGTGTTTTTTTTTTTTGTTTTTGTTTTTGTTTGTTTTTGTTTTTTGGTTTTTGGTTTTTTGTTTTTTTTTTTTTTTTTGCAAGACAGGGTTTCTCTGTGAGCTCTGACTGTCCTGAACTCTGTAGACCAATCTGGCCTCAAACTCATATAGCTCTGCCTATGTTTGCCTCCTGAGTGCTTGGGCTAAAGGTGTGTGCCACCACCACCATTGCACCTTAACAGTCTGATCTTATAGAGGCATTTTCTTGAAACTCTCTCCTTTCAGATGACTTTAGCTTATGTCAAGGTGACACAAAGCTATCCAGCACTTGGAACTTGGCTTCAAAGTGGAATATTTCATCTGGGAGGCAATTGCTACACAACAAACAGTGTAAGTACAAGACGCCCATTCTCAGAAGCCTTAGTTGCTATGAACAGACACCATGACCAAGACAACTGTTATAAAGACAACATTTAGTTGGGGCTGGCTTATACGTTCTGAGATTCAGTCTAGTATCAAGGCAGAAGCATGGCAGAGTCCAGGCAGGCATGGTGCAGGAGGAGCTGAGAGGTCTACATCTTCATGTGCAGACATCTAGAGAAGACTGGCTCCACCTGCTTAGGAGAAGGGTCTTATAGCCACGCCTACAGTGACATACTTCTTCCAAGGCCACAGCTCCAAATAGTGCCACTTCTTGGGCCAAGCATATGTAAGCTACCACATGGGGTTTAGCCTTTTCTCATGAAGTATGACATTCTACTGGCTAAGGCAAGTTGCATGGCCAGGCCAGAGTCAAGGAGGCAGGACACTATACACTCCCTCTCCTGATGTCCAGGTGGTAGGCTGGAGTGGGATCTACCTGCAGCAAGGTGGAAGAATGCACCTGCTTTGAGGTAGTACTTACTTGGTGCTTTTGTGCTTTAAGACAGACATTGGTGGACAGGTCAAGAAGGCTGCCTTCATTTATTTCATCTAATTGCTGCAATAGGAACTGTCTTTTTAAAAAAGAAAATGAGGGCTGAAGAGATGGCTCAGCAGTTAAGAGCACTTGCTGCTCTTCAAGACCTGGGTTCAGTTCCCAGCATTCACATGTTGTCTCACAACTCCAATACCAGGAGATCTGCTGCCCTCTTCTGGCACCTGGCAAACACATGGTGCACATACATAAATGCAGGCAAACTATCATTCATATACACATATATGAATATATATAATTAAAATAGATATTCTAAATGGAAATTGGACAAGCAAAATGGCTCCACAGGTAAAGGATTTGCTGTCAAGTCTGATGTCCACAGGGCCCACGTGGCAAAAGGAGAGAGCAGAGCCAGGCATGGTGGTGCATACTTTTAATACCAGCATGCAGGAGGCAGAGACAGGAGGATCTCCCCTTGGTCTACACAGCCAGTTCCAGGACAGTCAGGGCTATGTGCCCAGCTGGGGGAGGGGTGGAAGGGGATTACAATAAGATTAATGTAAGGAAACCATGTATAAAGTTTTTTGTTTGATTGTTGCTGGTTTTTTTTTTGGGGGGGGGGGTCCCTGTATAGCCCCAGCTGTCCTGGAACTCATGCTATAGAACAGGTTAGTCTCAAACTCAGAGATCCACCAGACTCTGGCGCCTGACTGCTAGAATTAAAGATGTGTGCCATCACCACTCGGCTATTAACTTGGTTTTGTTTGTTTGTTTGTTTTTTGGGTTTTTTTGTTTTTGTTTTTCCGAGACAGGGTTTCTCTGTCTAGCCCTGGCTGTCCTGGAACTCACTCTGTAGACCAGGCTGGCCTCGAACTCAGAAATCCGCCTGCCTCAGCCTCCCGAGTGCTGGGATTGAAGGTGTGCGCCACCACGCCCGGCTTATTAACTTGTTTTGATGTTGCATTAACTTCCCTAACATGTATGGTGCCTTGTGTATTAGATGTAGCACTACAAAACCAAAAACTACACTAAAAAAAAAAAAAAAGGAAAACCCCTTTACAATGTAAAACCAATATTCACTGTTCATCAGGACAGGACTTATCTCTTGCTATTCATTTGTATTCAAATCATTTTTAAAACACTTGAGTGTGGGGGCGGGTATGGAGGTTTAGTGGAGTACATATGGGTGTTTTGTCTGGATGTATGTCTGTGGACTATACGTTCCTGAT
Organism: Mus musculus; assembly: GCF_000001635.26. Classification (NCBI taxonomy): domain Eukaryota; kingdom Metazoa; phylum Chordata; class Mammalia; order Rodentia; family Muridae; genus Mus; species Mus musculus. The sequence continues at coordinate 7,389,930 of NC_000085.6, read as the reverse complement.
GCCTGAGGTGGCCAGAAGGTGTCATATCTCCGGAAACTGAAGTTACAGATAGCTGTGAGCCATCATGTGGTTGCTGGGAACTGAATCAGGGTCCTTTGGAAAAACAACAAAGTCCCATAATAGCTAAGCCATCTCTTTAGCCCCTGGATCCAAAGACCATTGACATGTTCCAATTGAAGACAATTTCACCTAAGTAACTGGGGCAGTAAACCCGAGTCACAAAGTAGGGCTTACGGCTTTTCTTTCTTTCTTTTTTTCTAAGCATTTTTTTAAAGATTTATTTTATGTATATGAGTACACCATTGCTCTCTTCAGACACACCAGAAGAGGGCAACAGATCCCATTACAGATGGTTGTGAACCTCCATGTGGTTGCTGGGAATTGAAATCAGGACCTCTGGAAGAGCAGTCAGTGCTTTTAACCGTTGAGCCATCTCTCCACTCCAATGGCTTCTCTTAGTTTGAGTTTTATTGCTGTGAAGAGACACCATGACCACAGCAACTCTTGTTTTGTTTTTTTTGTTGTTGTTGTGTTTTTTTTTTTTTTTTCGAAACAGGGTTTCTCTGTGTAGCCCTGGCTATCTTGGAACTCACTTTGTAGACCAGGTTGGCCTCGAACTCAGAAATCCGCCTGCCTCTACTTTCTGAGTGCTGGGATTAAAGTCATGCGCCACCACGCCTGGCTGACCACAGCAACATTTAATTGAGGCTGACTTACAGTTTCAGAGGTTTAGTCCATTATTTTCATGGCAGGAAGCATGGCAGCATGCAGGCCAACAAGGTGCTGGAGGAACCAAGGGTTCTACATCTTAATCCAAAGGCAGCAGGAGACTGCCACACTGGGTGTCGAATAAATGAGACCTCAAAGCCTATGAACACAGTGACACCTCCTAATAGTGTCATTCCCTGTGGGACAAGCAATCAAGCACATGGGTCTATGGGATCAATTCCTAGTCAGACTACCACATGGGATTTTGCTTAACTCACTGCCTTAGATGTGAGCAAGGTAACTCCCCCCTCAGCCCAGGACCTAAATTATAGAGTTTTGATGAATCAACTTTAAATCTTCACCTTGAGCCTGAAATACCAACTTTGCTCAAAAGAAACGTTTCGTTCCAGCTTAGGCCTCCAGCTAAGCACACATTATAGTGGTCTAGTGACAGTCATTGCAGAAAAAAAAAAAAGGCAATTCATCTGTATCCCCAGTGCATCCGGCTCCTCCTTTAGGAATCTCACATTTCAAGGACAAATTCCTTAAGTGCAAAGACTAGTGAGGTAGCTTCTGTCTCTAACAAGGCTCCACCCACTCTCAGCACCCGAGGTCAATCATTGAAATTCCTATTTCTTTGGTTTTTTTTTTTTTTTTTTTTTTTTTTCGAGACAGGGTTTCTCTGTGTAGCCCTGGCTGTCCTAAAACTCATTCTGTAGACCAGGCTGGCCTCGAACTCAGAAATCCACCTGCTAGCCGAGAGTGGCTCATGCCTTTAATTCCAACACTCAGGAGGCAGAGGCAGGCGGATTTCTGAGTTCGAGGCCAGCCTGGTCTACAAAGTGAGTTCCAGGACAGCCAGGGCTATACAGAGAAACCCTGTCTCGAAGAAAAAAAAAAAAAAATCCGCCTACCTCTGCCTCCCAAGTGCTGGGATTAAAGGCGAGTGCCACCACTGCCCAGCACTTTGGGGTATTCTCACTCAGCACTGAATACAAAGTAGTGTTGACCTCTCCATGGAAGATGGGCTAGAGTTTTCCCTCTGTGACTTCTGTTTGATTTGGTTTCTTCAAGAATATGTTGGAATTAGTGTTCTAGACCCTTTCATTCACTAAACAGCTCTTAAAGTTCTGAGAGGGGCTGAGAGATGGATGGCTCAGTAGTTTTAGAGCACTTGATTTTGCAGAGGACCAGGGTCCTATTCCCAGCACCCACAAGGTGGCTCATAATCATCTGGAACTCTAGTTCCAAGGATGTCAGTGCCCTCTGTTGGCACTGGGCACACACATACATATATGTAGGCAAAAAACAACAAAAACACTCCTACATGTAAACTACATGAATCCAGAAAAATCTTTAAGGTTTCCAATAGGCAATGTAATACTATGGTGTTAAGGGCAAGGAAGAGGCTAAAAAGAACTAGTGAGCCCTGCCCTGGCAACAGTCATGTTCAACTGGAATTAATCAACTTTAGTCTATTAAGTCTAGAATATTACATGTTACTATAGGAACTTATATTGATAATTTTAGAATTTAGTTTCTTTGAAAAACATAGAAATAATATAAGAATGTGTTTTCCTTTTGACCCTAGGTATAGGGATATGGGCAGGTTTCATAATCTCCACAACAGCTAACCATGATTTGCCTAGTCCTCTAGCAAAAGCATGGTTTTGCCAGCTGCAGATAATTTCTGAGACTGTGTGATATTTGGAATTCTGGGAATTTTTCAGAGTATATAAATGCTAAAGCCCCAAGAGATGGTTGGTGGTCATTTAGGGAGATTATTTGCAGTTTGTTATTAGCCATGGTCAAAGAAGAAACAAAAGGAAAGAAATTAAATTTAAGAAATTTTCTAATTCCTCTCTCCCCTTCTTTCTCCTCTATCCTTGTTCCTTTGCTATCTACTGTTAGGGGGTGAAACTGGGGTGGGGGGGTAAACAGCAAGGGGAAAAAACACAAAGTAACAAGGACCAGGTATAAGTGGCATCCAACATATGGCTCAATAAAGAGAAAATGGGAGATTTTATTTCAAATACCATAGAGGAAATGTCAGGGAACAAAAGAGTAGTTTGTTTGTTTGTCTGTTTGAGTTTTTTTTTTTTTTTTTTTTTCAAGACACAAGCAAAGAAATTATTGCAGCTGCTAGTGTAGTGCCAGGGAAAAGTTAGTGATCCTCCAAAAACCAGACAGGAGCTGTATTCACACTAACTGGGGGTGGGGGTGGGGGTCATCGTGCTGCTGTCATGCAGGACAGTTTTGGTGGTGGGTGAGCCCCGAATGTCTATGGGGCAAACTTTATAAGTGTGCAAGCATCTACTTGGAAAGCTACTGTGGCCTTTAACATAATTGGCTAGTGCCAGGAGTCATATCATAAACTCAATTTCTGCTCCCCTCTGCAGAGGTGGTCATTAGGCAGGCTTGTAACCTGCGGGTGTAGGTTTGTTGGGGAATAACCTGGAGACTTGTTGAGGGTGTAACCTGGAGACACTGTACTTGTTGGAGATTAGCCTAGAGGCTGGAGCTAGGCTCGGGTTTTGTTGGGGGGCAACTTAGAGACTAGTGCTAGGTACCAGCCTGTTAGTTTACCTGAGTTCAAACATAGGCCAGGTTCTCTAAAATGGAGTCTGAACTTACAAATTTGGCCTATCACTACCACTGGGATATATCCCACTTTGCTTTCGGAGGGGATTTTCTGTTTTTTTCCTTTCCTTCTTTTTATATTCAGTTTCAGAAAAGGTTGAAAGAATGTCTGAGCAGTTGGAAAAGTTGTGTGTGGAAGTGGAGGATCCTGAGAAACAACAACAACAACAACAAAATGGCTGAAATGGGAAAACAAAAGGGGTTGCTCTGCTCTCCTGCTTCTGAACAGGTTGCAGAGTTGGCTGTGCCGCTGGAAAAATTATGGGTGGAAATGGACACGATGGGGAGGCAGGAGCACAAGAAAAGGGAGAACAAAAGGCTTGGCCCTGGTGACTGAGCAAGACAGCAGGAGTTTCTTGCAGGAGGAAAGAGGAAAGGAAACTGTGCCAGAGAGGGAGGAGGGGTGGCCCTGGGATAGGAGATCACCACCATCAGCTTTCACAATAGTCATACAGCATATGCCTGTTAATGGTGTGGAACAAGGTTATGACAAGATAGGATGGTGTCTTGTAGAAATGATAGGTATAAGCCATGGTTTGGGGACTAGAGAAATGGCTCAGTGGTTAAGAGCACTGACTGCTCTGGCTCACAACCATCTGTAACGAGATCTGATGCCCTCTTCTGGTGTGTCTGTAGACAGCAACAGTACACTCACATACATAAACAAATAAATAAATAGATCTTTTTTTAAAGCCATGATTTCATAAGTGGTGCACTCGCCTTAAGTGAAACAAATTCTAAATAACTAGTTTACTCAAAATACAATTATTTTGTATTTTGAAAAGTCTGAACAAAACCCACAATCCCTGAGCTTCCCAAATTCAGGATTTAAAAATCCTACCAATCCTCACCTGGAAATATCTAACTAGAAAGCTCTGCCCAGTAAGAACCTGTGTCAGTTCCTTGCTGTTCACTCCCAGTAGCAGAGGCAGCCACCCCTGGGCCCTCCACACCCTTGATCCTCCCAATAAATCTCTTATTATGGAATTTGCTACCTGTTGTGACTCATAGAAAGAAGCCAAGAAGCAATGAGAAGTGAAATGGAACAGGACTGAGGCTCCTTAGCTTAGCTGGGGATTCCCTCCTCTGGGAGCTGCTGTGAGGTTCCTGGGCTTCCCTGTTCTTGGGCTTTTGAGTCCCAGGATGCCTTTCTATTTGAGCAAGAAGGCCAACAGAGGAGAGAAAAGGATATCAAGGAAAGGAAAGAGACCCTGAATAAAGTGGGAGGTTAGAAAGGGATGATGCTATCATTAGACTACTTCCTGCTGATTAGGGGTGTCAGGTTCCTTGGGGCAAGTTTGATCTTTGCCACCGGGATATCTAATTTCTCGTTTCTTCTTTGTGTGGGACTACTTAAACTGACCAAAAACCAACTGACAACTCCCCAACTATACACCACCTCCTCCACCACTATCACCACAAATTCCACCCTACCATTTATATACCCTCTCAGAAATCCTCAGAATTCCAAATGTCACATAAATGCAGAAACTATTTGCAGCTGACAAAATCACACCCCTGCTAGAGCATGAGGCAAACCATAGTCAGCTGCTGTGGACAAATCGAAGCAGCCCCATATCCCACACCTGGGATTAAAATTATATATATATATATATGAGAGAGATTCTCTGTGTAGTCCTGGCTGTCCTGGAACTCATTCTGTAGACCAGGCTGGCCTTGAACTCAGAAATCTGCCTGCCTCTGCCTCCCTAGTGCTGGGATCAAAGGCGTGGGCCACCACTGCCTGGAGTATTCTTATATTTTTGTGTTTTATTTTCCCAAAGAAACTAAAATTCCAAAATTGTCACTTACACTCGTGATGGCCAAAGAACTAGTCTATTAAGTATATGGTAGAGGGCTAGTGACAAACCAGTGTACAATCCCCAGAGCCCACACAAAGACGAGAACCAGCTCCCCGAAGCTGTTGCTCTAGCCTTCAGACAAGTACTCTGGTGCACAACCCATAAGAAAACAAATATATATAATTAAATAAGAATCTGGTGCAATACTAGGGCTACCCATCGCTTTGGAATCAAACAAGAAATAGGAACCACAGGGTGACCCAAGTGACAGGGTGACAGAAGGGCTGGAAGCCCAACAGGGAAGTGACACAAACCAAGGACTCACAAAGACACTGGAGACACAGCCTCACCTGCTCAGGAGGAGTTAGAACTCAGGAGGGACAGAGGGAGGGAAATAACAGGCTTTTCTTTTTCTTGCCTTTCAGGCCTTAGTCACAATCTCCCGGAAGCTTGAGTCCTGTAGCCAGCCCACTGCAAAAACAGAACAGACTACCTACCCAGAGGCATTGGGCAAAAAGCAAAGAACAGCCTTTAGGTAAGAACTATCCAGGCCTAGGAAATTGCTTGATTTGGAGTATCTTTTTAGTACTGGGTACATTTCAAAGTAATAGAAATTTCCTCAGTTCTTTCTATTGTGGCTGCTGTATGTGGTGTCAGCTCAGACCTTTAATCCTTGTGCCAGGGGAATGGAGGGAGGAGGAAAAGGTTTGGGGCAAGCAGGGTTACACAGATTCCAGGTCAGACTGACATGAAAGTGAGTCCTTATCTCAACAAAATAAAAGCTGGTTATGCAGTGGATGGGGGGGGGGTGGGTATGCCCAGGGCGCGCGCGCACACACAAACACACACACACACACACACACACACACACACACACACACACACAATATACGGTAAGTGAACTGTTTCTCTTCTGTCCCCTAGCCTCCTACATCATCCACAATTACTGTTTCTGGGCTGATAATTACTGTTGGTAGCACTTAAAATCAGAATTTTGAGTGCCAGACATTTTTGCCGTTTCTCAGCTGAAATCTAGCGTGTCTGGTGTGTGTATGTGTGTGGGGAGGGGATGTTATGCAGAAGTGTAAGTGCCCATTGTGACAGTCTTCACTCAGGCACGAATGCCAGGCAGCAGCGCCATAGCAACCGGATCCCGGTCTTGGAGGCTCTCAGGGGATTTGCTGTGTCCTGGGAAAAGGCCACACTCTCTGGACTCACGTTTTTTGTTTTGTTTTGTTTTTAACGTAAATTATATCCATCGGAAGCGGTTTACACACGCCCACACGCCACTCTTGTCCTCTTCATCTTCTAGAATCTTTGTTTAGGAGGATCCAAAGTGATTTTTCTTTCCCTAAAGCGTATGTGCTAGTAGAAAGGAACGAGGCCCAAAGAAATTAGAAGAGATGTCTCCACACTTCTGAGCCTATGTATCCTTCACACATCCCCACCGGTCTTTTCTCGTCTGTGTTGCCTCCCAGGCAGGCAGCTAGTCAGGGGAAAGCCAAGAAGTAAGATGCCGAGCAGCCCTTTCCTCCAGCCATTGGTGGGGATGCCCTACCGGGTCTCCAAGGCTGCCGGCGCCGCTCCCAGGAAAACTCCAGGCTTCGCCGCCGAGCAAACCGGCCAGAGACAAACGCGCTGCACAGGGTTCTGGCCCAGACCTGTGGCTGGGGCGGGGCTAGGGGGCGTGTCCTCACGTGATTGGCCAGCCTGGTCTGGAGGCGGGACTGCCGGACGGACGCTGACAATGAGCCTCCATAAAAGGGAGCGGCGGGGTTGGGGGCCCCGGATCGAACCCTCCCCGCCCGGGGTCGTGACGCGTTGAAGCCCGTGGCTGGCGGGGCGGCCGGGCGAGCGGCGGGTGAGCTAGGCGAGCCGCGGGCCCGGGGTGGTCCGGGGCAGGAGGCGGCCGCCACAGGCGGTGCGCCGAGGTCTGTGCGAACGTCCTCGGCTATCCGGTCGCCCTTCTTCGCCTCGCCATGGCCCTGAAAGCCAAGGGCGCCGCGGCTCTGGATTGCTTCGAGGTGACGCTCAAGTGTGAGGAAGGGGATGATGACGACGAGGCCGTGGTGGTGGCCGTGATCCCGCGGCCCGAGCCGATGCTCCGAGGTGAGGGGGGGGACACCTCACTTCCGCTTGGTGGTCCGGGACTAGATCTCCAGGTCCCGGTCCCCGGTTCCCGGTCCCCAGGCGCTTCCCTGGGCCGGCATCTGCAGCCCCAGAGGGCCCTTCCCTGTCCGGTCCGCGGCTACGGCGCCCTCGCTCCTCCCCCACCGGGTTTGGAATCCCAGGCCTCTCGGAGCCCCCCTTCCTCCGCCGCCCCTCCCCCGCTCAGGGTCTAGAGACTTCCATCCACACCGAAGGAGCGGTTCAGGTCTTCCGGTTCCCTGCGCCCCCTCGGGCCCAGAGTAGAGGCCGGATTCCCAGTACAGTGGTTTGTGCCCGGCTGTTGTCTCCCGGTTCCGGTCTGTTTCTTAGGCCGAGGGGCGACCAGGCCTCTAGGCCCCAGGCTAGTCCCCCGTAGTGATAACGGAGGTGAAGGCTGGCGCGGCTGGCGACCTCCAGAGAGGGGAAATAACCCAGTAAGTAGAAGCCTCCACCCGTCCTCAATCCTCTAGGCCTTCTGTTTCAGGAGCCACAGGTGTCAAGTCTAAAACCCGGCATTTGAATGGAATTGCTAGTAGCACCCCGTTTGAGAAAAGCGGGACTTGCTTGGGGGTGGGTAACAAGCCATGTCATCTACATGGAGATTAGTCACCAAAGGAGGTGTTTGAGGGACAATCTGGGAATACATTGCTCTCCCTTCCCGTCCTCCTTCCCCAGCCTCTCTGGTCCAAAGGAGAAAACAAAGAGCTACCTTTGTGGAAGATAATTAGTCATGAAAAATGCAAATATTTCCTTAGGGTGGAATACCTGTTTCCCTTAAGCATGACAGTACCCAGAATAGATTGAGAACCAAATTGGTCATTGTGTTTCTTTAACTCATTTTTGGAGATGGGAGGGAAGGTTAGGAAATTGGGGGGTGGGGCACATTCCTCTCACTGTTTGGTGCATCACACAGGTTATTTTTTACTTGTGCTGGTTTATAGAGTGCTTAACCAAGATGGCTTCATCACTGTGAGAGGGAAGTAGACATCTACAGAGGTTCATTCTTCAGCTTTAGTGGGCAGCTATATGCCAAGCATATAGCTTCAGGCAGAGCTGAGAATGGTAAACAGTAGGGACCAGGGTAAGTGAAACCCTGCTCTTAAGTGTGCATCCAGTGGTAGCCAGCAGGTAAATATCGAATAGTATGTTAGGTGGCAGTGAGTTCTCTTTGTTGTGTGTGTCTGTGCCTGTGTCTGTTTGTCAGTTGCGTCAAGTATGAAGAGATCTGGGCAACTCTTGGGAGTCAGTTCTCACAGCACTGTGGCATTGAATTTGGTTCATCAGGGTTGGCAGTAAGAGCTCTTACTAGCCCAGTCTTCTCCCTGCCCAGTAATCAGTTCGTTTAGAGACTACAGAATGGGGATAAAGAGAAATGAGAGGCTAGTTAGAATTTGTTTCTCTTGTTAGGAAAAGTATCTCTAGTAAGAATGAAAGAGAGCTTAGAAGACCAAGTGGAAAGATTTTAGAAGCCTCTTGGCTTAGCTCAAGGTTCTAAGAACATCTAGAGTATGAGAAAGTGGATGAGTTCAAAGTATTATTCTTTGGGCTCAGCACAGTGGTGCACATCTTTAATTCTGTCACTCAGGAGGCAGAGGCAGGCAGACTTGGGAGTTTCAGGTCATCCTAGTCTATATAGTTGCAGGCCAACCAGAGCTATAGTGAGATAGTTTTGGTTTGGTTTGGTTTGGTTTGGTTTGGTACAGAGACAGGGTTTCTCTGTATAGTCCTGGCTGTCCTGGAACTCACTCTGTAGACCAGGCTGGCCTCGAACTCAGAAATCTGCCTGCCTCTGCCTCCCAAGTGCTAGGACTAAAGGCGTGTGCCACCACCCCCGGATGAGATAATGTTTTCTAAAAGAAAAAATAAGGTGTTGGTTTTTTTGTTTTGTTTTGTTTTGTTTTTGTCTTAGTTACTTTTCTATTGTGACAAACACCATGACCAATGCAAAGTATAAACAAAAGGTGTTTATGGGACTTCCTGGCATACACCTTTAAATCTTAACATTTGAGGCCCAGGGACAGCCAGGGTTACATAGGAAAACCCAGTCTCAAAACACCAAAACTATAGTTTTGGGTTTTTTTAAAGTTGAGTGTTTAGGGTTAGAGTCCATGACCATCATAACTAAAAGCATGACAGCAGGCAGGCATAGTTCTGGGGCAATAGCTGAGAGCTTAACCTGTTCCACAAGCACAAGGCAGAGAGAGAACAGGCGGTAACTGGGGGAGGCAGAGAGAAAGAGCATATGTACTAACTGGGAATGGCATTCGGCATTTAAAAGCTCAAAGCCTAGAGATCCACCACCTCTTACAAACCACACCTTCTAATTCTCAAACAGTTCCACTATCCATGGACCAAGCATTCATGAGTATGAGTCTTTTGGAGGCCATTGTCACTCAAACTACCAGTCTTGTTACTTGAAAGTGGAAGGATTATCTCCCAGTTTACTGAGACTGCTGCGGTGTAGATTGGGAATAGGCTTTGAATATTGTTAAATTCAACGTCTCTTATAGGCTCTAGGATCATGATTAGGTAGGTAGTTGGATATCGACATCTAGAATTCTCTTGGGTGTCTTGCCTGGGTATAAATATGAGTTGCCAGGCCTGATATGCTTATCAGGCTTGTAATTTGAGTTACTCAGGAGTCTGATGCAGGAGGATCACAAATTCTCAGCCAGCCTGGATAGTAGATCTTGTCTCAGAGTAAAAAAGATAGCTAGAAATAGAGTTCATTGGTGAATACTCAGCTAGCTACCAAGTACAAGTCTATGGCCCTTCAGTCAGTCCCACTACTGCTGAAGGAAAGTATGGGAGTTGTCAGAAGGCAGCAGGTGAGAATTACCCAAAGGAGGAGGCCAAAGGGATCAAAGAGCTGAGGTCAGTCCCTTGTCATTGATGTCTAGTGCTGTTAGTGCTTGAGATTTAGACACAAACAGACATCTGTTGAGGGCCTATACTGTGCTGTGGAGGAAATATGGCACAGAGGGGGATGAGATGGTCAGCTTCTGTGGGGAGTTGAGGAAATAGTCGTCAGTGTGATTTTCCGAAGGGAAGGGGAAAGACCCAGGTAGGTGACAAGAGGAGGAACAGAAAGAGAACCAAAGGCATGTAGTTTCCTGAATGCTTTTGAGTAGCAGAAGTCAAGATTAAAAGTACTGTGAGGAAGAAGTGCTGGCTGGGCTGGTTGACCTTCATGAACCCTGGTTTAGGAGAATTAAGAGAAAAAGATCAATTGAAACTAGGGGTCCAGTCTTATAGAACCTAGACTATTCCAGAAGTGCCCTTTTCCTAGGTCCCAGTTGGTAGAGGAGGAGTTATAGTACTCGGATTCACAGGCACAGACAGAAGAGGACCAGACTGCCTCTGCATTGAGCAGTTCTGCTCCGAGGGAACTTTTCTCATCTCAGAGATCTGGTAACACAAGCCACAGGGACATGGCCATCATTGCACATCCTTCAGGAGCACCCTAGAAAAGGAAGGCTTTTCCTTGTAAGAGACAGGCTGACCTTTGGCAGGACAGCCATTTTCTGCATGCCAGTTCTTTGGTAACAATAAGATGATTGTCTTAGTTAGGATTTTACTTCTGTGAACAGAAACCATGACCAGGACAATTCGTAGACATTTAATAGTGACTAGCTTGCAGGTTCAGAGGTTCAGTCCATTATCATCAAGGTGGAAACATTGCAGCGGCCAGGCAGGCAAGCTGCAGGCAGAGCTGAGAGTTCTACATCTTCATCTGAAGGCTACTAGGAGAAGACTCGCTTCCAGGCAGCTAGGATGAGGCTCTTAAAGCCCACTGCCACAGTGACACACCTACTCCAACCAGGCCACACCTCCTATTAGTGCCACTTTCTGGGCCAAGCATATACAAACCATCACATTGATCGACTTTAGTATTTTCTTTCTTCTTTTCTAAAGATTTATTTTATGTATATGAGTATACTGTAGCTATCTTCAGACACACCAGAAGAGGGCATCAAATCCCATTTCAGATGGTTGTGAGTTACCATGTGGTTGCTGGGAATTGAACTCAGGACCTCTGGAAGAGCAGTCAGTGCTCTTAACCACTGAGCCATCTCTCCAGCCCAAATTTAGTATTTTCACTCCCAAAAGAATATATACTATATTAGCCGGACGTGGTGGTGCACGCCTTTAATCCCAGCACCCCGGAGGCAGAGGCAGGTAGATTTCTGAGTTCGAGGCCAGCCTGGTCTACAAAGTAAGTTCCAGGACAGCCAGGGCTATATAGAGAAAACCCTGTCGGGGGGGGGGGGGGGGGGATATTTACATTGTGGTTAATCTTGGTTGCCATCTGGGAAGATGGAACCTCATTCAAAGAGTTGCCTCAGTCAGATTACCCTGTGGGTCTACCATAGAGCATTTTCTTGATTGCTTATTGGGCCAGAGCTGTGTATAGAAAGGTAGCTAAAGGAACTTGGGAGAAAACTAGTAAGCCCCTTTTCTTTCTCTGGTTTCTGCTTCACCTTTGCCTTGGTGTCCCTAGATGATGAATTAACGGTTTAAGTAACCCTTTCTTTTCTTAGTTATGGTTACTGTTGCTGTGATGACCATGACCAAAAGCAACTTAGGGAAATAGAAAAGTAACTTACTTTCTTAGATGAAGGGATGAGATGCGAGCTGCACCCAGGTTGTGCAAATAGACAGCTTGGACTGAGCCCAGAGCATTTCTTTCTCTGTTCTGTTTATCCATAGGCTTAGGCCTGGAAGCTTCTGGCTCCATACAATCTAATCTAGGCCTAGACTGTCTCAGCCTCTGATGCTGACTCACCAGATGTAACTGTCCTCTCGGTGTAACTGTCATCTTGGAGGCTTACTGGTGAATAAACTCACCCTTTGTAGCTCTTTCTCAACTCTGGTTGGCTGGTTCAACTCAGCTCTTCCTGCCTGAATTCCCCCAAGCTGACCAATTCAAAAGGCTTCTCTCAGCTTCTGGATTGCTCTGCTTAGCCTCAAACTAACTCTGGCAATCTGTTCTAATCTTCTGGCTTCTGGCTCCTTTCATTCTGTAACTTGTCTTGGTAAAACTTTTCTCATTCTCTCTCTCTCTCTCTGTCTCTCTCTGTCTCTGTGTGTGTGTGTGTGTGTGAGTGTGTGTGTGCCCGGGCGCGCTGTTCTTTTACATCCTTTCCTTTCTATTTGTTGAGCATATCCTATCTCTGACTCTTTTATCACATCTTTCTCTGATTTGTCACTTTTTGTGCCCCTCAACTAGAGGTCACTTTCAAAAATGGCAGTTTCCTTCAAATTAACTTACACTGTTTGGGATTAAAGGTGCATATTAAGGGTGTGTCTGCATTCTAGTCTGAGGGATTAAAGGTGCATATTAAGGGTGTGTCTGTATTCTAGTCTGAGGGATTAAAGGTGCATATTAAGGGTGTGTCTGTATTCTAGTCTGAGGGATTAAAGGTGTGTCTTTCCAGCCAAATCCAAGTTGCTGGAATAAAATTTCTCTGTAACTCCCCCTTTCTGGTCAAGGTAAAAATTACACACAGTTTAACTTTCACAACAGAAATAGTTATCGGTCACACAGACTTACCAGTCTGAACGTCCTTGTGAAGCTCTGCTGATGTGACGTTCCTTCCTAACTGTAGCCCTGATAGCTGTTCTTCATTGCACAGCAGAGTTTCCCAGTCTGCTAATGAACTGAGGATCTGTCTTTTTTCAGCGAGTTTGTTGAACTGGTCTCATGCAGGGCAAGTCAGCTTCCTATGTTGTCTGTGTTGCTGTCTTTCTGCAACTCTCTTTCCTGAGTCCTGTCTTTCATGTGAGAGCTGACTTTATTCAGATCATATCTTTATCAATTTTGATAAAATCCATAGTCTTTCACTTGTGGGAACACAGACAAAACCTCTTCCCCAATGCAGCACATTCCCTGACTTCCATTCTGATGTTAAAACACCTTTAAAGTAAGTATACAGGTTGATCTAATTCAGCAGTTTGTTTGTTTGTTTGTTTGTTTGTTTATTAATACGGGGAAGAAAGAATTTATTTTATTCACAGTTCCATTTACTTTTCAAAAGAAGCGAGGGCAGGAACCTGGAAGTAGGAGCTGCTGTAGATGTCCTGAGTGCTGCTTACTGACTTGCTCTTATGTTTGTTTAATCTGCTTTCTTATAGAACCAGGACCAGCAACCCAGGAATGGCTCCACCCATAATGACCTGGGCCTTTCCACATCACTAAATAAGAAAATGTTCAATAGGTTTGGGTAGTCTGATCATATGGAAGCATTTTCTCAGTTGAGACTCCTATTAATTATGGCTGTGTCAAGTTGACAAAAACTAGTCAACATACTCCCCTAGTTGCTTTTGGTTATGTTTATCACAGCATCAGAACCAAACTTGGGCAGAAGTTGGTACCAGGAGAATTGGATATTGCTGTAGTGGATCTGTAGAGGTTTGATGGGAGGGTTGTGGAAGCCTTTAGAACTTAGCCGGGAAGTGCTCAGAGTTTAATGAGCTGTAGTAGAAGCTTAAAAGATAAGAATGTCAAGAGAAGCACCAGGCATGGGGGTGGGGGTGAGGAATTTGGGAGGAAGAGGGAAGGGGAAGAGTTGTAGGGACAGCAAAGGCTATCAGGGAAGCCCTGTCTCAGGAGGGAAAAGGGAGAAATATAGCCAACCAAGGGTTGGTGTGTGAGCGTCTGACAGAAGCAAAGGATCCTATCACGGCTGATGGTGGCATATATTTAAATTTTAAGAATCTGCAAGTTGGCGGGTTGGAAAGATGGTTCAGTAGTTAAGAGCACATGGCCACTGACAACTGTCTGTAATTCCAGCTCCTGAGGATTTGACGCCTTCATGCAAGAGCATGTACATGCAGGCAGAACACTAATGCACATGGAACAAAAATTAGTTAAAAAAAAAAAAGCAAGTGAAACCTTGCTTTATTGGAAGAATGGATGTTTGTGAGCCGCTGTTAAAAGGACAGCAGTACTTATTAAAAGATACCATAGCATTGAGATAAAATTTTCTGAAAAGTATTTTCTTAGGTTCAGCACACAAGCTGGTGGTCCAGAGGGAGCCAAGGCTGCATCTCAGACTGGAAACTGAAAGGGAGAGGGTGTGTAAAAGTCACCCCCATGGTTCTGATTTCAAGGCCATCCTAGGTAACCACGCGTGACCTCAAGCCTCTTGAGTCCATGTGAGGGTGGATGGATGGAACTTCATCCTACAGCACTGTCCTCTGCCTTCCACTGCACTCCTTGGCACATGTGTCATGGCTCCATCCACCCACCCACCCCACCCTCCTCCCTACATTATACATCCACTAGTTAATACTTTAAAGGGGGTGGTTAAGGTTATGTCTCAGTTGGTAGAGTGTAGCAAACATGAAGCCCTGGGTTTGATTCCTATCACTTCAAATACCAGGCATGGTGGAAGCAAGAGGATTAGGAATTTAAAATTGACCTTCACTACATAGTAAATTTAAGGCTAGACTACTTGAGACTGAAGTATGTACACTGTGGCCTACAAATCGGATGTGGGCAGAGTTGACTCTTAGGTGAGGAAACCTAGAAGAAGCCTCACAGGAATGATACCTGCCAGATGATCAAAGGCAGGCATATGATGCCTTTCAGCTCTAGAAGCTGGGGGTGGGACCATGACTAGATGAGAAGTAAAGGGATACGTGCAGTATCAGGCACCCTGTGTGCCTCATGCTGGTTGGCTAGGATCTGATGGGGGGATGGAACATTGCACAAGAATCACCCATCCCACACAGCATCATCAGCCCTGGCATCTTCACAGCACATTCCCCTTTCTGCAGTAACCCAACAGGAAAAGACGCCGCCACCTCGGCCTAACCTGCTGGAAGCAGGTGTTGAAGGCTGTGAGGAGCTCAAGCAGCAAGTGTCATGGGAGCAGGAGTTCCTGGTGGGGAACAGCCCAGGAGGCAGTGGACGGGCGCTGTGCATGGTGTGTGGGGCTGAGATCCGGTCCCCATCAGCAGACACTGCTCGCGCACACATCCTGGAGCAGCATCCTCACACCCTGGACCTGAGCCCCTCTGAGAAGAGCAACATCTTAGAAGCCTGGAGTGAAGGGGTTGCCCTTCTGCAAGACATCCAAGCTGACCAGCCATCCCTGCCCAGCCTAGGTAGTAAGGGTGAGGGCTGAGGGAGAAGTGGGGCCTGTGGGGGCCCTCGAGCTCAGTGGGCTTTTGCCCCCTCAGAGTCAGGCCAGGATGGCCAGCCAGACCCCATCTCCAACCCGGATCCTGTCAGGATGCCAGCAGAGATAGTGGTCCTCTTGGATTCCGAGGACAACCCATCCCTTCCTAAGAGGCTCCGGCCCAGAGGACTCCGCCCCCTTGAGCTGCCCGGTCAGTCAACAGGGAAGCTTTGGTTTAGTGGGACATCCTGTGCTAAGGGGCTGGGGTGGGCAGGTGTTATCAGGAACCTGAGGTTAAAGAGTAAACCTCGGGTAAAGAGTGAGTGGCCTGAAAGTACTAAAGTTGTTTTCTTTTGCAGTTACCCCTGTCATAGAGCAAGGGAATAAAAAGCCCCGTGGTCAGAGATGGAAAGAGTCCCCTGAGAATGAACCTGCTAGAAAGAAGAGAAGCAGGCATATGACCAAAATCTTGGACCCTGACCCAGGTGAGGGGACTTAGGGCTGCTGAGCCTGGCTGTAACACTGGAGCATGAAGTCCATGAGGAAGTGGACACCAGAGAACTTCTGCATGAGCTCGGCTGAAGCTTAGGGCTTGAGCCTTTGGGATCTGTCCTCTTCTACTCATACACACTTCTGTGTGGCCTTCTTCCAGACCCCCCGTCTCCTGAGTCACCCACAGAGACATTCGCAGCACCAGCTGAAGTCCGACACTTCACTGATGGCAGCTTCCCTCCTGGCTTCGTCCTCCAGCTCTTCTCCCACACTCAGCTCAGGACCACTGACTGTAAGGACTCTTCTAAGGACAGCAGAGCAGCAGAGGGCCTGCCCCAGCCACAAAACCCCTCTTCAGGTGAGCCCTGCTAGGAGGGGCCGGTGAGGAAAGCTGAGTCCCTGGATCACAGCCAGAGCCCAGATAGAGGTGCTGGGTGTTTAGGCCTTCAAGAGAAGGCCAAGGACAGGGGTTTGAATGCTGAGGAAGCTGGCCTCTAAGTGGGGCATCTCTGGCAGTGGTCATTAAGTTTTGCTAGGCCTTCCAACGCTTGGTGCTCAGCTCAGACCATGAGGCTGGAGCTCTGGAAGAGCTTCCGTCACTCTGGTGACAGAGGGGCCCAAGATTAAACAGGTGTGGGGACCATGGGCAAGTGATGAACATCAAAAGGATTCTCAATAATACAAGTGAACTTCCATTGACAGCTGCTGTTTGTGGTTATAACCTAGCCTACTGACTGAGAAACTCTTGAATATAATTCATTTGATCCTTATTAAATACCTTATAAACAAAGCATAACGTGGTTTCTAACACTTGAAAGTCTGAGACAGGTTTGCCACAGGTTGGAAGTAGCCTAGGTTACAGAGTGAGAACCAATCTTTACAAATCAGAACCCAAAAAAGCTCCTTCCGTAAGCTGTACATGGGGAGCGGGGAGATATCGGCTCATCAGGTGAAGATATGTGCTGCCAAACTGACGACTTGGCTTCAGTCCCCAAAATGAGAAGGAGAGAAGCAGGCTACTGAAAGTACCCTCTGACCTCCACGTGTCCATGGCTCACATATTTCCCCTCCCCAATTAAACTAAACCAAACAAACACATTTTTATTGTTTTTAATTTTTTTTGGTGTTTTGAGACAGGATCTCACTATGTAGCTTTAACTGTCCTGAAACTCATGATGTAGACAGAGCTGGCTTCAGTCCACTTGAGACCTCCCTGCCTCTGCCTAGGTGCTAGGATTAAAGGCATTCGCTACCCTGTCCAGCTCTGTTTGTTTTTGTTTTTGTTTTTTTGAGACAGGGTTTCTCTGTATCACCTTGGCTGTCCTGGAACTCACTCTGTAGTTCCAGAACAACTCAGAAACTCGCCTGCCTCTGCCTCCCAAGTGCTGGGATTAAAGGTGTGTGCCACCACGCCCGGCTCCTGTCCAGCTCTTTAATTTAGTTTTATTTTATAAGCTTTTTAAAAGATTTATAACCGGGTGGTAGTGGTGCATGCCTTTATTCCCAGTGTGCATACTGACAATCAAACTCCTGTGTACTTTTAAACACTGAGGCATGTCCACAGCTCCAGGGTGTTTCTGCTAACTTACAGTCCTGTACCATTATGGGGAAATGAAGACTGCAGTGCCCTCGGGGAGGCTAAGGCTGGATCCTCCCCTTGTAATGTTGAATTCAGATTACAGCATCTCAGGATAAGCAACTTGTGAATGAAGGATTGGTTGTTGCCGGGGAGTGCTTAGACCCTTGTCCCATAAAGTTAGAAATGCTTCATTAATATGCTTTTGGTGCTGGGATAAGTAAACCAGCTAATAGGCAACCATAGACCTGGCATGGGGCTTGCAAAGAAGAGGTAAGCTTTCAGTATGGAGGCAAGCAAGCATGTGATTTCCCTTGTCCGTAGTGCCCACTTTTACTCGTTTGGTCATATCCTTTTTCTTCATCAGAAGTCTGTAGAGGAGTGCACTATGTGCCTCTGTTTACCTAAATGGTCTTCACTCTTAAGACAGGCCTCACTCATGTACTTCCTTCAGTCAGTTACATTCCAGTGTTACTTCCTGGGCAGCCATATCCTCCTTGGACTTGCATGCTTCTGGGCCTCCTTGATCAACCTGGGGCCTTCCGCCTTCACAGATGAAGGACTCCTTCATCATGAGTCTTGGGGTATCCTGTGCCCAAACTACCTATCTGGGATGGTGAGTTGAAGCAAACTGGGTCAGGGCATCACAGGTGGTGGCAGAGGGAGAGAATGGGACTGAGGAGGTAGCAGTGTGTCCTGGTACTGTCATGGTATATGGAACCTTGTCAGAGCAAAGCCTCTGCTGGTTTCTTGTTTGGGGACCCAGAGGTTTGACAGCTCCAGGGTATTCAGCTTTCATAGAAGTAAAGTTCTACCCCAAAGAAAAGATGAGTAAAAATCATAGACACAGAAACAAGACAAGCTCACTGGCGTCAGCTTTGCTGAACTAATGGATATGCATATGAAGCTGCCTGGGAAAACTTTCTGGAACTTTCCAAGAACCTTGTTTGCAACATGTGGATAAAGGAATTTACAAAGCAGTAGAGAAAGTAAACTGATGTGTCCACAAGTCCTTCCAGGGGAGAGGGGTGGTAAAGGCTTTTTATTACTCTGTTGACCCAGTTTGCTTAGAACACATGATTCGTGATTTTCTTTGCTCAGCTCCCCAAGTGCTTACAGTACAATTGTAAGCCACTGTGTGATACCTGGCTTTTGCTTTTTTTTTTGAAACAGGGTCTTCTATAGCCCAGGCTGGCTTTAAACTATGTAACCAAGGCTGGCATTGAATTCTTGTTCCTCCTGTGTCCACTTTTCAAGTGCTAACTCGGGAAGCTGGTCACCACAGCCACAGGCAAGGTATCTCCAAGCTGAACTGAGCAGGAAGGCAGTGAGAGGAAGTGCGGTGCTGCACCTGCAAACGTGAGCCTCAGAAGGTTCTTTGGTTTGGCTCACTTTTATGTCCTCAGCACCTAGAATAGTATGGTGGGTGGGTTTTCTGTTTCTTTGTTTGTTTTAAGATTTATTTATTTTATATATGGGAATACACTGTTACTCTCTTCAGACACACCAGAAGAGAGGGCATCGGATCCCATTGCAGATGGTTGTGAGCCACCATGTGGTTGCTGGGAATTGAACTCAGGACCTCTGGAAGAACAGTCAGTGCTCTTAACCAGTGAGCCATCTCTCCAGTCCCCAGTATGTTGTTTTTAACAAATTGTTTGATTTTACCAATTCAGACTTGGGAGTGAAAGCCTGCTAGATGAGATCAGAGAGAGAGAGAGAGAGAGAGAGAGAATATACATCCCAAAAGGAAAGCTCTCCATCTCCACACTGTTGCAACCCCTCCCCCAAGTGAGTGTCCCTCCCTTCTCCTTCCTGTGTGCCTGGGTCCATCCTCCTGACTTCTTATTCTGTGGTAGTTTCCTAGCTTCGCTCCCTGTCACATCACTTGGTTGCTTGCTTCACCTCTTGACCTATGGTTAACTTTATTTAATCTTGTTTACAATAAACAGAAAGCTTTTGGATTATAGGTTTGTGCTAAGGCTAAGCCACACCACAATTAGACAGTTGTTTTGTTTTGTTTTGTTTTGTTTTCTGTAAATAGTCTCAGGGTTCAGAGCATAATTCTGAAACATTTCCCCCTTTTTTGTCTAATAAAAAGGAAAGAATTTAACTTTATCACAGTAACACTATTTATAGTACTGAAGCTAGTTCTGCCAGGCATTTCACAAAGTTCAGTTTGATTATATTTGGGAGTCTTTTTTATTTTATTTTATTTTTTTTTTTTTTTTGGTTTTTTCGAAACAGAGTTTCTCTGTATAGCTCTGGCTGTCCTGGAACTCACTCTGTAGACCAGGCTGGCCTGGAACTCAGAAATCGGCCTGCCTCTGCCTCCCGAGTGCTGGGATTAAAGGCGTGCGCCACCACGCCCAGCTATTTTTGGGAGTCTTAAGATTAAGTATTTTGTATTAAAAAATTATGTAAAACTTCATGTCAGTGTCCTATGAACTCAGTAGTTTGAATGTCTTGCGCATCACAATCTATTAAGTACACAAACTTTGTTTCTAGTTAACCTGTTTCAGACTCCAACCTGCAAGCACACAAAGGAAGCTAGATCAAATTTGTAGCGGCCTGCAACCACTTGAACTGGGTTCCCCTGAAAGGCAGGCTGGGGCTGAAAGAGATCAGACAGTGAGAAAAGAATGAGGCCAAGACAAACCTTTCTGTTCAAAGCCTTCGAAGTTTACTGAATCTGTATTTATAAAGAGGGTAGGCCCATCCCCCACCAGCCCATTCTTGGTGCCTGGAGCCAGCCCATAGGCGATCTACAGGGTGTGTCTCTGGAACATCTCACGGACCTTTCTGCAGGAAGCAGAGTCTTGGAGAAGAGCAAATAGAGCCATCCAGGTCAGAAGGCGTAGACCCTAGGTAATCTCCTCCTTAGTGGCAGCAAGGTCAAAGTCTGGATCAGCCTGCTTCAAGGCTGAGGGAGGCTACAAAACTTATTTCCAGAATTAGTGTTCTGTATAACTACTACATAATAATCTTACAGGTTTTGAGATAATATTTATACCTTCAGAAAAGCTTGCTTTTTTGTTTTCCGAGACAGGGTTTCTCTGTGTAGCCCTGGCTATCCTGGAACTCACTCTGTAGACCAGGCTGGCCTGGAACTCAGAAATCCGCCTGCCTCTGCCTCCCAAGTGCTGGGATTAAAGGTGTGTGCCACCACTGCCTGGCCAGAAAAGTTAAAAGTCAAACAAAGGTTATGAGATTAGTGGCCTTTATTTTTTTGTTTTCCTCTGTCTCGTATCAGGTGGTTCTTCTGATATGGGACAGAGATTTTAGATTTTCCTTTAACAAGCATTCCTGGGTTTAAAGGAGAGAGCCGTGCTTCAAATCCACAGCCAGCTTTAAGTTTTTTGTTTTGTTTTCGAGACAGGGTTTCTCTATGTAACCCTGGCTGTCCTGGAGCTCACTCTGTAGACCAGGCTGGCCTGGAACTCAGAAATCCACCTGCCTCTGCCTCCTGAGTGCTGGGATTAAAGGTGTGCACCACCACGCCCAGCTCTCAAGCTGCCTTTTACAAGTGGATTTTTAATTTAAATCATTGTGATCCTTATGTGCCTGCCTTCCAAGTGTTGGGATTAAAGGTGTGTGCCTCCTGAGTGCTGCAATTAAAGATTTGAGTCACTGGGCTTGAGAGATGGCTCAGTGGTTAAGAGCACTGACTGATCTTCTAGAAGTCCTGAGTTCAATTCCCAGCAACCACATGGTGGCTCACACCCATCCATAATGGGATCTGATGCCTTCTTCTGGTGTGTCTGAAGACAGGAACAGTGTACTTACATGCATAAAATAACTAAATAAATCTTAAAAAAGAAGAAAAGATGATGAGTCACTGCCTGGCTGTGGGTTCCTTGCAGTAGTCTCTGGTGTAATTTGGTTCTCCATTTTTTAGTGTTAAGGGTTTTCAAGTTTTTCGAATGCTTAATCTATTGTTCTTACTGACTTATTCTGAATTTGTTCACTATTTCATTGTTTTCAGAGGTTTTATTGGTCTTGCCTACATGAGCTAAATAAAATTTGATGTCTTTGCTAAGTTTTGCTAGGCTTTTGCCAGTTCTGGTCATGCCTCCCATGACCAGATGTCTTTGCCATTTATCTTCCAGTTAGTGGTTTTCCATTTTGATGACCATATAGCTAGAGCATCGCACACACACCATGAATCGAGTAGATATTTTCCTCTTGCTTTCCTAGTTGTTTGTCTCACAGCCAGTAACGCTGCACTGATTTTGTGGCTCCTTTCTCCGTGTTGGCCGGTCCATCCCCTCGTCTATAAGCTGTCTCTTGCCATTGGTCTTCGTTCCATCGGTGGTTGGTGATGATTGTGACCATTCTTTAGGTCCCCACAGTTTGGCAGATAACCTGTTTTGGAGGAGCAGTGAACAGTGTAGGAGTGGGGGTTATATATTTATTCTCCATATATGGAAAGCATTTGCCAATGGGCAAATATTGGTGGACTTTTTTTTTTTTCCTTTATGAAGAGCCCTGGTTGCTAAATCACTGATAAATATGATATCCATAATTAGGGTAGCATCAGCTTCAATATTGGTCAGGGTTGCCTGCGGGGAGATGAGCTTAGCAACAGTCACAGAAGCGCTCTTTAGTTCCTGCCCCCATTGGAAATTAGCTGCCTTTCTGGTAACCCTATAGAGGGGTTTTTATAATAATGTATAAATATGGTATATGATTTCTCTACTGTGCAAATTACCAATTAGGAGCTGAAGCTGAGCTTTGTCCCTGGGTGGCAGGATTAAAGGCGTGTGCTGTCATCCTCCTCACTATAACTCTTAGAATGTAGAAAATAACTAATTTCTTGAGATCCACCGCTCTGCTGGCTTTGTAGGCATGGGCTACCACAGCCTCACTGAAATATTTTATCCTAGCTCCAAATCACTTAGAGATTTAGAAAACAAATGTGGCCGGGCATGGTGGTGCACACCTTTAATTGAGGACAGCCAGGGCTACACAGAGAAACCCTGTCTCGAAAAAAACAAAAAAAAAAAAAAAAAAAAACAAATGTGAACTATAGTGAAACCCTTTGAATTTACCTAAAACATTTTAAAGCCCTTTACTGTGTTTTTAATACCAAACAATAAAAAGATCCTTTTTATTTAAAAAGAAAACTCAAGAGTTAATGTCCAAGATAATGTATCTACAGTCTTAACGTTCGAACATGAAATTAAAACACATGTTTTATATACTTTTTATATCACACCAGTAAAGCAAATATGCCTTTGGAAAATCATTCAAAAATGTTTTTTATTGTTAATTCCTGATCAAATGAAAGGCATTTGTTAGTCTTTGTAAGTTAGTCTGGACTCAGTGACCAAGCTGCCTATTGAAGTATGACCTCTCCTCGTTCAGGAGATCTCTCCTGATTGAACCTAGTCATTGTCAGTTTAATCATTATCAGTTTTGATGATCTCCACAGTTTTTTTTCTCCTGTGGAAACAGAGACAAAAACCTCTTCCCAATTTAATATATATTCTTGGTTCTATTCTGGGGTCAACATGTCTTTAAAATATACAACCCAGTTTGTTTCAGGTTTTTTCTACTCTCCAGTCTCTATCTGTAGCTGTTGTGTTTTGCTTATCAACAATTTGGACAATCTGTGACTATTCTTGATAATACCTTTAAATATTTTTCCCAGAAGCATTCTTTATTTTATGGTTTGTTTCTAAAATTGGAGGAATTTTAATCAGTGGTTTTCATTGCTGCAACAAATCACGTCCCCATAAATTCATAGCAATTCTTCGCCGTATATGGCTTTAAGTTTCCTGTTTGTTCTTCTGCCCTGGGTACTTGACCCATCCTGCGCTGTGCTTCACCTGAGATGAACTTCCAGTCCCTAGAAGCTGGATATTTACCTCCTGAAGAGGCCAATCTGGGTACCAACGTGTGGTGAAGTTATTGTTACATCTGTTCCTATGACTACCAAACCTTTAACTTCATGCCATTTGTTTGTATGTTTAGCCTTGGTCTCTGCTATAAATAAGTCTAAGACTTGTATCTTATCAATCTACTTTTCATATTTTTTTTCCTGTATGTATATAGTTTTTTCTTTGGGAGGGTACAGAAAGCCACTATGGCTATTAAGGATAAAATATGAAATGCTAAGATGATAATTGAGCCAATTTCAGTTAAGTCATTTAGTTTTTCATTTTGACTTCTGTTTTCAAGCTGTTTAAAGTAACACTATACAGGATCCTAGTGCCTTATATTATGTTTTTTTCCTATCCTTAACTTTGAAATATCCAGACTTCGAAAATCTGATGGCTTCTTAGTTTGTCTGCAACTGGTGTAATTTCTCAGTTAGTGTTGGATTGCCAAATGTTGTTTATAACAAAATCTCAAATCATTCGATTTTTACCAATTCAGACTTGGGAACCAGATACTGGGGTGAGAGCCTGCTGAATCAGAGAGGCAGAGAAAGCACCCAGCTGACCTTCCTTTATAGCCAGCATCCCAAAAGGAAAGTTCTCTGTTGTCTCAACACCCACCCACCCCCACCCCCACCCCCGCCAACACACACACACACTTGAATGTCCCTCCCTTCTACTTCCTGTGCCTCTCTCTGTCTATCCTCCTGACTTCCTCTTACTCTTTTATTTTCCCCCTATGTTCATTCCCTCTCAACAGGTTGCTTGCCTTGCCTTTTGGCTTATGGTTGACTTTATTTAATCCTGTTTACAACAAACAAAGCTCTTGGATTAAATAAAGGTGTGTGCTAGGGATGAGCACAACTAGAAACAAGTTTTTTCAATAAATAACCCAATCTCAGGATTCACAATGTGATCAAATGTCTGTAACCAACAGTACCTGACATAAAGACAGCTCTTGCGCTCGGAAGTGCTTTCTGTTCTTATTTGTCATTTGAGTGGTGTAACATTTCCAAGATCCCTGTGTAGGTTTGTCCTTAGTGAGAACCAAAAGAAATGGGCTTAGTCCAGCCTCTGCAGGAGGATTGGTGGCTGGGAAGTGAGAGGTGGAGCAGACCACTCAGGAAGAGACCTCTTCTAGGGCCCAAGAGTAAAATGGACCAGTTTGTCCCAAAGACTAGTAATCAGTTCTCCCATCTCTCTCCTTATTTCTCAAGCTTATGGGAGGGCATGTGCTATGGCATACGAGGGAGGTCAGAGGATTAAACTCAGCTCAGCACTTAAGTGGCTCCCAGCTTGCTTTCTCTGGCTTTAGGGTTCTAGTCTCTGTCACATCAGGCTTTGCTCTCTTGCCCTTTTATTCCATCCATCGATTCCTTTGTCCCCTCTGGAGTCCCCAGCTTCTGGACCCTTAACTAGGTTCTGAGCTTATGGTAGTGTCTGTTTCTTTTTTTGTTTTTGTTTTTTCGTTTTTGGTTTTTCCAGACAGGGTTTCTCTGTATGTCCCTGCCTGTCGTGGAACTCACTCTGTAGATCAGGCTGGCCTTGAACTCAGAAATCCGCCTGCCTCTGCCTCCTCAGCGCTGGGATCAAAGGCGTGCGCTGCCACCACCACCGCCCGGCTATGGTAATGTCTTGATCATGAAAGTAGTGCACAGGAACCCTTATGGTTTTGTTTTACAGAAAGAAAAACTGAACCAGGCATTGTAATGGTGTGCGCCTGTCGTCCTAGCCTCTGCCTATGAGCTCAGATACCTGATGCCAGCTAGACCATACCTCAAAAGAAGGGCCAGGGCTGGAGACTTGGCTTGAGGGTAAAATACTTGCTGTACAAACCAGAAGTCAGTTTGATGCCTGGTTCTCATTAGAACACCAAGTTGGATGTGGTGGTGTACAACTTTAATCCCAGCACTTGGGAGGCAGAGGAAGGTGGATCTTTGTGAGTTGGAGGCCCACCTGGTCTACAGAGAGAGTTCCAGAACAAGCAGAGTTGCACAGAGAAATCCTGTCTTCAAAAACCAAAAAAAAAAAAAAAAAAAAAAGCCGGGCGTGGTGGCACACGCCTTTAATCCCAGCACTTGGGAGGCAGAGGCAGGTGAATTTCTGAGTTCGAGGCCAGCCTGGTCTACAGAGTGAGTTCCAGGACAGCCCGGGCTATACATAGAAACCCTGTTTCAGAAACAAACAAACAAACAAAAAAGAACACCAACTCTGAAAGTTTCCTCTTACCTACAGTCTCACACACCATGCCATGCTACCTCTATTCACCCATTGCTCTTCTACAGAACCACAGTGATTAGAACCCTGGGGCTGGAGAGACGGCTCAGCAGTTAAGAACACTGCTCTTCCAGAGGTCCTGAGTTCAAATCCCAAAAACCACATGGTGGCTCACAACCATCTATAATGAGACCAGATGCCCTCTTCTGGTGTGTCTGAAGATAGCTACAGTATACTTACATATAATAAATAAATAAATCTTAAAAAAAAAATCAACCCTGAACATCTGCAAATGAAGGTGTGTGGACACAGGTGTACTGCAGGGCACACTGACACTACAGCTTTCATGATAAGATGTTTTGTATGCCGTGTGTGTGTGTGTGTCTGTGTGTGTGTGTGTTAGGAAGGAGGTTTCAAGGGCAGAGGGGCAGATACTCGGGTTCGAGGAGATGAGTGGGACTGGGGTGCATCACGTGACACTCACAAAGAACCAAAAGTTTTAAAAAGTAAAATAAAAATTAGACAAGGAAGTTACTACTGTGGGACACTTGTTTAATGTGTGTATAAAATCCCAGTGTGTATGGTTGTTTGTCTGCATGTAAGTTTGTACATTATGTGTGCCTAGGACCTGCTGACTCCAGAAGAGCATTTTGAATCACCTGTAGAATTACAAATGGTTGTGAGCCACCATGTAGATGCTGGAAATTGAACCTGAGTCCATTGCAAGGGTAGCCAGTGCTCTTACAGAGTCATTTTGTAGTCCAGCTAACCTTGATCTCTCAGTTCTCCAGCCTTGGCCTTTGAGGCTAAGATTATAAGCATAAACTGCTGTGTCCAGTAAAGATTTTATCTCCCAACACTGCAAAAGTAAAGTGCTATGAGGTCGAAGCTAGGCCTTGGGCATTGTCTTCGTTTAGGACTTAGTGCTGTAAAGAGACACCATGACCAAGACGACTCTTAATGAAGGACAACATCTAATAGTGCTGGCCTACAGGTTCAGAGGTTTACTCCGGTATCATCAAGACAAGCATGGCAGCATCCCGGCAGTCATGGTGGGGAGTTATTATTTTTTTTTCTTAAGAACAGATGTATTTCTGACTAGACTATAAGGTGAAATAGCCACTATGGAAAAGCAGTTTAGCAGTTCCTCAAAAAGCTAAACAATTATTCTTTGCCCTGGTTTTAGACATAGTATATACAGGGAGGAAAGTTCTACACCTTGACCAGAATGATGCAGGAAGCCAGGAGGAGGGTCTCTTCCATGCTCGGTGGAGCTTGACCATAAGATATCCAAGCCTGCTTACACATTGTCACATGTCCTCCAACAAGGCCATACCTCCTACTAGTGCCACTTCCCATGGGCCAAGCATATTCAAACCACCACAGGCCTGTAAGGTTTCTTAGGGTCTCTCACCCAACAGGCTGTAACTTGTCATGCTTCTACCAGACACCCAGTTGCAAGCTGATGCATAGCCCTGTTGTGTGGCAAAACTTCTTCAGGAGATGCAATTCACACAAATCTATTCCTCCCTCCCCCAAGATAAGGAACGGACAACAGACCAAAAGTATGCATGCCACCAAAGTCCAGTGTGGTAAATCAGTGAGTTTTATTGTGGTTACTTACAGGAATGTGGGTGAGGGGTTACTTACAGGAACAGAAATTATTCAAAGACAGCTGCATTACTAAAGTCATGGGTGACATGTCACTCACAAAGCACACCACAGCCTATAGACAGCTCCACATGTTGGACAGTGTCCTTTCCAGGTTCCTCAGTTAGGCTAAACTGCTTCCAGGCAGTTGGTGTGGTCAGGCAGTACTCTTGAGGGTCTTTGAAACTCAGCTTTACTTTTCTGAGAGCTACCCTTAGTTATTTACTCTTGTAGGGAGGGGCTTAGTGAATTTAGTCAGTTTGGGGGACTTCCTGAAGCTAGTTTGAGTTGTTTACCGTCCTACTTAAGGAGCTTTAGGATGTTTCAGTCTCAGAAGAAGTTGTTATACAAGTCCCTCTCTGCTTTAGTATCTGGGTTCAAGTGTATCTACAGTAGAAGGCTGGAACCCCTAGCAGGGGTTAGCTCTGTTCCCCTTGCAAAAGCAATTGATTTTCTCCTGTCTTTGGCAATCACCTCTTCCAGATTGTCTTATCAGCCTGAACAAAGCTGTTATTTCTTCCTTCTTGACTCCTTCATCCCTCTGGCTACTGTTACCACTTATTCCCAAACTGGAATCTTTACTCTGTCAGCTACCTTTTACTGTCTCTGGAGTCCACTGGACTGACTATCCACAACATTCTACACTGAAGTTTCTTCTTTGCCAACTTCCGTTGACTGCCATAAGGTTAAAGCCAGTATTTAGACATCTGTATTCTCTCTTTCCATTTCCACCTTCTGTTGTAGTCTGGAACAGGTTATACAAACCTTTGTAGATCCTCATTCCCTCTTCTTCCCAAGTGCTGGGATTACTGATGTATACCATCACACCTGGCATTTCCCATGTCCCTTTCTTACTTATTTTTTTTTTTTAAGATTTATTTAGTTTATGTGAGTACACCGTAGCTGTTTTCAGACACACAACAAGAGGGCATCTAATCCCATTACAGATGGTTGTGAGCCACCATGTGGTTGCTGGGAATTGAACTCAGGACCTCTGGAAGAGCAGTCAGTGCTCTTAACCTCTGAGCCATCTCTTCAGCTCCTCTTACTTATTCTTTTTGTTGTTGTTTTTCGAGACAGGGTTTCTCTGTGTAGCCCTGGCTGTCCTGGAACTCACTCTGTAGACCAGGCTGGCCTCAAACTCAGAAATTGGCTGCCTCTGCCTCCCGAGTGCTGGGATTAAAGGCGTGTGCCACCACCGCCCGGCCTCTTACTTATTCTTGATTCATCGAGTTGGTAGCACATATTGTCTGTCATTCCTACTCTAGACTGTAAGCTTATTAGTCCTATGATGAGCCCAGTGATCAGAACACTTCCAAGTTTAGCATAGACAATGTTTATTTGTATCTAAGAGATGGCATCTGGGTCCATAGCTCTGTGGGGTCATGGCCTGGCCCTCTCTTCTTCGTTAACAACCTCTCTACTAGTAGCTAAATATTACCTCTATTGCTTTGGTGGATTAAAAGTTGTCAGCAGAGTATGACAACAACTAATTGTGAAGCCGGGCGTGGTAGCACACGCCTTCAATCCCAGCACTTGGGAGGCAGAGGCAGGCGGATTTCTGAGTTCAAGGCCAGCCTGGTCTACAAAGTGAGTGTCAGGACAGCCAGGGCTACACAGAGAAATCCTGTCTCGAAAAACAGAAAACAACAAAAAAAAAACCAAAAAGCACTAGTGAGGCTGAGGCAAGGGGATAGTGAGTTTGGGGGCCATCTTGGGCTACTGAGTGAACTCCTGTCTCAAAACAAAACTAATAGCCAGGCAGTGGTGGTGTACGCCTTTAATCCTAACACTTGGGAAGCAGAGGCAGGCAGATTTCTGAATTTGAGGACAGTCAGGGCTACACAGAGAAACCCTGTCTCAAAACCAACCAACCAACCAAACAAACAAACAAAAAACCCAAAACTAATAACTCAAGAGGCAGAGACAGGCAGATGGCTGTGAGTTTGAGACAGGTCTGGTCTACATAGCAAGTCTCATGGCAGCCAAGACTACCTTGCAAGGCCTTGTCATACTTTCCCTTTTCTAGTTACCCTTTCTGTCTCAAACCCCATGTCAGTCCATCTGCAACCCTCCTATCAACTGATACTACTCTGAAGTAATGTTGCCTTAACATTTGGGAGATGAGAAGAAATGTCTGCTTACCCCAGCCAGGGTACCAACTCAGACCTTAGTGTTGTGCCTTTGAGCTACTGCCCCACAGTCTTTACTTCTTATTGTGAAACAGGGTCTTGCTCAGTGGCCCATATAGGCCTTGACTTTGGGTTACAGTTTTCCTTCTCCACCTTCTCATGGGCTTGGGTTAAGAGCATGCATGTGGTCCACGCCTGGTTTGATGAATCTCTCTATATGTGGACTGAACCCAGAACTTAGAATTTTCCAGGCAAGTGCTCTACCACTGTATTTGCTGTATTCTCAGTTCTTTTTTGTTTTTGATTTATTTTAGATATATATGAGTACACTGTAACTATACAGATGGTTGTGAGCCGTCATGTGATTATTGGGAATTAAATTTAGGACCTCTGCTTGCTCTGGTCAACCCACTAGCTCAGGCCCAAAGATTTATCATTATAAATAATAAGTACATTGTTGCTGTCTTCAGACACACCAGAAGAGGTCTCATTACTGGTGGTTGTGAGCCACCATGTGGTTTCCGGAATTTGAACTCAGGACCTTCAGAAGAGCAGTCAGTGCTCTTACCTGCTGAGCAATCTTAAAAGCCCTCTTTTTGTTTTTGAAACAGGGTCTCTTACATAGACTTGGCTGTCATAAAACTCACTGTGTAGCCGGGCATGGTGGTGCACGCCTTTAATCCCAGCACTCAGGAGGTCAGAGACAGCTAGGAGCTAGGGCTATACAGAGAAACCCGTCTCAAGAAACAAACAAAAACTCACTGTGTAGCATTGACAGGTTGGCCTCAAACCCAGAGATTCTCCTGCCTCAGCCTCCCAAGTGCTGACATTAAAGGTTTGGGTCACCATGCTTATCTTGTATCTCATGTATGATTTTAAACTCCAGGAAAAAAAAAAAAAACAGCAAAATCATATCTGTCTTAAATTGTATAGGGGAAAATTTTTTTTGAAAAAAATATCATCTGCCTCTAGTCTCATACTGGGATTAAAGGCATCTGCCAGCACTGCCTGGCTCCCCACCCACTCCCCCTTCCCCTTGCAGTGGTTGAACTTCTAAGGTCAGACTGGTCTCTATTGTTTATGTTTATTGGTGTTTTGTCTACTTGTATATCTGTGTTAGTGTCAGAAGCTCTGGAACTGGAGTTATAGGAGGGTGTGAGCTGTCATGTAGCTTCTGGGAATTGATCTGGGGTCCTCTGGAAGAGCAGCCAAGTACCTTTTTTTAAAAAAAATAGATTAATTAATTAATTAATTATGTGTAAGTACACTGTAGTTGTCTTCTCACACTCCAGAAGAGAGTCAGATCTCATTACGGATGGTTGAGAGCCACCATGTGATTGCTGGGATTTGAACTCAGGACCTTTGGAAGAGCAGTCAGTGCTCTTAACTGCTGAGCCATCTCTCCAGCCTCCAACAGCAGCCAAGTACCCTTAACCAATGAGCCATGGCCTTGAATTCCTGGATGGCCTGCCTCTACCTCCCAAGTGCTGGGATTGCTTTGCCATATATCACTTACATGGTCCCAAGTCAAGGATGTTTTTGTGTTTCTACCTTGGCCCAGCTGTAGCTTTGACATTCTCAGTACCTTCACCATGTTGCTAAGATATTTGACTGTGTGAGACCTATCAACTCAAAGGATGTGGAGCCTGGATGAAGGCCGCAGAACAAAGCTGGGCACTAACTCAGGGTGACTGTGTGCTATATATGCTCTACCTTCTCGCTCCTGTGCTGTGCAGCCAAAGCCATGGTTAGACTTCCTTGGGCTTTCCCTAAGCTATCACTTCTCTGTGCAGTCTTGAAGTTAGACGTTGGAGAGTGACATCATGGGCCCTGTGAACCCATATGCTGAATGCCCAGGGCAGAAGCTGCATTTAGTGCTTGCTCTGTGCCTAAGGCTATAGGCCAGACCTTCCTGGTTGATTGAGGTGAGCCTTGTGCTTTCTCTGGACTTCTCCCAGCACAAGACACTGGGCTGTGGAAAAGAGAAAAGCCCTGTTAGTCTGGTATGGTTTGCAGTTTCAAGGCCCATTGGAAGGTCTGACTGTGCTCTCTGCTCCCATCCCTTCCCAGCCTCCCCTCCGGGGCTCCGTGGGACACTGGATCTCCAGGTTATCCGTGTTCGGATGGAGGAACCACCAGCCGTCAGCCTCTTACAGGACTGGTCCAAGCACCCCCAGGGCACCAAGGGGGTGGGAACAGGTGACAAGCCAGACTGGCCCACAGTTCTGTCAGAATCCAGTGCCACTGTTAAGGGACAACCAAAGGCAGGGAGTGGAGTATAAGTTTTCAGTTTTCTAGAGAGGGAGGGGCGGGAAGAAGGAAAGGTGGGCGGGAGGAGGTAGTTATCCCCCATTGGCTTAAATCTCAGATCTGCCTAGCTTGGCCACCTGATGGAGATTTTTTAAAACCAGGTGCCAGGACAATGTGGAGGGAGGAGGGGTGGCATCACTGTCACATCGGGCTACTGGAAAATGCCTGCTCTTGGCCAAGCCGGAGGTAGGCAGAGGCGGCTTAGGTTGTTGGGTGGTAGGTAAGGCATTGGGCCTGTGGAGAACACCTTCCCTAATCCTTCGCTGACCTACCCTCTGGCCCCATATCTCCTCCTCCCTCTCAGCTCCCCACCATTCTCCCCTGGCACAGTGCCTTATGCAGAGGTGGTCATGATGGGGTTGGAACTGAGTCCCACTACCTCGGGGGACACCTTTCCTCCCCCACTTCTGGCTCCTACAGCAGGAGGCCTCCATTACCTCTTACCGCCTTGTCCCTGCCGAGGGCTCCCGTTACAACCCCTTTACCTGTTGTCCTGTTGCATCTATTGTCCTGTTGTATATATTGCCTTTGTTGACAATAAATTATTTTTTTTTTATTAAAAGTTCTGTGTGGGCTATCATTGGGAAAGGGGCATATTCTTAGAGCAGATTGAGGGGCAGGAAACCGAAAAGTGGTCCTGAGTGGGAGCCAGAGACCCCTGCCAGGGCAGAGCAGCAGTGAGCCCAGAACAGAGGTTGCTTGGACCTCAGGGTCTGTTTTAACTTAATGTCAGTCGCCTGAGAGACCCATTTTCTTTACTTGACCTACTGACCCACCTGGTAGGCCTCTGTCCAAGCAAAGCTACTATGGGGCTAGGGACACTCCTACCCAAGGAGCTAAGAGTTAGTGGGCCCTGAACTTGGCCAGCCTGCACTGACATTTCCTCTGATGTGAAGGTGGTACATCCCTGCATTCTCAAAGGGCTGTGCACTCCACTATACACTTCACCCCTGTTCCTCAGCCTCAATCCAAGTCTGCCTGGGGTCTGCAGATTTTAGGCATCCTGAGCTATCGCTGCATAGACCTAATCTGTGGGGTTTTGCACTTGGGGTGAAAATGAATGTCCCAGATTGCTTACTCTCAAATCCTAGGAGGTGAGGCCACCCCACACTGCTGACTGTTCCTGGTATATTATGGAGACTTGGGGAAAGGTAAAATGAAGCCTCGCCTCCATCAGGAAGAGTCAGGGTATGCTGTGTGCTTGCTTAAGCTACTGTTCCCAGACCAGAGATCTCATACTGGACCCAGGCTGAGAATTGGCCCTGCTAAGCCATCTGTATTCTCAGGAGGAGCCCAAGAAGGTAGAAGGTCCTTGTCCAGGAGAAGAGGAGACCGAAATGAAGTAGATGCAGGAGTTAAAGGTTCAAGGTCCATCATGTCCAGAATGTCCCAGCCATTGTCTGGGCCACAGGACACCTGGGTCTGTATCTGTTTCTGTAGGTTAGCACAGTTTGTATGCTCCCTAAAAATAATTTAGATGTAGACTGTCTCTGAAAGCACTGTGTTGAAATTGCAGGTGGTTTCTGTCCCTACAACTGTGTGACTTTACATTTATGTCAACTTGTTTTTAAAACATTGTATTTTTCACAAAGTATTGAGGAAACTCATAAAAGATTGTGTTGTAAAATGATTATCCAAACGCTTGCCCCTTTGTGGTTGTATGAACCTGATTTGTCTTAGACTGTGAACTCTGTGGGGCAGGGACCAGACTGCATTAACTTGGTATTTCTGGTGTCCTGCATAGGGCTCGGCACATAAGTACTCAATAAATGTCTGTCAAATGCCGTGTTGGTCTCTAGGTGCTTGTTTTTTGTGACCTTTTTCTCATATATAGTCAATGATTCAAATTTGGCCTTTTTTTTTTTTTTTGAGATATTCTCTGGCTGCTTCAAGCTCATGACCATCCTCTCAAGTGATGGGATTATAGGTGTCAGGTGTTTGTTCTCCACCATGCACATCCTTAACAATTTAGTTATAACAGTATAAAACAGAATTAACACCGTTCAGGGTAAGGGGCTCAGGGTCTTTGAGGTTGTCCTATACTTAAATCAATTATCTTCAAATCGAGAGTCCCCATAGCCCCTTCCTGGTTGGTTAATTTGATATAACTATAATACCAGGGCTGGTAAGATGACCCATGCCATACAAATCTGATGACCTGAGTTTCTTCCCTTCCTAGAACTCATATGGTAGAAGGAGACTTGTGGAAGTCGTCCTCTAAGCTCTGTGTGCCTGGCACATCAGGACAATGGTACTCCTGCACATGTACTCAGACACAAGTACTGTGGCACACACCTTAATTCCAGTGGAATTCAGGAGACAGACAGATAAATAGGCAGCTCAGAGAGTTCTGAGACCAGCCTAGTCTACAGAGTCACAAAACACAGACAGGTGGAGTAAGGGAGCTAAAAAGATGGCTTGGCTTAGGGTTAAGGATGCTCGCAGCCGGGCAGTGGTAGCATACTCCTTTAATCCCAGCACTTGGGAGGTAGAGGCAAGTTGATCTCTGAGACTTGAGACCAGCCTGATCTAAAGAGCAAGTTCTAGGATGACCAGAACTACACAGAAAAAGCCAATCAGTTGATGGCTGGAGAGATGGCTCAGTGGTTAAGAGCACTGACTGCTCTTCCAGAGGTTCTGAGTTCAATTCCCAGCAACCACATGGCGGCTCACAACCATCTGTAATGGGATCAGATTCCCTCTTCTCCTGTGTCTGAAGACAGAGCTACAGTGTATTCATGTACGTAAAATAAATAAATTGGGTTTTTTGTTTTGTTTTGGTTTTGGTTTTTCGAGACAGGGTTTCTCTGTGTAGCCCTGGCTGTCCTGGAACTCACTCTGTAGACCAGGCTGGCCTTGAACTCAGAAATCCACCTGCCTCTGCCTCCTAAGAGCTGAGATTAAAGGCGTGCGTGCGCCACCACTGCCTGGCTAAAATAAATAAATCTTAAAAACAAAACAAAACACACACACACAACAATAAGTGCTGCTTTTTATAGCACTCAAACCAAGTGATCCACTATGCCTGTAACTCAAGCTCTGGGGGAGCTGGCACTCTCTGGCCACTGCATATACAAGACGGACATAAATAAAAGTAATTTTTAAAAGTGAAAAACATGGCTAGAGAGATGGCTGTGGTTCAAAGCACTTGCTACTCTTGTAGAGGAACTGAGTTTGATTCCTAGCTCCCACATCAGGTGGCTCACAGTCACCTGTGAGTTTAGTTCTCAGGGCACCTGCCAGCCTTCTTGCCTCTATGAGCACCTGCTCGCGTGGTATACATATACATACACGTAACTTTCTGGACTTGGCTATGGCACTCACATAATGCAAGGATGTTGTTAACTTTGCTTGCTGAGTTTATTATGGCCTATGCTACCCAGACTATGAATAGTATTGGAGCGTCTGTCCTTTCAGACCTGGGATGTACTGCCCTCTGGCAAGTGGGCTTGGGGGCAAGAGGGGTGGTGACTGGGACTGAAGAGAGTGGGCTGAAGGACTCATTAGAGCCTCTGGGGCCCCCAGCTGTGTGACACTTCTATTGCCCTACCAGTCCCAGCTGCCTTGGCTAAGTTACTCTCTTTCTCTGCCATTTCTCAGTTCTGAGTTCTAGGGGGTTCTGTGCCCAGGCTGGCCTCAGACTTGCACTGTCAGCTCTCCTGCCTCCACTGCTGAGGCTGCAGATCTAGTCATTATACCTGGCCCTTAAATTTTAATAGCTACCCCAAAATGGTAAAGATGTTAACTGCTAAATAATCTTTTTCTTTTAATTTTTAATGTGTATGAGTGTTTGTTTCCATGTGTGTATCTGTACTACATACATGCTTGATACCTGGGGAAACCAGGAGAGGCCATCAGATCTGGAGTTAAAGAGAGTTGTGAGCTGACTCACATATGGGTGGGAGAGAGATTGAACCCAGGAATCCTGGAAGAGCTAGGCAGTGCTCTTGCCCAGTGAGTACACTTCCAGCTTCTAAATACTATTTCTTTAGACAGAGAGCCTGGGGGGCTGACGAGATGGCTCAGCGGTTAAGAGCGCTGACTGCTCTTCGACTGCTCTTCCGAAGGTCCTGAGTTCAAATCCCAGCAACCACATGGTGGCTCACAACCATCCGTAAGGAGATCTGACGCCCTCTTCTGGATTGTCTAAAGACAGCTACAGTGTACTTACTTACATATAGTAAATAAATAAATATTAAAAAAAAAAAAAGACAGAGAGCCTGGAATTTAAACTCGAGTGACTGATGTTTCTCTCTATTCTCTGCATCAAGGACACAACTGCACAAAGTAACCAGCAAGCAGGTTTAGCTAGGAGAGGAATAAGGTTTATATAATTAGCCTTAGGAGGTCAACAAAGAGAAAAAGAGGACCCGCCTTGAATGGAAAAGATGAAACCGCCCAGCAGGAGGCTTCCTGCTCTTTGTCCAGCTCCAGCCAAACTTCCCCAAGGTAGCGAGGGAGGGAGGCAGTGCTCACCTGCATCCGACTAGAGCTCCACTGCGCAGTATGATATGACTGGCTAGTAAGAAGAGGAAGTGCTTGCCTAGTTTTGTTAAGGAAAAAAAAAATTTCCACCCAAAACTTTAATCCAAGTACTGGGGAGGTGGAGGCAGGCTGATCTATATAGTGAGTTCCAGATCAGCCAAGGCTACATAATGAGACTATGTCTCCAAAAAAGAAAGGGTTTCTCACAGAAGATAGGCCTGGGATGAGAGAGGGTCTCTGATGGGCTTTTGGCCTCCTTGTGTCCACCGCCCTTTTGGAAACATTCATCAAGCTCACCTCCCAAAGGCCACATGAACAAGGGAGAGTGGGGTTACTCAGCCCAAGGCCTTCACAATACTAAATGCCCTGATTGCATGGGAACAGATGTGGCAGCCTCCAAAGAAAGAAGACTAATAGACCTTTGGTCTTCTCAACACCAGAGTCACATCAGTCACAGCAGGTGACAGGATGACCACACTGTGGGGTTGAAATTCCGCAAATACTAGGGAGGGACTCCAGGAACACATACTGCTAAGATCTTGGGACACAGAACACCTACCCTGGTTTTGTCATGAGTCACACTATATTGTGCCCATTGTACAGGTTACGAAACGGAGAAAAGGGAGAGGGACGTGGTGACTTGTCTGCCAGGGCTAGTAAAAGGATCAGAACCGCCAGCTCAGATCGTCTCCATGTCCAGCACTTGGACTGTTGTCTTGTGGACCTGGCACTTGATCATACGCTGCTTGCCAGGGCCAGCTGGAGGGGCTCACTATAGGCGTAGAAAAGTGACCAGACGGCAGTGGCTGGCAGCCAAGCCCAGGGCTTTAGGGAAGAGTCTCCCATTCCCCCCAACCCTTTTCTTCAGAAGGTAACTCCTAGAGCCGGGGTAACCTTGCTCTGGCCTCCCTCAGCAATCTCTGCCTCTGGTTCAATAGCTCTGGAAGGTACAAAAGCAATGGCTAACCTCACACAGGGCAGGACACAGTGGTGGAGCTCTCTCAGACTCTGGCCTGTCCCCTCCACACTCTCTTTACTGTTTACTCACCCACGACACCCACATTTGCCTGGGGGAGCAATTTACCTCTGAGAAAAGTACCCACGGACTCGCTCACAGCACCCCACCAGGGTGGGATAGTTGGTAGGAATAGCTGCATATTGATAGTACTCCCAGTTCACACTTAAGAGCTTCTTCACACAACTGGGTTCATTCCGAGCTGGCTGAGTGACTCCTTTATGCCACAGGGGTTCTAGAGAGCAGAGCTAGGAAGGAGCCAGACAAAGCCCCATGTCATGGTGTGACCATCCTGGGGGAGACCAATAGCAAACAAATGCATGCTAGGGAGAAAACCAGCCTGAAGAAAGAGAGCACTTAATTATCAGAGGTTTTGTTTCATTGTGACAGAATCTTTTTATGTAGCCTTGGCTAGACTAGAATTCACTGTGTAGACCAGGCTGACCTCAAACTCACAAAGATACACCTGCCTCTGCCTCCTAGGAGCTGGGACTGAAGGCCTGGGCCACCATGCTCAACTCCGGCATATTTTTAATTAACATTTTTTTGAGTTAGATACAAAGTATTAGGTTTCTTGTTTATTTTTGTCTGTAGCTAAGACTAGAACTTACTGTGTAGCCCAGGCTGCCCTGGAACTTGCTCTGTAGTCCATGCTGGCCTCCAACTTGTGACAGTCATCCTGCCTCAGTGTCCTAAATTCTGGGATTACTTTCAGCAAACCGCTGCACCCAGCGAGTTTCTTTATCCATCCATTTGTGGATGGGTCTCTAAGCTGGCTCCATATCATGTCTGCTGTGACTCTTCAGAATGTTTTAAGGCATACACCAAACATGGTTGCATCTGCAAGTACTTCTGTTTGCAACTCTGAGCAGTTGACTCTTCAATAAATCATACAATTATCACACTTTCTTTTTCTTTTTTCTTTTTTTTTTTTTTGAGGGAGGGGGGTTTGAGACAGGGTTTCTCTGTATAGCCCTGGCTGTCCTGGAACTCACTCTGTAGACCAGGCTGGCCTGAAACTCAGAAATCCACCTGCCTCTGCCTCCCAAGTGCTGGGATTAAAGTCATGTGCCACCACTTCCTGGCTAATTACCTACCACACACCTACCACACATCATCATTATTATTATTATTATTATTATTATTATTATTATTATTACTATATGTAAGTACACTGTAGCTGTCTTCAGACACCCCAGAAGAGGGCATAGGATCTCATTACGGATGGTTGTGAGCCACCATGTGGTTGCTGGGATTTGAACTCAGGACCTTTGGAAGAGCAGTCACTATTCTTAACCACTGAGCCATCTCTCCAGCCCCCAATTACCACACTTTTAAAAAAGTATTTTTTGCAATGTAGTGGTGGATCATGGTTTTAAATCCCAGCACTGGGGAGGTAGAGTCAAGTAGATCTGAGTTCGAGGCCAGCCTGGTCTACAGAGTGAGCTCCAGGACAGCCAGGGCTATACAGAGAAACCCTGTCTCAAATAAATAAATAAATAAATCAGATTTAAGATTTTTTTATTTTATGTGTTTGAGTGTTTTGTTTGCTTTCTCATGAGCACTTTGTATGTCCATAGTGCTTTTGGAGGTCAGAAGAAGGCATCAGATCTCTGCAGGTGCTAGAAACTTATCCTAGGTGCTCTACAAGAGCAGGAAGTGCACTTAACCTTCAACCACTGAGCCAGCTCTTCTGACCCATGCCATTTTATTCTTTAAAAAAAAAAATTATCTGTTAGCTAGGCATGATAGTGTACACTTTAATCCTTCAGAGGCAGAGGCCAGAGGATTTCTGAATTCAAGGACAACCTGTTTTACACGGTGAGTTCCAGGACAGCCAGAACTACACAGAGAAGCCCTGTCTTTAAAAACAAACAAACAAACAAACAAAAAAACAACTAGCGGGGGTGGGGTGCGGGGGGTGCGTGGTGGCACATGCCTTTAAGGCAGGTGGATTTCTGAGTTCGAGGCCAGCCTGGTCTACAGAGTGAGTTCCAGGACAGCCAGGACTACACAGAGAAACCCTGTCTCAAAAAACAAAAAAAAAAAGATCTGTCTACATACTGTGTGTGCTTCTGTGTGTATGTGTCCTATGTCAGGTTGTCGGGCTTGGCAGCAGGTGTCTTACCAGGTAGCAGAGCGATCGTGCCAGTCTCCTGGGCCTCCAACTTGATACATAGCCCAGGATAACCTTTAATTTCTAAGCTTTCTCCCTGCGTTTCCCAAGTTCTGGGATCACAGGCATAGAGTGCCGTGCCCCGCTTGTCTGGTTCTGGAGATGGAACTCCAGGCTTTGTGCAGGCTACTCAGATACTCTACAACACAACGGCACTGTACCTCCCCAGCACGCTCTCCCCCCCCACCCCCCACCTAGTTCTCATTTGAGACAAGGTC
This sequence comes from Mus musculus, assembly GCF_000001635.26. Classification (NCBI taxonomy): domain Eukaryota; kingdom Metazoa; phylum Chordata; class Mammalia; order Rodentia; family Muridae; genus Mus; species Mus musculus. The sequence goes on along the minus strand of NC_000085.6, from coordinate 7,350,353 downwards.
TTACTATGTAATCTAGGCTGGCCTCAAACTAACAGCAATCCTCTTGTCTCAACCTCCCTAAGGGCTAGAATTACTGGCATGAGCCACCATGCCTGGCAGCCAGCTGATGAGAGGTTAACTCAGGACTGTTCCCTGCTCCTCTGAGTACCCAGGAGAGTGGGAGTGCAGCAGATGCAATAGAACACACCTTCTACTCCAGCACCCTTGCCCACCCTTGGCTGCTTGCCTCCTTCCAGCTGGGGCTGGGACAGATCTCCTCCTAGGTCCCTTGCCCTGAGCTGGAGCCTAGGATAGTGTGACACTCGCTTTTCTTGATCCTAGCACAGTTGCTGTGAAGGGCAGTTGTGGGTGGTCAGCTTTGTCCACTTTTGTTTTGTTGTCTATTCAGGAGAGGAAGCTGGTACATTCCCCCAGCTACTCTACCAAGAAAGCCTGTGGCACTGCCTCCCGAGCACGGGCCGGGTAGAACTCATCATGCCTTGGCCTCTCCTGTTCCAAGAGTCTCTTATCTCTTAGGTCCTTCTCTTCATTTTCTTTTGAGACGTACTTTCACATAGCCCAGGCTGGTTCAAACTGTGAAGCCAGTAATGGCCATAAATTTCTGATCTTTTTGTCTCCGATCCTGAATGATGAGCTTGAAAGTGTGGCCGCCACACCTACAACTAGCTACCTCAGCAGTCTGGGTCTTGTCTTCTGAAATTTAGTCAAGAGACATAGATAATTGTGCGGGTTGCTTTTTGTGTTTTACTTTTGTTTATTGGTTTGTTGGGATTTTTGAGACAGAGCCTCTCTATTTATATATCGATTTAGCCCTGGCTGTTCTGGGCAGTGGTGGCAAACGCCTTTAATTCCAGCACTCAGGAGGCAGAGGCAGGCGGATTTCTGAGTTCGAGACCAGCCTGGTCTACAAAGTGAGTTCCAGGTCAGCCAGGAACTCAGAGAGAAACCTGTCTTGAAAAACAAAAACCAAAAACAAAACAAACAAACAAAAGAATGAGCCACCACACTCACCTTCTTGAAATCTTTCTTCAAATGTCACCATCTCTGCAAAGCTTTCAGTGACCTTACCGGTTCCAGTTGGGGCTAAGGGTGTGGTTCAGTGACAGTGACACTGGGGTTTAGCAGTTTCCAGCAGATTCCCTCCCAAACTGAAAACAAACAAATGTCTGTCATGCAACCTGCTTTCTCTTTTCACTCTGAAACACAGACACATCTTGGTTGGTTCTTTATGGTTGGTTGGTTTGTTGTTGTTGTTGGTGTGTGTGTGTGTGTGTGTGTGTGTGTGTGTGTGTGTGTGTGTGTTGAGGGGGAGGTTTGAATTAGTCTCATGTAGCCCCAGGTTGGCCTCAAGCTCCCCATGTAAGGGAGGATGGCCTTAATTTCCTGATCTTCCTATTTCTATTTCCCAAATCCTAGGATTACAGAAGTCTACCACCATTCTGGGTTATGAAGTGCTGGGGACTGAACCCTGAGCCTGTGCTGGACCTGCATATCCAGCCTCTGCTTTGTTTTGGTGTGGTGTGGTGTGGTGTGGTGTGTGTGTGTGTGTGTGTGTGTGTGTGTGTGTGTGTGTGTGTAGTAAGTGCACCTGAGTATGCAGGCATGTAAACCTCACACACACCAAGGCCAGAGGGTATCAGTGAGTCAGTTCTATGCCTTATCCCTTTGAGATCGGGTCTCTCACTGACTGTGGAGCTGGAATAGCTGGCAGGTCTTACCAATCTTTCTGGCTCTACCCTACTGCATCAGAAGGGGGCATCAGATCTCATGGTTGTGAGCCACCATGTGGTTGCTGGGATTTGAACTCAGGACCTTTGGAAGAGCAGTCGGTGCTCTTAACCGCTGAGCCATCTCTCCAGCCCCTGACAATTTCTTATATGCGTACAATGTATCTTGATCATACTAACCCCCTTCTCCCCTCTCACTCCTGTGACATCCCTGGATCCCTGGCAGCCTCCTTCTTTCTTTTCCTTTTCCCTCCCCTCCCCTCCCCTCCCTTTCTTCTTTCTTCCTTTCTTTCTCTTCCTTCCTTCCTTCCTTCCTTCCTTCCTCCCTTCCTTCCTTCCTTCCTTTCTTTCTTCTTTTTTTTTTTTTTTTTGAGACAGTTTTCTGTTATATCCCTGGCTGCTCCAGCTCTTGTTTTATAGACTAGACCAAGTTGGCCTAAAACTCACAGAGATCACCCTGCCTCTGCCTCCAGAGTGCTGGGATTTAAAGTGTGAACCGATGTGACAAGCTGCTTGTTTGTTTCTTTGTTTGTTTTTTGTAACCTCATAACTCCAATTAGTGCTACCTACCATAATGTTGATTGAACTCATCGGTTTGATCATGTGCAGGTCTTGTGTGCATTCATGAGTGCCACAGCCCTGCCATGTCCAAAAGGCAGCATTCTCCAGCTCTCGCCCCCAATCTCTGGCTCTTCCGTTGTTTTCTGGGTCCTTTTGAGAGACTTTCTGAGTCTTTCATGATGGTGGTTGTGGGCTTCTAGTTGTTTTCTACAACATTAATGCTGCTTGTTTCTGATGTTTATCTTCTCATTGGATAGTTTGCCCCAAGGTACACAGAACTTAGTTTAATTGTTCACTGACTTACTTGAGGAGCCAGGAAAGCACCTGGCTCCTAGTAGTTGCACAGTGAAGATGTGTCAAGTGAGTTTGAAGATTTAGAGAGATGGGGCAACAATGACTATTAATAAGAACAAGGTAGCTCCAGGCAGCCACTCACCTGATGGGATCTGAGCTGGATCTTGAAATACCTGTAGAAGCTGAGGGAGGTATATGGAGAAAGATCAGCCCCAACACAGGTATGGCACAGAGCGCTTTCCGTTGCTCATGTAGGAGTGAGATAGACCTCTCTACCAAGGATACTTATTTAGAATGGTATTAGCCAGGCAGTTTGAGGCCATATTGAATCAAGTTTGCCATGTCAGACAAAGCTTTCTCCCATAACCAGCACCACCTACATAATATGTGGGGCACTGTAAAGAATGAAAATGAGGGGGTTGGGGAGATGATAACTCAGTCATATGTTGCCATGAAGACACGGGGACACCGGGCAGTGGTGGCGCATGCCTTTAATTCCAGCACTTGTGAGGCAGAGGCAAGCAGATTTCTTTTCTTTTCTTTTTTTTTTTTTTGGTTTTGGTTTTTCGAGACAGGGTTTCTCTGTGCAGCCCTGGCTGTCCTGGAACTCACTTTGTAGACCAGGCTGGCCTGGAACTCAGAAATCTGTCTGCCTCTGCCTCCCGAGTGCTGGGATTAAAGGTGTGCGCCACCACACCCGGCCCACAAGCAGATTTCTTAGAGGATCTCTGTGGATTTGAGGCCAACCTGGTCTACAGAGTGAGTTCTAAGATAGCCAGGGCTATACAGAGAGACTTTCTCTTAAAAGAAAAACAGAAATACACAAAAACACAAACAAACAAACAAGGAGCTGGACAGCGCGCTCAGTACTTAAGAGCACTGACTGCTTTTGCAGAGGACTTGAATTCAGCTCTCAGCATCCAAATTGTGATGTATAAACCATCTATAATGTGACATCCCTCGCATCCGCTCCAGGAGGTCTAACACCCTCTTCTGATCTCAGAGGGCACCAGGAATGCAGAGAGTGGTCAGATGTACATGCAAACACAGAGGTAAAACGTTCATACACAACTCTCAAAAAGAGATCAGAACAAAAAGACAAGGTGGTTGGTTGGTTTGGACATAGCCTTCAGCAGGCAAATTGTTGTGAATTCAAGGTCAGCCTGGGGTCTATATAGTGAGTTCCAGCATAGCCTGGGCTGCATAGTGATATTCTGTCTCAAAAACAAAAACAGACAGACAAAATGAAGTTGGAAAACTGGTGAGATGGTTTAGTGGACAAGGCTCTTGCCTCCAGGCCACTCTAGTGGAAGGAAGAGCCAACTCCCACAGGTTGTCCTCTGACCTCCACATGTATTCTGTGGGATATGCACATACACACGGACACACAAATCAATAAGTGTAAACAACGACAAAGACCAAAATAGAGAGTAAGAAAAGACACTGAAGTTCCATTGTGTAGGCACTGGCATGTTTTTAAGTGTATCCACGTGCACATGAGCACAGACATATACATTGATGCACACAACACACACACACACACACACACACACACACACACACACACTAAAATAGGAGTCTTCTTTGCTAAAACTTTTTTTTTTTTCATAAGAATGACAACTTTAGCTGGGCAGTGGTGGCGCATGCCTCTGATCCCAGCATTTGAGAGGCAGAGGCAGGCGGATTTCTGAGTTTGAGGCCAGCCTGGTCTACTGAGTGAGTTCCAGGACAGCCAGGGCTACACAGAGAAATCCTGTCTCGAAAAAACAAACAAACAAATGACAACTTTACATCAAATCAAGTCCAGAGGCCTTCCTAGAACAGGGCTGCATGTGACTACATAGGCAAATGGCCACAAAGTGAGCCTTGCCTTAAGCCTACTGGGGAGTTGAGGACGGTGTTCTAGCCCAGTACAAATGTCACGGGAATTAGACTTGATATTCTGCTGTGTCCAGAGGCTGGATCAGAAGGAGTCTGGGTGGGCCAACTGGTTTAACAGCTTGTGAGAGGAGGAGAAGTGACCAAGAGGAAGATCAGGGCTTGAGTGGCATCTTGATGAAGCAGAGTCATCTAGGGTCAGGAGAAGCTCCCTGGATGCCTCTGCCTTTACCTTTCAGTGTCCTCTCTCCCTGCTCTTCAGACTTTGGTCCTAGAAGTGACGTCTAGCACAGGCTCGGCAATGTGACTCCCTTTGGCCACCAGAGGGCAGATCATTCTCATGTTTGAATTTGGGGTGGGGGCGTGGTGTGGCCTCCATCCCTTTCCCCATCACTCTACAGCATTGCTTTCCCAGCTTCTTTCTCAGAGGTGGTGCTGGTGTGGAGCTGGTGGGGGGCATGGGGAGGCTTCCTGGAGTCCTGTGGATTCCTTTGCCTTACAGAATGCCTCCTTCCTCCTCCCTGCACCTGCACAGCTCTCACTGTGAGCAATTCTTGGGTGCCACTCAGCAATTCGGTCAGTCCTTTCCCTATGACCCTGGGAGCTCTCTCAGTTTCTTCACATTCATGGACCCACACTCTATCCCTCCTGTTGAGTTTAGGGTGAGGGTCAGGGGCATAGTTCCAGCTTCTATGGAACCATGGGCAGGGATAACTTGAAACAGAAGTCAGTCTGAGTTGAGCTATTACCTCTGCTTGGTGGGACTCCAACAGTGTGTTGTCATCTACAAAATCCATGCTTGAAAACTATAATCAGGGCTGGAGAGATGGCTCAGTGGTTAAAAGCACTCACTGCTCTTCCAGAGGTCCCGAGTTCAAATCCCAGCAACCACATGGTGACTCACAACCATCTGTAATGGGATCTGATACCCTCTTCTAGTGTGTCTGAACAAGGACAGTATGTAGTTACATAAAATAAATAAAACTTATATAAGAAAAAGAAAACTATAATCAAGATACAGTTAAAATGATACTTACAAAAGTCTCGTAATGTTTTAAGCAAGTCCATGGCTTTATGTTGGGTACAGAACGGACAGATTTGGTAAACTCCAGAGGAAAGGGAAGAGTGGGCTCTGGTCCTCCATGGACTTCTGTTAAGAGCTGGGAGCTTTCCAAAGCTGAGAAAGACCTCAGAGTTGTTGAATTCAACAAACCCACTTATCAACAGGGAGACTGAGGCCCAGAAAAGGAAAAAGACATCTTCAAGAGGTCTGGTCCTTTCATTGCACTATTCTGAGGTTTTGCCATCCTCCCTCCTACCCTCATACCAAGACAGGGACTTACTATGTAACACAGGCCATCTCGAACCTCACTATGTAGAGCAGGCTGACCTTGAACCAACAGAAATCCACCTCCATCTGCCTCCAAGTGCTAGGATTAAAAGCATGCCACCTTGCCCTGCTGGGGAATGTGTTTTACATTTTAGTTTTAGTTTTTAAACCTTTTTTATTTTTAGAGTTTTACCTGCTAGCCTGCATACCCACTATGCACATGTAGTGTTCATGGAGGCCAGAAGAGCTTTGTGAGCCCCCATGGGACCAAACCCATGTCCTCTGAAAGAGCAGCAAGCTTGGAACTACTGAGCCACCTCACCATCTACTTGTCTTTGTGGTTTGGTTTGGTTTTAGAGATGGGTGTTTACTGTGTAGCCCTGCTTGTCCTGGAACTCATTATGTAGGCCAGGCTGGCCTCGAACCATCTTTTCTTCTGCCTTTGTTTCTCTCTCTCTCTCTCTCTCTCTTTTAAAAAAGATTTTATTTATTTATTTATTTATTTATTTATTTATTTATTTATTTATTATATGTAAGCACACTGTAGCTATCTTCAGACACTCCAGAAGAGGGCATCATCTTGTTATGGATGGTTGTGAGCCACCATGTGGTTGCTGGGATTTGAACTCTGGACCTTCAGAAGAGCAGTCGGTGCTCTTACCCACTGAGCCATCTCGCCAACCCCCTTTGCTTCTCTCTAGTGCTAAGATTACAGGGGCAGACCACCATACCCAGCTGGAGGAATCCTTTTTGGTTGTCTGTTTTATTTTATTTTATTTTTCGTTCTAGAGATTGACCCCAGGGCCTCCTTCATGGCATGGGAGTTAAAGCTCTCCCACTATCCTACAACCCCAGGAATCCTTATCGTCAACAAGTGCCTATTCTTTTGCCATGAGTTTGTCTTAGAAGGGAGATTTGAAATGAAAATGAAAATGAAAATGAAATGGTCTCTCCAAGCCGGGCGTAGTGGCGCACGCCTTTAATCCCAGCACTTGGGGGGCAGAGGCAGGCGGATTTCTGAGTTCAAGGCCAGCCTGGTCTACAAAGTGAGCTCTAGGACAGCCAGGGCTACACAGAGAAACCCTGTTTCAAAAAACCAAAAAAAAAAAAAAGAGATGGTCTCTCCAGACTTAAACATTGTAGAATATTTTAAAAGTCATTTAGGGCTGGGCATGGCAGTGCACACTTGCAATCAAAGTGGTGAGGAAATGAAGGCCGGGGATCAGTAGTTCAACCATCCTTGGTTACATATCATGGCCAGCCTGGGCTACTTAATACCCTGTTTCCAAAAAAAGCAAAAACAAAAGAACAACAAAAACTTGGATGGACAGGGTGGTTGGTGCACACCTTTAATCCCAGCCCTTGGGAAGCAGAGGCAGCTCCAGGAGTTCTTGGTCAGTCTGGTCTACAGTGGGAAACTGTGTCATAGAATCGAAACTAACAGCAGAAAGGAAATGTTATGTGTAATTTAAAGAAATATTTATTTGTATGTGCCTATGTTTGTGCTTTTATGGGTTTATGTGTATCACTGGCATGCGGGTGCTGGTAGAGGCCAGAGGGCATCATTTCCCCTGGAATTGAAGTTACAAGGGGTAGGGAGCCATCTGATGTGGATGCTGGGACCTGACCAGATTCTCTGGAAAATAGTACAGGCTCTGAATGAGCCAGCATTCTGACCTATGTTGTAGTATTTATCTATTTAACTTTTGTGTATATGAGTGTTTAGCCTGTATGTACGTCTGTGCAACCTAGTGGAAGCCAGAAGGTGTCAAACCACCTAGAACTAGTTAGACAGTTGTTAACCACCATATGGGTGCTGGGTACTAAACCTCAGTCCTCTGGGAGAGCAACCAGTCCTTCCTCTTGACTTCTGAACCATCTCTCCAACTCATTTTATATATATACATATACATACATATGTATATATATTATACACACACACATATATACATATATAATTACATTTTTATTTAGTGTATAGGGTAGCATGCTCATGGAACAATGTTTTAGACTTGGTTCTCCCCTTTCACTATGTGGATCCCCATGGATCAAACTGAGTTATTTTGCTGGCCTTTGTTATGTGATTCCATGCCAAGATCACGCAAGCATTTTTCTCAATACTGAAAAAAATACTGTACCTTAAAGGTGTGTTAAGTTTCAAGGACGCTGACCCAGTGCCTGTCCGACCTGGTGTCTGTCCCAGGCTTTACAGAGGAATGAGGGGACTGACTCAATATAAGGCTGACATAGACTTCTAGAAGCCAAGATAGTCGCAAGATGGGCGGGTGTGCAAAGCAGGAGACAGGCAATAGGATGACACTACACTTGGCAGTTGACTCACACGTTGATAGCAAGGTTGAGCGATAAAGTGGGTTTTATGAGCTAAACATGCGGATGGGAAGTTGGCGTTAGGCTCAAAGGACATCAGTTGTAGGAACAGCTAATAGCGGTATTTTCTAAGTCAAACAACAGGTACAGGTGACCCACGCCTGTTCAAGGTTTGAAAATAACCGAAAACTGACGGAAAGAAACGAAGAGATAGATTCTTAGCCTCGGCAGCTCTCGGGTGTTGCCGGAAATGGCTGACTACCGCTCTCGGCCGAGCGACGGAACGGGGGCGTGGCCGGTTTAGCACACGCGGAGCCTCTTCGGCTGTTTCCGGAAACTGCCGAAAGCTTGCTCCAAGTGGGCGGAGAAAGGCCGGTAGGCGTGGCTGCTGGTTGGCTCTGGAGGTGCGGGGAGTCTCTTCGTGGATTTCCGTAAACAGAGCCGAACCTCGGTCTTCGGAATCTAGGAGGTGCGCGCGTCCCCGGGGATTACCTTCTTCGGTAGTTTCCGGAATTCACCCATCGTCTGGGCCGAGAGGAAAAGGCTCTTCCCCCTCCCGTTCCTAGTTGTTTCGGATGTTTCCGGCTCTTGCCGGCGGAAAGAGCCGAGGGCTGGCGGTGGTGGCGGCCATGTTGGGAGCAGCAGGTCCGGCGGCGGCTGCCTGTGTGTCGGGCGCGGAGCAGTGCGGCTGAGGGCAGGGGAGGAGCGAGGCAGGCGGCCGGCTGCGGCGGTTGAGAGTAGGCGGAGCGGCGCGGCCGGGCCGAAAGGCGGCACAACCCAGCCGGGGGTCGGGGGGGGGGGTGCGGTCCGGAGCCGCTCGGAGCCGGCGAGGCCTAGCCCGAGCGGTGCATCACCGGGCTGGCGTGAGCCATCGCCCGGCCTCCCCGCACCCCCGGCCGGGGCCCATGCAGCGGGTGCTCCTGCTGTGAGAAGCCCCGCCCGGCCGGGCTCCTAGCCTTCCCTTCCCTATCTTCCTCCAAGCTTCTCCATTCCCTCCCCTGAGATACCGGCGCCATGTCCAGCGCTCGGACCCCCCTACCCACGCTGAACGAAAGGGACACGGAGCAGGTAAGGAGCCCTCAGGGCTCCCCTAATTCTGTGACTGGGCCCCTGCACCTTACGGAGGCTCCCTCCCTCAGTTCTCCTCGTGCTCCTGCTTTCTTCTACAAGCCTAGGCTGTCATCTGGCCCTGGGTTCCAGCCCTTCACATCCCTCTTCCGAATCCTGACCTGGGACCCACGTCGTCCTGACTGAACTGCACACTTGTATTTCTGCCAAACGCCCCTCGCCTCTCACCGCCCTCCTGCGCTCTTCCGTGCTATCTCCCCAGCTTCCCCCTCTCTTCCCTTTTCTCTCAGGGGCCTTTCTGGTCTTCCTCCACCCACGCTTAAAGCAGCCACCTTCCTGCTCCTCGAATAATACCCCGCGATTTGCCGCGGATTGTTGCCCACCTCTTTCTGCATCTCTCTAGCTTTGTACCCTCTCTACCCGCACCGGCTCTCACAATCCTCGGTTTTCTCCCTCAAGAGTCCGTGTCTCGGGAGTGTGTTCTCGGTCCCTTTCCCCTTTCACTTCCCCAGCTTTTTCTATCCTCCTTTCCCGTTCCAAATTGGGCTCTCCCTGTTGCTTGCAACCCACCAGCTCCACCCTCGTCACCTTTCCAAATCGTTCGCCTACTCCTTGCTCATCACTTTCCCTTCTTTTCGGCAGGAGCTCCCAGGCTCCTGGCACTGGCATGTGTCGCTTCCGTGTTTCCCATACAGCTGTCATGCGCATAGTTTTCCCACAGGTTGCCTTTGGGGTTCCAGTCACCGCTCCCTTCAGAGTCTTTGGATCACTCCTGTTCTCTTCCCCCTGGGGTTTGGCATTTAAGTCCTTGGGCCTCCTGTCTGAATGCTCTTCCAGATTATCCCTGGGCTCTCCTCTACCGTGGGAAAGTCAGTGTTTTAGTCTGGCTGTATTAACATAACCTGTTGCTCACTCTTTTGCGGGCTGCATCAGCTGCATCAGTCCCTACTTTACTGCCTACTTACACTGCAACACAAATTCCGATACTGTCTTTCCAAACTGGTGGCTGTCACTTCTCATAGTATCATAGTATCTTTCTTGTTTGCTACTTCCTATTGCTCAACCTTCCCCCATCTCTCTTACAATACCTCCTTAATCAGTGCTGCCTTTCCTGTCCTAATGGGTCTCCTCCTCCCCTCCCAGTCTGTTTACAGCTTGTATGCTCTGTCCATTCCCTTTCTCTTAGCTAGCCTTTGCGGGTCCCAGGGTGTATGCTAACTGCTTATGCTGCGCACCAGCTCCTGGGCTGGCCTATGCTCTCCCTTTCTCATCCTGGCAATCACTGCTTTTTGTCACCCAAGCTTTTGCCTTTTCTGTGTCGTCCTCTCACCTATGAGCCATTGCTTCCACTTCACACTTCTCTCCTTTGTTTCACTGTCTCTAGTGTCCCTCTCTGCCTGCCTTTTGGACAGTCCCTTGCCTGTCACATGTTTCTGGGTGAATTTTACTAAACACAAACTCGTTGGAAAGGAGCAGGCTTTACTCAGCACACCCTGGTGTTTCCCTCCTGTTCCCTGTTTTCTCTGTAGCCAGGTAGGCTCGCGATGCTGCTGTGTTTGCTTAGCATCAACTTCCTTCTTTGAGAACCCTCTTTATCTCTTTCCTGTGCTTTGCTGCTGTTACTCTCCTGCTGTCTGTACCTGGAGCTAAAGAAGCATCCGGACAGTTTTCTGACACGATGGACCCATAACACATAGGGGCTGTGTGCTCTTGGGCCAGAGCAGGGGGTTGAGAGGGAGGGATGGTTGATTGATTTCATGCCTGGTCTGGCAGCTAGTCCTGCCTGGGACAGAGATCTTCAGAAACTGAGGAGCTTGGTCTGTGTTGCACAGTCCCTTGCTTGCCAGCAGTGTCTCTTGGGAAACACTTTGTCCAGGCTCTTCTGAGGCTGGTCCGTGCATCCTCCTTTCTCCTACTTCTCGCAGTAGCTAGACCTCAGTTAACTGGAGAACTTTCCCAGACTTGGTTATGAGCAGGGAGAAGGAGGCCAAGTGACTGACTGGTACTTTCAGGCATGTGGGGCGTGGTTGACCTGCCTGTTCCCCAGAGAGGCAGGCTGTGGAGGCACCGTGTTGGGCAGAGTGGCCTCGGTGTGGTTTCTTTGACTGTTTACTAAGTGTAAATGCACTATTGGTCTTCTGTGTGCTCAGATGTGCTCCACACAGTATTGGGTCATGAAGTTGAGGTTTGATGCATGTACACTGATTTCAGGAGAGTGGTAATCAGTGGCCAGTTTGGCACGTGAGCTGCTTCGTGATAACTTGGTCCAGAGCAGAGGCTGCCTTGTCATTCTGCTCCTCTTAGGCTCCATTTCTGTTCTTGGTGGACCGAGCTGCATGCAGTCAGTTCCTGATTCTCCACTCACACTGTCAGCTTCATGTTCTGCCACCGCCTTCGAAAAAACTTGGACTTGGAAAAGCTAGGTGCACACCCTTCCAGGTGCCTAGCTGTTTCTCTTTGTTTCTTGTGCTGCTGATTTGCTCAGAGCCTTGTTCTTGATAGACACGTTATACTCCCCAGCCCAACCCTGTGTGCTTTAGAAACAAAAACAAAAAGCAAGAGTCAGTTCAACATCCACCTTCTTCAGAGTAGACCCGGCTACCAGGTTGAAACTAAATACCTTCTCCTCAGTCCCATTGCACATAGTGAAGCCATTGTGGAAGCTCAGTCATTGCAGTCACCTCAGTGTTAGGAAATAAAAAGCAAAGAATTTGGCTGGGCAGGTCCCTCTCCACCGTCACCTTATTTAGATTTAAATTAGTTAAGCTGGTTTTACCAGAGAATAAGTAAGCAAACTTCTGTGGATGTTTCCAATCTCTTCCTTTTCTCCTTCTTTCTTTAAAATTGTGGCTGATAAGCTGTTTCTAGGAGCTCTTTGATCACTTCTGAAACACACAGAACATGTTGAAGCATAAAAATAAACCTTATGTTGCAGAAGATTGCCTGTTTGCTGTCAACTCTGCTTTTAACAGTGAAAGTAGATAAAAGAAAGCCAAGCTCTGTCTTGAAGATAATTTTGGTGACACCTGATTTCAGATGTGCACTATCACCAGAGATGACTTCCTTTTGCAGGATTCTGACCTGGGGCTAGTGGTTTTGGGGTTTCTAAAGTCTGTGAGCTGAGCTTTCTGTGAGCTGCTTTTCCAAATGCCTCTGCTGGCCTGGAGGCTTCGCAGCCTTGAAAGTAATCAGCAAGATGACTGTTTGTCTTCCAGCCAGCAGCAGCCTTAACAGTCAAGTGTGGAGAAGGGTACAACTTCCAGAGTTCACCTACCCCAGGCTAGCGCTTTCCCTAATTTCTGGGGGAGGGGACACATAGCTTCATAACCTGGAAACAGAGTATCTGATAGAAAACAGGAGCCTTTTGCTTCCCATCAGTCAAATGACAGTTCTGCCCCCAACTCTTCTAGAGAGTGGGTGGCAGAATATATTCTCAAAGAGGAGTCTGGAAGATTGAAGAAGAGGACAAATCTAAGTTATAGAATCCTATAAAAACATACTGCTCAGGGCTGACAAAATGGCTTAATGGGTAAGGGCACTTGCCACAAAGCCTGATGACCTGAGCTGGATCCCTGAGACTCACATACTTGGTGGAAAAGCTGAACCTCACTCTGGCAAAATACTAACAAACACACATGCTCGTTCTCATTCTCTCTCTCCCTCTCTCCCTCTCTCCCCACTTCCTCCCTCCTTCTCCCTCTCTCCCTCTCTCTCCCTTTCTGTCTCTCTGTGTCTAAATAAATGTGGTGGTGGTGGTGGTTGATAAGGATAACAGCAGCAACAAAAAGCCTCATACCCAGCAGTATAGAGCTGAGGCAGGCTCAGATCCAAGTTCTGTTTGAGCTACAGGATAAACTCAAGGCTAGCAACTTAGTGAGACTCTGTCTCTCCAGATCCAAAGTAAAAAGACTAGCTATAATTTAGTGGTGTAGCATTTGCCTAACAAGCCAATGGCTGAAGGTTTGCTTTCCATTAAGGTGGATGTGAGAACGGGTTTGGTGGAAGAATTAAGCCATCCCATAGACACCTTGTGAGATTCCAGTTTCCTTTTGGTCAACACTGGTCTGAATACTTCATTTTTGATGATGTGGGATTCTGTGATTTGACTCTTGATGATGAGGTGGGGCTCTGCCTTCAGGGTGTGGATGTGAGTGAATGTTAGACCTCACAGTTTAATCTGCTGGACCTTAGAGAGTCTATGTGAGGCTTGTTAGAGTAATGTCTCTCTGAAACTTGACAGTGACGCTGTACTTTTTGACCTTAAAAGTAATTGTAGAGTGAATTATAATAATGCTTCTCCATTCTGAGGATTTGGGTAGCTAGCTACACAGATGATACAAGTAAGCGGTTGGAAGTTGGCCTGCTTTGGATTGAAACCAAGTTTGCATAGGGGTAGGTGCATCTTTTATTCTGTGACAATAGTTTGGGCTGAAAATCTTGGGCATACATGTCTTGGCCTAGTTGATACTTATGAGGTAAAAAGAGATGGAGAACCTTGTTTGCCTGAGAGGCTTGTACAGTGAGATCTCTCAGGAGTCAGCATTTCTCTGGCTGATGGTCTCCCTTTGGAAGAACAGCCAGATTCTCAAAGGGCATTTGACTAAGACTAGCTCCAGGCCTTCATGAACTGTTTTCTCATGGAGCACTTAGCTACCTAACTGGCATTTCTCTTCCCTCAGGAGCTTCTACAATGGCCCTACATATGTATTATGTTGACTTGAATGAATATTTTATGCTTAGAATGCAGTCAGGCCTCAGACTTTGTGGCACATTATTGACAAGTGGGTTGGGGGCTGGGTACCATCTTTGGCCCCGTGATAGTGTCTGTGCTAAATGGACTCCCCCCAGCAGCACTTTGAAGCCCGTTAATGGGTTGGGATGTGGTAACTTCAGCAGATGGAAAGGGCCAGGAGGCAGCCTGGCCACCTAAGCCTTAGGCTGCCTGGTCAAGGTTCCTGCTGTACCCAGGCTCAGCTGCTTCCCTCTACTTGGTTAAGTTGGAAGCCCAGCTGCCTGGCCTCTGTGCTGAGGGGTATGTGTGGAGGGCTGGCCTTGTTCCCTTCTGCTTATGTTGCTGCTGCCAGGTTTGATGCTTTCCTATCAAAGCAAAAACTCAGAGCTATATGGAAAGGTTGGTGTTTCAGCTTGGCCTTTCCTTGGAATCTCAGCAAGATGACAAACAGGATAGGTGACTGAGTTTCCTTCTCTTGATGGGAGATTCCAGTATTTGTCGTTTTGCATTTGAAGCTTGGGTTCTCTAGGCTTTCTCCCAGCCTTCATCAAACATGAGTGTGAGTCACTGACGTGTTAGCTGCGTGCTTTCCCCTTCTGTTTCAGCACAAGGAAGAAGAATAAGCCTTTACAAACCTGGGGGAGGAACTCACCCTTTCCCCATGCTGGCACTGGAGGCTGCAGGCTATCCCTGCTTAACCTAGCAGAGTGTCACTGCCCCCACCACAACCTTTTGGGATAGCCATTGAATACCATCGTTATTTACTTGTTTGTTTGTTTGTCTGTTTGTTTTAGACATGGTTTCTCTGTATACACTTGGCTGTCCTGGAACTCACTCTGTAGAACTGGCTAGCTTCAACCCCATAGAGATCCTCCTGCCTCAGCTCTTCATTCATTTTTTAATTTAAAAAATTATTTTTATATCCAGGCATGGTAGCACATACCTTCAATCCCAGTGGAGGCAGGTATCTTTGAGTTTGAGGCCAGCCTGGTCTACATAGCAAGTTCTAGGACAGCCAGGACTACATAGAGAGACCCTGTCTCCAACAAACGAAAACAAAAATTATTAGTATTTTAATAAGGTCTTTTTTCTGATGGGGACTTTAAATTTTTTCTTACTATTTTATGTGTATATGTGTCTGCCTGTGTATTTTTGGACCACCTGTATACCTGGTACCTAAGAAGGGCAGAAGAGGGCATTGGATCATAGGTTCTCTGAAAGAGCAGCTAGTGCTCTTAACCTCTGAGCCATCTTTTCAGCGCCCAAATCCCTGCTCCTCTTTTTTTTTTTTTAAAGATTTATTTATTATATGTAAGTACACTGTAGCTGCCTTCAGACACACCAGAAGAGGGCGTCAGATCTCATTACAGATGGTTGTGAGCCACCATGTGGTTGCTGGGATTTGAAATCCGGACCTTTGGAAGAGCAGACGGGTACTCTTACCCACTGAGCCATCTCACCAGCCCCCCTGCTCCTCTTTTGCTTGCTTGCTTGCTCGTATGTAGCTCTGGCTCTGCCTTCGGAGTGCTGGGATTAAAGGCATGCACTACAACCACATGGTTACATGCAGCTGTGATGAGAGTTAACCCAGGTTCTCTGGAAGAGCAGTGTGTACTCTTAACCTCTGAGCCATCTCTCCAGCCCCCTGCTATTGTTCTTAGATTGGGATGGGACAACCAATTTTGAAACAGTACCAAGAGAATCTGGCCTCTTGGTTTTCAGTTATCTCTCCGAAAGAGAGGGCTTCCCTGTTTCTTGCTCTGCTCAGTGCCCCCCTCCTCCTTTTGGGGTGTGTATCCCTTGATCTGTATGTCTTTGTCTGGCATGCTGTCTGTAGGTTCTTTCCACAGGTGTCTTGTCTTTGGGTTTGTACTCACGTCTACTTTGAGATATTTTCATTAGCACAGTGGTGTACAAAATCATTACATGTAGGCTTGTGAAACCAAGGACCAGGCATAAGTTTTGGTAGGACAGGTGGAGTTGGATGCTCATACTGGCTTGGGGTCCTTGGGGGCAGGTAGGTGAGGTAGACATGGGGAAAGAGAGGGGAGAGCTGTATTCAGTGACTGCTCCTAGCCACCCTTCTGGCCTTTTTTTTCCTCCATGTGAGGTAGGTAGAGCAGGCTCTGGGCTGCACAGTAGAACCTGTCAAGCTGGTTTTGCACAGGGCCAGCCTGTCTTCCCTTGTCCTCTCTGGGAAATTGGCAACACAGAGGTCAGCCTCCTGTAGACTGAACGGAGCTGCTGAGTTTGTATGACCTCTGTAAACAACCTCCCACCCTCTGCAAGTACCCAGTATGGGAATTGGATCTCCTCTTCTGAAAGCTTTTTCGGCACCCCATGCTGATCCTCAAACCAACTGATCTGTTTTATGAACTTTCCTTGGAACCTGTAAGGTACAGTTTCTTTTCTTGGGCTCCCTACACACTCATTTGTCAAAGGGTCCCACCATCCCTACGGAAGGGTTTGGGGTCTCCTATGGCGCAGGTCTGGGAGGGCTGAGTCTGGTTCCTCTTTTGGAGTGTGGAAGAGAATTGGGAATCCTGAGTCCTGGCTCCTGTGATGTAGACAAACTCAATGACTTCGGACCCTTTGAGTGTGTGCTCCATGATTCAAATGCCCCAGGCTTCCAGGAGGATTAAAGGGGCACAGCTTTTAGCCTTTGAAAACATACAGGCACTTAGCTATAGTTTGTCTTCTGAGAATTATCAGTTACTTGGATGTTATAGGGAGTTTCCTCAGGGAGTAGACTGAGCCAGGTTCTAAGACTCAGTAGCCAGTACTGGAAGGTGGAGCAGGAATGTTTTCCCATTCTCTTCAAAAGCAGAAAATCCAATGTATGGAAGCTTTATAATTTGACTTAAGCTATTTGTAGATAGCTCCAGCCTAGGTGCTGGCTCCTTCTGTTACTATGGTAGTGACCTGCTTGCTCTGAGAATTGTTTGCCCAGAGTTCTATTACTGATATCCCAGATGCAGGGTGCACTCCTCCTTCCACCTTTTGTACCTTGCTTTCCCTTGTGCCTTCACTTCCTACCTCATCTCCACTATCATTGCATGTAGTGTTTGGTTGTTGCTTAGTAGTAGTGTTGAGCTCTCTCACTTTCTCTTTTTTTTTTTTGTTTTTTTGTTTTTTGAGACAGGGTTTCTCTGTGTAGCCCTGACTGTCCTGGAACTCACTCTGTAGACAAGGCTGGCCTCCGGAAATCCGCCTGCCTCTGCCTCCTGAGTGCTGGGATTAAAGGCGTGCACCACCATGCCTGGCACGTTTCTCTTTTTTTTTTTTTTTTTTTTGCCTCCTCCCTCTCCCTTTTCTTTACCCTCTTCTTTTCCTTGCTAGGGATTGAACCCAGGGCCTCCTGCCTATTAGGCAAGCACTCTGACCTACATTGCAGATCTCCACAGATGTTCAAAATGACGGGTTCTCTAGTCATAGGAAGTATACTCCTTTGGCCTGCCTGGTGTAGCAGTGAGGTGAGCTTCTAGCAGAATTAAGAGATCCTAGTATGTTTTGAGATTCATTAAATAGTCTTTCTGTAATTATGAGCAGGTTTGGGGCTAAATTCCCTGGAATCATGGTCAGCCTCTACTGTGTCCTTAGCGTCTTTCACTCTTCTGCCCAGCCACTCATCTTTGTAAAGTGGAGTAATGACCTATTGTACCTATTGTAGCTCCTATGGTGCAGGTCTGGGAGGGCCGAGGCAATAAGATTGCAAGTTAAAAGCCATCTTGGGCTATATAGCAAGATCCTGTCTCAAAACAACAACACAGAACAGCTATCTTGTAGGGATGTGTGTAAGCCATAGTGCATGTAAAGTTGTTAGAAGGATGTATGGATTGGAGCTACTATTCCAGTTGAACGGCTTAAGTGTGTTTCTCTGAGGAACTCACAGCTCTAAGTGAGCAGAAGGGATGATGCTAGAATTTCTCTGCCATTGCTTAAAGAAATCTTGTTCTTCCCTGCCTTCCCAGCAACCACCACCATCCCACAGGTGTGTTTTCCTTTTCTTTCTTTCTGAGTTCAGTTTCTAGCATCAGGTGGTTCAAACTACTTGTAACTCCAGTTCCAAGGGATTAGACACCATCTTCTGGCCTCTTTGAGTGTACACACACACACACACACACACACACACACACACACACACACACGTTTAAAAAAACATACACGAAGCTGTCAAGCAGCACTTTATTTCTTTCAGATAGCTAATTTAAAAAACAAAACAAGTTAGAATTGGTAGAAAACATGCCAGCAGTAGTGGTGCACACCTTTAATCGTAGGTGGCAGAGGCAAGTAGATCTCCTGAGTTGGAGGCCAGCCTACTCCACAGTGAATTCCAGGGCAGCCAGGGCTACACCCTATATGATTCCCCATTCCCTGCAGCTCTTTCTTCGTCCCCCCCCCTTTTTTTTTTTGAAGCTTCAATAATAGGGTTTTTTTTGTTTTGTTTTGTTTTTTAAATTACTACTTAGCCGGGCGTGGTGGCGCATGGCTTTAATCCCAGCACTTGGGAGGCAGAGGCAGGTGGATTTCTGAGTTCGAGGCCAGCCTGGTCTACAGAGTGAGTTGCAGGACAGCCAGGACTACGGAGAGAAACCCTGTCTTGGAAAACCAAAACTTACTCCCGACTGCCTGTCTGTATTTCAGTGTCATCAGTCTTGTCAGTGAATGTGCAGGCTTATTAATGACGGGAAGGCCAGCCGAAGTTACACTAGAACTGAGGTCTTAGTGTTAGAGGGCATCTACCCTTCCTCACTCAAGGGCTACCTCTCTCAGGGCAGTCTTCCACCACAGTCCTTTTCTCTGTGCTGAGTGTTGACCCTTTGGCTATTAGAGAAAGCTGTTTCTCTTACAGACCACATGGGCCTTAGCAGGCAATTGAGGGTTGTTTTTTCCTCAGCAGAGCAGCCTTCAAGGGCATATTCTTTTTTTTAAAAGATTTATTATTATTATTATTATTATTATTATTATTATTATTATATCTAAGTACACTGTAGCTGTCTTCAGACACACCAGAAGAGGGCGTCAGATCTCATTACAAATGATTATGAGCCACCATGTGGTTGCTGGGATTTGAACTTGGGACCTTCAGAAGAGCAGTTGGTGCTCTTAACCACTGAGCCATTTCTCCAGCCCTCAAGGGCATATTCTTGTTACCTCCCTTTCAAATGATTAAAGAGGTACAGCTTGTGAGTGTGGACTTGGAGTCTTAGGCTGAGATTGTGGTCTACATTGGTTCCTTGTTTCAGTTTTTTAGTGTCTCTGGAGCCTGAATGCTCTGTCAGAATAGAGAGTAACTTGCTGGGATTTTTACACTGCAGCCTGGCCAGGAAGGAAGGTAACAGCATCGCTTCAGAGCTCAGCAGCAGCTTTTCCCTGTGTTTCCTCTTCCTTTCCACCCTCTACCATTCTTACTGATTTTCTTGTTTGGTGTGTTTGAACTCTGCTTTATCCTGTCCACTCATGTTCCTGTCATTTCAGGCTTTCGTCTGCTTGTCCCACTCTCTTTACCTATTTACCTCTCTGAAGAAAGGCTTTTTTTCCTTTCAGGCTAGTCTTGCTATGTACCCCAAACTGTCCTTGATCCTCTGGCCTCAGCCTTTTATGTTAGGATTATAGATGTGCTGCGCCATCTCTTCTCCTGTTGTTGTGTGTGAGTTTATCTGTATGTAATTCTATTTTATGTTTGTGGGTGTTTGTCTGTATGAGCATGGGTGACTGCACCACTTGTGTGCCTGGTATCCTCAGAGGCCGGCCAGAAGAGGCTTTGAATCCTCTGGGACTAGAGTTACAGATGGTGATAAGCTATTGGGAATTGAACCAGAATCCTTTGGAAGAGCACTTAGTGCTCTTAACCACTGAGCCATCCCCAACCGTAGAGTTAATGTGTGTGGGTACATGCGTAGATCAGAGGACAACTTTGAAGAGTCAGTTCTCTTCTTTCACCATGGCTCTGGAGATGTAACTCAGGTTGTCAGTTGTGGTGGCAAACACCTCTCCCCATTGAACCATCTCACTAGCTCATGACAGAGATTTTGTTGAATCCCAGACTCACCCACTCCTGTCCTCTGTCTATTGCTTTGATTTCTGCATAGGTAAAGGTCTGTTTTATTGTTCTTGATACTGGGGATCCCACAGTAACAGTGAGCCACATGCCCAGTCCTGGGTTTGCTGCTCTAAGAAACAAGTCCCTGCTGGGCATCAGGACACACCTCTAACACTAGCAGTTCAGAATCTGAGGCAGGAAGATTGAGGGATACATAGCAAGAGCCTGTCTCAAAAAACAAAACAAAAAACCCAAAACAAAACAAAAACCAAAAAACCAAACACCAACAAACAAAGGGAAGAAGGCCAGGTGTACATCTGTAATCCTAGCACTTGTAGGCTCCTGCATAGGGTTGGGAAATCAAGACCAGTTTGGGCTGTACAGAGATCCTGTTTCACATGAGAAAAACAGTAATCGAAAAATAAGTAAAATGAAAAAGAAAAATGGTCTTTTGCTACTTTGTAGCTTCTTTTCTTCCACCCTTCTCAACCTTTTTTTTTCTTCCACTCTTTCAACTCCCTAACACTAGGAAAGAAAGAAAAAAGGATAGAGAGGAAAGGAAAGAGATCCCTGAATCAGGGGTTGGAAAGGAGGCAATGCTACTTACTGATTGGGGCATTGAGTTCCTTGGGGCAAATTTGATCTTCACCATCAGGATATCTAATTTCTTCTTGTTTCTTCTTTTCACAAGACTACATAACAAATGGCAACCAACTACAACCCACCAACCAACACCCTGTTAGAATTCCAAACATCACACACACAGTCACACAATGGCAGAAACTATCTGCATCTGGCAACATCACACCCCTGCTAGAGCACAAGGCAAATCATAGTCAGCTGCTGTGGGCAGTCTGAAGCAGCCCATATCCCACACATGGGATTAAAGTGAAATCATATTCTTGTAATATTTTTGACTTTTTTTTTTTTAAAAAGAAACCAGTCGGGTGGTGGTAGCGCACGCCTTTAATCCCAGCACTTGAGAGGCAGAGGCAGGCGGATTTCTGAGTTCGAGGCCAGCCTTGTCTATAGAGTGAGTTCCAGGACAGCCAGGGCTACACATAGAAACCTTGTCTTAAAAAAACAAAAACAAAAAACAAAAAAAGAGAAAGAAACCAAAAC
Organism: Mus musculus; assembly: GCF_000001635.26. NCBI lineage: Eukaryota > Metazoa > Chordata > Mammalia > Rodentia > Muridae > Mus > Mus musculus. The sequence goes on along the minus strand of NC_000085.6, from coordinate 7,329,270 downwards.
AGACAAACAACTTTTTTTTCTATGCCTTTGTTTGTCAAGCCAGGCTTGTAGAGCCTTTAGAGAGTGAATCTTAGTTTCCTTAGTGACAGAATCCTAAGCCAGTTCCCGCTGACCTATCAGGAATGCTATAAGTTTAGATAGACCCTCTTCTGGGGTAGTGCTTGTTAAGTTTGGGTAATACAATGTTAAGTTTGGTTTTCACTATGGTTTGGAAGTCCTAAGTGTTACCTAGAGCCCGTCTGGTCAGAATTACTTTTATTGAAATATAAACACTGTATTTAAGTTCGTTTTGATTGTTTTGTTTTTCCAGACAGGGTTTCTTTGTATACCCCTGGCTGTCCTGGAACTTGTTCTGTAGACCAGGCTGTCCTTGAACTTGGAGATCACCTGCCTTTGCCTCCCAAGTGCTGAGATTAAAGGCATGTGCCACCACTGCCTGATTTTTTTTTTTTTCTTTTAATGTGTGGGGTTTTTTGTGCATGTGTGAGTGTGTCTTGATGTGTGACCATGAATATGGGTGAAGGCCAATGAACACTAGATGTTTGGCTCTGTCACTTGCTGCCTTACTTCCTTGAAACCAGGTTTCTCACCTGAAGCCCTGATGCCTGATGTTTTGGTTAGGCTGGCCGGCCGGCCAGCAAACTCTTGGGATCTGCCTGTCTCTTGTTACCTGGAATACCAGGGTTATAAGCATGGTGGCCATGCCTAGTTTCTCCATGGTTGCCAAGGATCTGACCTCAGATCTTCAGGCTCTCATGAGGGCTGGTCTAACCCACTGAGCCATCTCTCCAGCCCCCAAACCCCTCATTCTCACCTCCTCACTAGTGTGGCAGTGGTGTCTTCCGAGGGCTTCATGATGTATGATGACTTCACTGATGGCTCAAGAGGTAGATTTCTGTGTTCTTGTGTTTTTAAGAATTTTCAGAGTAATAGTTTCAGGTAAAATATGGAGTTTTCAATAATGAACTCAGTCTGTTTTTCAGTTGTGTCCTCATTAATCCAGTTTAGTTATACTTTCCATCATTTATAAACTTCACTGTTCCCTAAGAAGTCATTGTTTTAGAAGCTACATTTGACACCTAAGGAAACAACAAGAAAAAATAGCTTGTGAAACTTTCTTGTAATGACATTTGGAAAAACTTCTAATTTAGACCTTTTAATTTCTAATTTATTTTAGCATCTCATTCTACTTTATCCTAAAGTAGATACATTTCTTCTATACTCAAGGATGAATTGTTGGTTTTAAAAAAAATAAAATTAGGCCAATGAGATGCCTTAGTGGCCAAAAATAATTAAAAATGAAATTAGAAAACTTGCTGATTCAACCCATCCATGTAACTCTTGTTTAAAAATATTGGGAGAAAAAAGATATCTAGGATCAGGGGAAGTAACTGACCTGGTAGAGTGCTTTAAGCACACACAAAGTCCAGTGTGTGGGTTATGCCTGTAATTTCAGCTTGTGGGAGATGGAGGCAGGAGTTCAGTCATCAGATCATAGAGTCCGTTTGAGTCTAGCCTGGGATACATGGGACCCATCCACCCACCTTCCCTCCCTTCCTCCCTCCCTTCCTCCCTTCCTTCCTTCCTTCCTTCCTTCCTTCCTTTCTTTCTTTTTTTTTTTTTTTTTTTTCTTTTTTCTTTTTGGTTTTTCAAGACAGGGTTTCTCTGTGTAGCCCTGGCTGTCTGGCTGTCCTGGAACTCACTCTGTAGACCAGGCTGGCCTCGAACTCAGAAATCCACCTGCCTCTGCCTCCCAAGTGCTGGGATTAAAGGTGTGAGCCACCACGCCCGGCTCTTATTTATAGAATTTTAAAGATTTTATTTTGATTATATTACAGTTATGTGTATGTGTGGGTATATGCACATGAGTGCAGGTATCCTTGAGGCTGGAGGCATTGGGTCTTCTGGAGCTGGAGTCCCAGATGGTTGTAAGCCACCTTACCTGGGTGGGTGCCTTGCATAGAACTTGCATCCTCTATCTAGCTGAGCTCTCTGTGGCTCTGTATTTGCAGTTTTTCTTTCACCGAACACACAAGCATATGTACAGAGTGCTCAGGGTACTCCATCAGCACTCACAAGCTGTCACAGAGGAGTTTCTCATGTATGCTTACTCAGCCGCACACACAGCAATGCTATGTATTCAAAGGGTGAGGTACTTTTTTTTGTTTGTTTTCTTTTTTGAGACAGGGTCTTACTCTGTAGCCATGTCTGACCTCTGGGGCTTGCAATATAGACCAGGCTGTCCTTGAACTCAGAGATCCATCTGCCTCTCCCACCCTGGTGCTGGGAATAAAGGCATGTGCTACCACACCCAATGGTTTTGACTTTTTGAATCTCATAAATTACCCTGGAACAGCTTCATCTCCACTCATACTGATGGTGTAAAAGCAGTGGCAGGGAACCACTAGGAGTTCAAGCGGTAGCACCAACCTGCCCGGCCAGGGCGGTCCTTTCAGCTCCATGGTTTCCACAGGAAGAAAAATCATCCGCATATGAGAGTGCCCTGGATGAAGAGCTGACAACTAGTGATTTTTCATTCTTAGAGTCTTTAATAAAGGTCCCTTTGCTGGGTATGGTGGCATGTTCCTTTAATCTCAGCACCCAAGAAGCAGAACCATCAACTTTAATATCAGCACTCAGGAGGCAGAGGCAGGTAGATCTCGGAGTTTGAGGCCAGCCTGGATTAAGCTGCAGAGTAAGTTCCAGGGCCGTCAGCTCACTCCCAGCTGTAGTGCAGCTCCAGCTTCTAGGGATCCAACGTGTCTGGCCTTGTCTGGCACCTGCACTCATATACATAGACAGACATATAATTAAATGATTTTTAAAAAAATTTTTAAAGCGCATATATTCCAGTGGATAAATACAAAACATTGAATACAGATGTGTGTGTGTGTATTAGCTGGCTATGGTAGTGCTTCCCTACGATCCTAGCCTTTGGGTGGTTAAGCAACAGGATTGCCATGGAGGCCAGGCTAGCAAGACCATGCCTCCAAAATAATATTTTGAGGGTATATCTATAGGGTAGAATATATTTTAGCGCATATATATTATATAATCTGCTCAGGATATTTTTGAGTCAACTCAAACTTAGAAAGACCTTGTCTGAAAAACAAGCAGTAATAATAATGTCTCCTTTATTCTTGGTGATTAAATGCAAAGTATCCATAAAGCATTACTGTTGTATGTTGTCTTGTGATAGAAAGGCACATGTGGATGGAGCTAGACCACCAGCTACATGGGTCATTTGAACTTGAAATAATGACTGATATACAAACTGGTTATCCATTCTTGAAAATTTAGTGGAAGTTTTTTTTTGTTGTTGTTGTTTTTGTTTTGTTTTTTTAGAAATGAACAAAGTGGACTTGTCAAGTTTTCAAGCAGAAGTTAAATTTGGGGTGCTAGGTTCCCTGACTTGCTTCCGTGCACACTGTGTTATCAGTGGATGCAGTGGGTCTGCATTTGTGGGAGACAAATTTGTGTCCCTTCCCACTTGCTGAAAAGGGCAATGCCTTATTAATTGTTTGATCTATCTACATTTATACTGTTGTCCCTGCAGCAGCAGCCTAGGCTAGCCCAGCCAAGACTGAGGCCAATCAGAGGAGTCAAATGAGGACATGGGACTTTGGTGTCTTTTTTTTTTTTTTGGTTTTTTGAGACAGGGTTTCTCTGTGTAGCCCTGGCTGTCCTGGAACTCACTCTGTAGACCAGGCTGGCCTCAAACTCAGAAATCCGCCTGCCTCTGCCTCCCAAGTGCTGGGATTAAAGGTGTGCACCACCACTGCGGGCTGATTTTTTTTTTTTTTAAAAGACTTTGGTGTCTTTAACAAATCCCTCCAAAGTGAGCTTAATTTGACAAACATGGAAATAAAAGCTTACTTCTTTGAAAAAAAAAAGTGGGGGTGCTGCAGAGATGCTCAGTAGTTAGAGCACTTGCTGCTCTTCCTGAGGGCTCCAGTTGGGACCCTGGCACCCATATTGGACACCTCACAGTTCCAGGGGCTCCTTGTCCTCTGAGGGTCCCTACATGCTCTGACATGTTTTCACACAGATACACACTTACACATAAATGAAAATGTACTTTTGATTTTTTTTTTTTTTTTTTTTAAGAAAAAAGTTTCTTGAAGCAGGGTTTCTCTGTGTAGTCCTGGCTGTTCAGTCTGTACACCAGGCTGACCTTGAACTCACAGATTCACCTACCTTTGCCTCCCTAGTCCTGGGATGAAAGGTGTGGGGCACTACATCCTGGCTATAGGTAAATCTTAAAAAAAAAAAAAAAAAAAAGGCAAATCTTTTAAGAAGGAAAAAGAAAGAAGGAAAAAGATGGGTCATGGGTCTCAGGGTGGAGGTTAGATTAATCTACAAAGCATATTTCAGACTAGCCAAGGCTATATACTTAGAAGCTACTTCTTACAGAACAAAAAGGAATTTTGGAAAATTTGTATCTGTCAGATTATTTTGATGAGATTGACACTAAAGTTAATGTGAATTTTTTGTTGTTGTTAACCATTAGCATTTGGAAATTCTACACAATTTCGTATAAGACTGTTCTCTAAATTACCATTGTGTAAAAGAAGTGCAGGACAACATGACTTTTACCTTAGATGTGTACAAAATTTCATCAATAGCTTTGGATTCTACAATGTGATTGTATGAGTGTGTGTGCATGTGTATTGGGGTGGAGTGCCGGGGGGTGGGTGGGATGCAGGATACAGAACAACCTGCAGGAGTTGGTTCTCTCCTTCTCCATTTACAGAGGCTTCAGGCATTGGGCTTAGGATGCCAGACCCAGTGACAAGCATTGTAGCAGCTGGGGCACCTTACTAGCCTTTAAAGCTCCTACTCTGTGAGTTTTAGTCAGTGTTTGAAAGGCTGCTGAATTCCTGTTTTTTATCTATATGTCTATATGAAATTGGATTTCCTTGCATATCTCATAAAATATTTTTAAACACTGAGTGCAGAGTAGATATATGAATTCACCTGTCCGCCATTAAGGCAGATAAGTTAAAGGCAACACTTTTAATCAAATTTCAGTTGTTTTGGAAAACAAGTTTCCCTAAAGAGAGTAGGTTGTGTAAACATGTACTGGATTTATTGTTATTTTGCACAAATGAATAATACTTGATAAGAAATGACCTGTCTTACCTGCAGAGGTGGCTTGGGCCTGTGGTCCCAGCATAGGAAGAGGCTTAGGTAGGGGGATTGAAGCAGAGGTTTGTTTTTTTTTTTTGATGTTGTTGTTGTTGTTGTTGTTGTTATTGTGCTGGGGATGTGAGCTCAGATCCTCCTATGTAAAAATAACTGCTGTATCGATCACTGAGTTATAGCTCCTTTATAGACTCCTCTTGGGAAAGGATCTATGTGCTGGGGCTTTGTATATATTAGCCAAGTACTCCACATCTCCAGGCCTTAAGTGTTTACATTTTTAGGGGTTAAAGAGAGGATGATTTAATGGGTAAGAGCTTGTACTACTCTTGCAAAGGATCCAAATTCAGTTCCTAGCATCCATGTTGAGTAGCTCACAACTACATGTAACTACAGGGATCTCACACCTCTAGCCTCCTCTGGCACCTGCACTCATGTGCACTTGCCCCCATATAGACTACATGCATGCATACAAATACAAATACATATACACATACATATATATGTACGTATGTGTGTGTGTGTGTGTGTGTGTGTATATATATATGGAGGCAAGGTTTCTCTGTGTAGTCCCAGCTGTCCTGGAAGATCAGATTGGCTTCAAACTCAGAGATCCACCTGCCTCTGCCTTGCAAGTGCTGAGACTAAAGGTGTGCACCACAAAAATAACTTTAAAAATTCTTAAAAATATATATTTTAATAGATAAGTATAAGACATTGAACAAAAATATGTGTGTATTAGCTAGGTGTGGTAGTGCATGTATGGGGGAGTTTAAGGCAAGAGGATTGCCGTGGAGGCCAAACTAAGACCTTGCCTTCAAGATAATTTGCATATTTATAGGGTAGAATGTATTTTAGCACATATATTATGTAATGATCTGCTCAGGATATTTTTGGTTGTCCAACTCAAACATTTGTCATTCTCTGTGATGGGAACATTCAACTCCTACTAGCCATTTGATTTATAGGATTCAATATTAATCACCCTTCTGCGTAACAGGGTGTCAGAATTTAGTCTTCCTGTCTTTTGTATTTTATAATCAGTTCCCACCGTTACTCTCCTCTATGCTGGTGCAAAGGCTTTGGTTTGGGACCTTTTTTGGTGCTGGTGATTAGACCCAGGACTTTGCACATGCCAGAGAAGTAATACCGTGAATAGCACCAGTCTTGCCTGTGGGTTTTTGTTTTTGTTTTTGTTTTTTTGTTTGTTTGTTTTTTGGTTTTTCGAGACAGGGTTTCTCTGTATAGCCCTGGCTGTCCTGGAACTCATTTTGTAGACCAGGCTGACCTCAAACTCAGAAATCCACCTGCCTCTGCCTCCCGAGTGCTGGGATTAAAGGTGTTCGTCATGCCTGGCGCCTGTGGGTTTTGATTGCATGCCAGTTCAAGTACACTCATGAGGTACAAATTCAGTTGGAGTTCAGAAAAGATATTTTTACTAAAAATAATTTCTGTTTACTTATAATGAGCCTATTTGATTTCAACTTCTTTTACTGTATGTGTACATGTATAGGATTTGGGTGTATGTGTAGGGTGCATATGTAGGGTGCGTGTGTGTGTACATCATGTAGGTGCATGTTGTACTGGGGTGAGTGTGTGGAGGCCAGAGGTGAACTTTGTGTTGTTCCTCAGGAGTTGTTTATCTTCTGTGAGACAGAGTCTCTTACTGGGGTATGGGCACCAAGCTGTAGGGTTCCTCCTGTCTCTGCTTTCATCATGCCTACTTTGTGTCTAGCTAGCCAGTGTGCTCTGGGGATCCTATCTCTGCCTCCCATGCACCGAGATTACAGGTGGGCTCCCACATTCATGTGGCACTTGTGTGGGTTCTGCTTCTCAGAGCTATGCTCTTCACTCTAGAGCAGCAAGCCCTTTACACTGCGAGCCATGTTCCTCGCCCCAACCGTGACTCTTAGAAAGCTGGTCATGTATTTTACAGACTGTTTCTCAGTTACGCTGTCCTGAAATGTTCTTATGACCTTGTGCTTCAGTACCACTCTTAACGATGGTTAAAAATATAAGAAATTTATTTTGATAATCAAATTTTTAAAATTGTATGTGTAGAGGTTGTCTGCATAAATGTCAATACCCGTGTGTGTGCTTGGCCCCGATACAGTCCATAAGAGGGTATCTGATCCTCTGTGGCTGTAGTTTGAGACAGTTTTGAGTCACAGTATAGGTGCTAGAACTAACCTGGGTCCTCTGGAAGAGCAGGCAGTTTTTCAGCTGTTGAGCCATCACACCAGCTCCTTTATTGATAATTTCTGGTTGGTTGGTTTATTTTGAGACAGTTTCTTTGTGTATCCCTGGCTGTCCTAGAACTCACTCAGTAGATCAGGCTGGCCTCAAACTCACAGATAATGGCCTGCCTGTGCCTCCTGACTATTGCCCGGCTTGATAATTGTTTTTATTTAGTCCTGTGCCATTAAAGTAGATCACATTGTTATATAAGCCTTCCTATGATTTCCAGCACTTTTCATCATCTGAAGCACAGTCTGCACTAATTAACTAATAGTAACTCCCCACTCCAGCTCCTGCAGCGCTGGCAACCCCTGTTTCTCTTTTATTCCCTGTTAATTATAAATTCCTCATGTAAATCATACATTTGTCCTGTGTCTGGCTGATTTCAAAATGTAATTTTTTCAGGGTTTGTTCACGTTGAAGCTTTTATTCTGGTTTAGTTGGTGTTAGAGAGATGGCTTAGAGCATTTGTTGCTCTTGCAGAGGACCTGATTCCCAGCACCCACATGGTACTCAAAACCAACCATAACTCTCGGTCCACGTGATCCCATTCTCCTTTTTGGCCTCTGGCACCAGGCATGAATGTGCTGAATATGCAAACATATAAAATAAATCTTAAAAAATAACAAAGGTCAGTTAATTCACCTGGGCAATGCAGTTACTAGCCAGGCATGGTGGCACACACTTTTTATCCCAGCACTCTGGGAGGCAGAGATAGGCAAATCTCTGAGCTGGAGGTCTACAGAGTGAGTTATAGGCCTAGCCAGGACTGAGTAGAGAGACCCTGTCTCAAACCAACCACCCAAACAACCCCTCCCCAACTAAAACGCACAGAAGGAAAATACAGTTGCTTGTCGTAAGAAATGCCGTCTGTAGTCGTGTTCAGGTTAATGAACTTACTTCAGAGGAATCCATAGTTTAGTATTTTCTCTTTTACTTTCATGTTCTTGTGTTGGTAATAGAACCCAGGGCCTTATACATGGTAGGCAAGTAATGGTCTGTCATTGAGCTGTATCCAAGGCCTTTTTTTTTTTTTTTTCTTTTTTTGGTTTTTCGAGACAGGGTTTCTCTGTGTAGCCCTGGCTGTCCTGGAACTCACTCAGTAGACCAGGCTGGCCTCGAACTCAGAAATACACCTGTCTCTGCCTCCCAAGAGCTGGGATTAAAGGTGTGCGCCACCACTGCCCAGCTCCAAGGCCTATTTTAATTTTAATGCTATCAATAGGAAAAGTTATTTGATGCCATGAGTTTTATAGTGTACAGGCCAGAGTTTGGGTGGAGAGCGTTCCAGTTCCAGACAGAAGTGTGAGAACAACCCAAAGCAGCTTCATCAGCTGCCCTTGGTTGGTCAGTGATTTGCTATGACCTCATTGGTAAGCCTTTGTTTTGTGATTCCCAGAGTCCTGACCTGCCCTCAGGACGGCACTTGTCACTTAGTTTGTAGTCATTCTAGCTGAGGAAGTCAGTTCTCAGTGACCTGGGGGACTTTGATCAAAGTTGGCTTAGTTCCTGCTCTGAGTGCATAGCATTGGCCTTTTAAAAATTCCATTAAAAAGATCATTTGGCTTACTTGAATTTCATTGTAACAGGTTTTTTTAAGGTTTATGTGTTGGCTATTGGTCAGTTCCCAGTCTGAAAACTGCCAAGTTTGCATTGCACCCTTTCATCCTTGACGAGCCTTGTTGCCTAAGACATTTGAAGTCTGGCAGTGTCAAGTTAGGCCCCATACCAAGCTGTCTATTTCTCTGGGGCTGCAGAGCCTCCATACTTTTTGCCTTCTTCTTCCTTTACTCTCTTGGCCTCCCTCATTCCTTCCCTTCTTTTCTTGAAGTGCTGGAAATTGAACCCATGCTTAGCTACACCCCCAGCTAACCTGTGTGTTTCTTTTCTTTCTGAGACAGGGTCACCCAGTGTAGCTCTTCCTAGCTTGAAACTTACTATGTACCAGGCTCCCAAGTGCTCGGACTAATTTCAGCTTAACTAACAGACTCTGTTTTGTTTTGTTTGTTTGGGTTTTTTGTTTGTTGTTTGTTTTTTGAGACGGGGTCTCTATCTATAGCCCTTGCTATTCTGGAACTCACTATGTATGTAGATCAGATTGGCCAAGGATTTGCAGAGATCTACCAGACTCTGCTTCCCAAGCACTGGGATTAAAGATATGCATCATGGCCACATCTGGCCAAGCAAACGCTTTTAAACTAATATTATTTGCTTTGAATCATGTCTTTTTTTGTTTTGTTTTGTTTTTTTGTTTTTTGAGACAGGGTTTCTCTGTGTAGCCCTGGCTGTCCTAGAACTCACTTTGTAGACCAGGCTGGCCTCGAACTCAGAAATCCGCCTGCCTCTGCCTCCACAAACATCAGACATGTGCTGGAATTAAAGGCGTGCACCACCATGCCTGGTGCTTTGAATCATATCTTGTTGGAATAATTTTAAATTACATTTATTTATGGTTTGTACATGTGGAAATCAGAGGACAGCTTTCAGGAGGCAGTTACCTCCTTCTACCTTATGGAACCTGGGATTGAAGTAAGTCTAGAGGCTTGACATCAGACACCCTTAACTGCTGAGCTACTTCACCAGCTCTGAAATAATTTTAAAAAACAAAATTTTAATCAAGTGCTTAGTATTGATTTTCATCTATAAACAGAGTAGCAAGACTGTAGTTGGTTTTCCCACCATTCAGCAAGTCTTATAATCCTCAGCTCTTTCTACAAAGTAGCCTCTCCCACCTCTGCTTCTCGGAATTACATACAGTTTGTACTCTGTGTGCTATGAATTGAACCAGGGCTTTGCACATTCTGAGTATTCTATTGCTGGGCTACATTCCCAGTCCATGACTTTTATATCAGTTCTAGAAGTGAGCTTAATATGCCATTTTTTTCTTTGACCATTGGTCTGTGTATATGATAGAGACTTTTCACTTTCAAAGGTTTGTTTACGAGCAAAGACAGTGGTGACTCAATAATAATGGAGTCTCCTGGATGGTCCTGCAAAAGCAGACCTCTGGTCCAGATTGTTGGGGACTTGGATTGAGAGCAGTGGATGAGCACTTGTTATTTTCTCCACTCCTCAGATGAAGGACATAGGCCAAGAGATGTTAGGTCACTGGTCTGATGCCATAAACCAGGTGGGCCAGAATGACTGTCATTGTCTGAACTAGTCATTATAAACTGTGAAGAGCTGGCACTCCTGACTTCAGTTGTATCCATAGAAAAGAAAGTGCAGGCTTAAGCCGGGCGTGGTGGCGCACGCCTTTAATCCCAGCTCTTGGGAGGCAGAGGCAGGTGGATTTCTGAGTTTGAGGCTAGCCTGGTCTACTGAGTGAGTTCCAGGACAGCCAGGGCTACACAGAGAAACCCTGTCTCAAAAAACCAAAAAAAAAAAAAAAATGCAGGCTTATAATTTTTTAAAATTTTACAACCCAAAGTGGGAAGCACAGTCTATCTGAAATAACTAGGAGGCAGAGGCAGGAGGGTCATGTTTCAGAACCAACCTTGACTAGACAGAGAAACTATGCCTCAAAAGCTAGAAAAGGAAAGATACAAGTCTTTTTAAAAAGATTTGCTTCTTATTTATGTGCAAATGTGTGTCCGTGTGTGTATGCCATGTCTGATGTTTGTGGAGACCAGAAGGCAACAGACCACGCAGAGCTTGAGTTAGAGGGACTTGTGAGCTGCCTGGTGTGGATCTGGATCTGAGCTTATGTCCTTTGGAAGAACACGGAGGGCTCTTACCCTTTTAAGCACAAAGATGGACTCCACAGACGAGGAACCTGAGCTCATATGCAAAGTTCCAATCAAAACTCAGGCACACCAAAAAGTTTTATATAAAATTATCTTTAAAACTTTTATTTTAGTACTTGGGAGATAGAGACAGAAGATCAGAAGTTCAGGGTCATCTTAAACTGCTTTGTGATTCAAGGCCAAATTGGATTATTTGAAACCCTGTCTTGGCAGGGCGGTAGTGGATCTTTGCAGAGGCAATCTGATCTCTGAGTTCAAGGACAGCCAGGGCTACAAGCAGAACCGTGACTCAAGGGGAAAAAAAGAAAAGGAAAACCCTTTCTCAGAAACGAAACTAGTGTGGTTGTCAGATTGTACCTCTTTACTACCGCTACCTAGGAACTAGAGGCAGGCAGATCTCTAAGAATTTGAGGATACCTGGTCTACATAATAAGTTCTAGTCCAGCCATAGCAAAACCCTGTTTCAAGAAACCTCCTCCCAGAGAGAAAATAAAACAAGTAAAATAAAATAAAATTTACCTTGGGCTTTATGTAAAGATAAGTGTGTGAGCTACGTGAGGTGGTACTTGCCTATGTCCCAACTCTGGTGGTTGAGACTGAATTAGAGGGCAAGTGTGGGCTACGTACCAAGACACTGTCTCAAAGAAAGAAAATTTAAAACAGGAGTGCTAGAGATATCTCAGAATGTTTGCTTAGCATACATAAATCCCTGGGTTCAATTTTGAGCACATTTTGCACTAAGCATAAACCAGTGTCATGTATACATCTGTAATTCCAGCACTCAGAAAGCAAAGGTAGAAGGCTCAAGATCCTGGACTTCAGAGTAACTTATGGCTAGCCTGGCCTACATGAGCTTGGGCTAAAATTGATACTACTACTACTACTACTACTATTATTATTATTATTATTATTATTGAAATATGAAGTGTTGTATTTAGACTTCAGTCCTATCCTTGAACTATCTCTTATATGTGCAAATATTCCAAAAATCTAAAAAATAACCCAAGCAATATATCCTCAATTGTTTCAGACAAGAGCTACTCAACCTGCCCTTCCCTTAGGATTAGCTTCGTTCGTGGGCAGCTGTGTGGTGCAGGCTCACAGCTGTTTGTTTCTGTCTTTGGCCTGTCATAAATGTGGCAGGAGCAAACCAGCACAGTATGGGCAGCTCTTGGCTCAGTTGGAGACAGTGGGCGTTTCATAGTCCTCACCCCACAGCAAGGACACTTGTAATTTCTAGGTTTAAATGCCTTGGTCTATGGCACAGTGGCCTTCTTTTTCTTTCCTATTTCCCCGACCCCCTTTTTTTAAAAGCACAGTCTCCCTGCCCTAAAAAAGAAAAAGAAACTTTGTGTATACAGCTTAACTGTGTGTAATTTTGTCCATAGGATACAAACTCAGCTCTTCTCTTTACAGCTCTTGGCCTTCACTACCAAGAGCTTTGAACACCACAGATGGTAATATCAGGCCACCATGCATTTGGTGACTTCCTATGTCAGTGCTAGGAGTTGATCTCTGGGCATCCTGCTAGCCCTTTAGCCTGGTGCCTTGTATGATATGCCAGCTCTTCCTGTGTGTATTCGCTCCATCTCTGATTCATGTTTGTCTACTGAAGCTGGTCTCTGCTACAGTGCATGTGGCCCTTCTAAACAACTGTAACTGTGATTGAAAGTACTTGCTGTGTGTATACTGCTATATAGTGAACATGAGCGTATATGGTTTATCTAGTTGTAAATCTAACCTTGACAAAGGAATATAGAGGCAAACTACTTAGTGTAACCAGCCACTGCGGTCCCTTTAGCTGAGAAAGATACCATCATTGGTATTAGAAGCTGATACCCCCCACCCCTAAAGAAAAATCTTTAGAGCACACCTGTGTTTGTTAAAATAGAAAAGCCCAAATTCACAACAAGCTATTTTGAAGTTCATTGATTTTCTGATCCCGCTGACTTTGTCCTGAGTAAATCTTTCCCTCCCATCTCCCACAGACTTCTCTGTTTCAGTGTTCTCTGTTGCTCGTGCACAGGTGTCTTCGGGTGTCCTCAGTGATGCAGCCACTCTTCCTTGGAGAGCCTGTGGCAGTGTTTTCCTTGCTAATGAAAAGGCTGTCATAATGGGTTAGGTCCATAGGGGCTCTACTCTTCTGTACTTGTATTCCCAGAGAAAATAAGCACAGGGCCTTAATTACTGATGGCATGCTGGCAGAGAGGTATGGCCGCTAATTGATTAGGCGACAGTTCTTTGTGTGGCTATAGAGCTATCCATGGCTTGTCTTTTTTTTTTTCCCCCCATGTATTTTGGCCATGAGAGTTGATCTTGAGATTAACATGTGTGGGATTCCCACTAATCTCTCATTAGCACTTTGGTGTTCTCAAGTTTCTTGTTCCTCTTGTGTGGGTTTGGTTTGGTTTCGTTTGGTTTGATATAAGACAGTATCACTATTTAGCCCTGCCTCTGTGTCCTGAGTGCTGAGATTAAAAGTTATTCTTTGCCATGTGTGGTGGTGCACACCTTTAATCCCAGGAGGCAGAGGCAGGCGGATTTCTGAGTTCAAGGCCAGCCTGGTCTACAAAGTGATTTCCAGGACAGCCAGGGCTATACAGAGAAACCCTGTCTTGAAAAACAAACAAACAAAAGTTATTCTTTTCTTTAATGTTGTGCCTCAGACTAAGAGCCCTATCAGTGGCAAGTACATACTCCATGCCCAGCCCCATTGCTTTCTCGATTGGTAGTAAGCGGTCTTGAGTAGCTTTTGGCTTCCGTTTTGGTGCATGTGGTGAGTAATGTCTTGTTACACCATGATCTCCCTCCAGCGTGCCTGCCCCTTTGTGTTTGGCAGCACCAGGTTCCTTTATTTGGTTTGGTTTTCATTCCCTCCTTCTGTCTTGGAATGGATGATGCTTATTCTGAAATATATTTTTAAGACAGTGTTCAGAAGCAAACACTCTGCCTTCTGAAACCACAGACAACCGCTAGTGAAGCAGCCGATAGGGCAGGCTGCCAACTCTAGACAGTTAAAGCCAATCCCTTAGTGACAGACTGTCATCCACTGATGAGTTGGCCCTTCATCGGATCATGGTATGAGGGTCTCACAGTAGCACTTAACTGTTGACTTTCCCCTCTGCATTTGGAGTCTTCTTCCCTCATCACGCTTTCCCTGTGAGCCATTTCAGATATAGCTCCTCGATGAAGGACAACAGGCTATTCCCACCCACTCACCCACCCTTATGTACTCCCACCCACCCCTGCTTTTTTATTACAGGAAGGGATCTATCTTCTTTTGATGATTTGTACATCAGTTCTCTTACCAGCTTTTCCTTTTCCTTTTTCTTTTTTAATTTTTGGTTTTGGCTAAGCTGGGATCAAGTGGTCCTGCCGCCTTGGCTTCCCATGGTAGTCTCGACTGTAGGTGTAGGTGTATGCCACTGCCTTTGCCGCATCCTGGGTTTAGGATCAGAGAAGAGGGACTGGAAAGATGGCTTTGTCAATGGGCCTGAATTTGAGCCCCTGAAGCCACAAAAACTACTAGATGGGGTGTAGTGTGGGTGTAATCTTAGTACTGGGAAGGATCCTGGGGCTTGCTGACCAGCCAACCCAGCTTAATTTATGAGCCCAAGAACTGTGAGAGGCCCTGTCTCAGTGTTGACAGTGACAAGGTTGGTGGTCTCAGAAACAGTGCCTGAGGACTCACACCTCAGGTTGGCCTCAGGCCCCTCCTTATGCATGTGATATTCCTGCCTTAGCCTTTTGAATGCTGAGGTCCCAGGCATTTGTCAACATTTCACCTTTCTCCCTCTTTCCCTCCTCCCCTTCCTTTCCCCTTCCCTCCTCCCCTTCAATTCCTTTCTCCTTCCCCTTTCCCCTCCCCTTCTTTATTGGATCTGGGGCAGAGCCCAAGTACATACCTTGGTAGGTATTCCTTCATGAGCTACAGTTTCTAGCTCTGACTTTTTAAATTTTGTTTTTGAAGCCTTGTGTGGCCCAAGCTAACCTTGAACTTCCTATGTAATTGAGATTGGTTTTGAACTCCTGGTATTCACTGCTTCTGTTGATGTCCTAGTTGTTGTTTCAACTTGTATCAAGTTGACTATGATTGAGAAAATGCCTCTCTAAGATTGACTGTAGGCAAGCCTCTGGGGCACTTTGTTAATTAGTGATTGATTGGGGTGGGTCCAGGATGATGGTGCCAGCTGCAGTCAAGCTGGTCCTGTGGTTTCTGAGAAAGCCAGCTGAATAAGCCATGGGGAGCAAGCGAGTAAGCTGCATCATCCCTTGATGCTTTCTACTTCAGTTCCTGCCTCCAGTTCCTGCCCTGACTTTCCTCAGAGAGGGACTGTGACCTGGAGATATAAACTGAAATAAACCCTTTCCCCTACAAGTTGCTCTGACTACTGTCTTTATCACAGCAATAGTAACCCTAAGACAACCTCCCAAGAACCAAGATTAAAGGCATGTTCCGTTTGTGGCTTTGGGGTGGAGTTGGGATGGGGGTCCTTTTAAACAGGGTCTCACTGTATATATACCTGGCTATCTTGTAACTCTATGTAGACCTGGCTGGCCTTGAACATAGGGATCAGCCTGCCTCTGTCTCCTGAGTACAGTAGTTAAAGATGTGTGCCACCATGTCTAGCAACTGTCTTTCTTTTCTTTCTTTTTTAAGATTTACTTATTTTTATGTATATGAGTACACTGTAGCTGTACAGATGACTGTGAGCCTTCATGTGGTTGTTGGGAATTGAATTTAGGACCTCTGTTCACTCTGGTTGACCCCACTCACTCAGTCCCTGCTTGCTCCGGCCCAAAGATTTATTTATTATTGTACATAAGTACACTGTAGCTGTCTTAAGATGCATCAGAAGAGGGTGTCAGATCTCATTATAGGTGGTTGTGAGCCACCATGTGGTTGCTGGAATTTGAACTCAGGACCTTCGGAAGAGCAGTCAGTGCTCTTACCCGCTGAGCCATCTTGCCAGCCCCCTTTCTTTTCTTAAAAACATAAATTGTATATGTGTCTCAGGAATTTCTTTCTGTTCATTTCTCCCTGCTTCCTTAATGAAGAGCTCTGCAACTGAGGGAATTCTGTGCAGTGGTGAGAAGTGTGATGAAGCTGTTGGCTGGGAGTTAAGGAAGGAAACCAGACTTGATAACTGTCCATTGGGAGACAATGAAGATCTATAAGCATGCTTAGTCACAGTCATGTGGACTGAGAGGGGGACTCTGGTACAGAACTTGGAGTTCCCAGTACTTACCAAGACAACTCACTCAGCTCCTGTTTTGTCTTTATTTTCATGACTGAATCCTGAGCAAGTTTTTGTTTACATGTATATATTTTTTATGTGTCAGAGAGCACACATGCCTGTGGGTATGGTTGCCTTTGTGTTGCAATGCACATGTAGAGGTCAGAGAGTAACCCATAGGAGTCAGTTCTCTTCCACTATGTGGGCTCCAAGAATTGGTCTTTGAGGCTTAGCACCAAACACCTTTACCCACTGAGCCATGTTGCCAGCCCTAGAGCAGATTTTTTGGCTTTTCAAAAAGTTTTTTTTTTTTTTTTCATAACCTTATTATTGGGCTTGACTTTGAGGTTCGGACAGTGATAAAAGACAAGAAAGGTACATAAATACTGAGACACTATTGTCAGTATTCCTGGGTCACTTCTTTCTTGCTTATTATATAGTGATTCTTACAGAGACCAATCAGTGCCTATGTGTCTGAATTCATCAAGCCCCAGGGTTTAAGCAAATCTTGGCAGCACCGATAGTTCTCACTCAAAGTGAGGTCTAAGGTAGTCTTTGACTATTCCTCTGAATAATAACTAAAGGTCACAGACCACTAATAAATTGGGTGAAGGGACTAACTATAACTTCAGTTTCTGGATTTGGCTTGTAATTTGTATACTTTTCATGTTAGACTGCTAACTCTTTTGAAGGCTAGCTATAATATACTGTGTGTGTGTCTATGCCTGCCTGCTTGCCTATCTGTAAAACCCTTTCTCCTGTGCCTATAGGGTGCTTTTTATACAGTCAGCTCTTAATGAATTGTCTGTGAAATGAAAAACAAGAAATAGTTTGAAAGTGTGCCTTGGTGGAGGCTCTGGATTTTATTCCCATCACTGCAAAAAATAAAAATTGCAGCATAGGTATTCTTCACTGTAGTATACCTCAGGGAAATATACCCATCTTGCTTTACAAATCAGATACTCTTTTCTATTGAGTTCATTGGCCATTTAGTCAGAAGTTTTAATCAGTATGTTAAATACAATAATTACTGAAAATGATTTTACAATGCGTGTGTGTTTGTGTGTTGAGGGACATTCATACTAGGTAGGGGTACAAAGGCCAGAAGACAGATTTCAGGGGTCAGTTGGTTCTTTTGTCATGTGGGCTCTAGGGATTGAACTCAGGTTGTAAGGTTTGGTGGCCTCTCTGGCCAAAAAAGAACTCCTTTTTGAAAGTGGAAGGAAGGGTGAGGGGAAGGTTTACACTGTTGCTGGATAGGAACTGGGAAACCGCAGGAGAACGCTCTGCGAAGGACTCCCTGTCTGGCTTCCTGAAGTAGGGACAAGAGCCAGAAAGCCAAGCCCTCTGTTGTTGGCATTAGGCTCAATTCTCTCCCAGTGCTTGAGCGGCTGGTTAGCTGGTTTCACCCTTCCCTCTATGATAGCAGATGGGCTCGTGAAGTGTTGGGAGTCCTGTCCAGAGCAGACATGGCGCTCTGCACGAGTCAGAAGCTACAGATATTTATAGGGCAGAAGGGCTCAAGAGTGTGGCGCGGGAAGCACTGATTTCACACCAACTCGGTCCTGCTGCTGCTGAGGACCCAGATTTTTCTTTGGGCATATGAGTTGCTTTCCTTTCATCTGAGTACTAACCAGGCCTGACTCTGTTTGCTTAGTTCAGAGATCTGAGGACATGGGAAGCTTCAGACTGTTGGTAGTAACTGTTCCAGGGTTGTGCAGGACCATCGTGGATAGACAGGATTGAAAACATGATTCTTCCTCATTTCCTTGTAAGACTCTTGACTTTCTCGCTTCTCCTGGTTTGAACCAAGAAGAAAGCTCTGACTGGTGGTAGAACTAAGGACCTGTTAGACAGGTCTGCTTGGGCTGGCTCCCCTCCCCCACCTGGGCAGGGAGACTGAAACTGCTGCTTGCTGGGCTTTGCCAAATCAGTTTCTCCTGGAGGATTATCTGCTCACTGCAGGCAGGCAGCTCCCCACCCAGGAGCCAGCCACTGTGGGAATCATGCGGGTGGGGGCAGGCTCTGCTCAGCTTGCTGGGTGTGCTGCTTGCCTGCCAGGCCATGAGCATGCACGAAGGCTTCCTGCTCACTGAAGGCTGAATTGCCTGGAGGCCTGAGGGAAATAGACTGTGTCGTAGTGCCTTGCCCTGGGCCTCGTGGCCACATTCCTGACTGGGAGGAGCAGGGAGTTTGCGGATGGGGCAGATGAAGTCTTTGGAAAGAGACAAATCACCCTTTTAACACCTTGAGTTTAGAATTGATGTTTCATTTCAGTGTTTTCAATCCTAGCCTAAAATTTTTCAGCGTGTGGGCCTAGTGTCCACAGAATGCTGGGCAAGGCTCCTACGAGAGTCAGGCTTCTTCGCAGGCCCACTTGATATTAGCCAAGATCAGGAAGTGGGCTTCATGACAGGCAGCCCCTTCTCACTTTCTGCCTCCATCTCAGGGCCAGGCCTAGAAAGCTTGAGCGCGTACTCTATTCACCCTGGACAGAGCCTCAGAGCCTTTACAATGTGGAGACAGGTCCTAGGAGGGAGAGTGATTTGTTCAGAGTTATATAACTTGTTTGGGCAGATTTGGGTCTTGACTAGATCTCCCCTGGGGCCCTTGGTACTTGCCCCATAGCCCTCACTTGAATGGTGGTTCTCCTTAGAAGGCTTGTAGACTTCTATGTCAGGAAGTGATCTGGGAAAGGACAGGTGGAAGGGCAGCAGGGCAGCAGGTCCCAGCTTAGCACACCAAAGACACTGGGTTCTTGCCAGGGACTATGACCATTCAGGTGCCAGAAGGCCCTAGGGGATGAATTTAAAACAGTAGGTAGCATTCCATCCCTGGCTCAGGTCAAAAGGGTCACATGGATCAGAGCTGGGTTAAGGGCTATTGGGTAACAAGGAAATCAGGGCACCATGACCCCATAATATTCAGTTTGACTTAGGAAAGCGTTTCTGGAGGCCTTGCTAGTGGCTGTTGCTGCTGGGCCAGGGCACCAAGAACACAGAAGTGACTGAATCCTGAAAACTTCCCTGGGGACTGCTTTTATTTTTGTATACCACTAAGCAAGATAACCACTAAGGAGACCAGCCAATGAGCAGCAGCAGTCCCTCCCCTACAGCTAAGCTGAGAATGCTGAGGGAGACACAGTAGACTCGGCTAAGTAAGTTAGGTGGAAGCTAGCTGGAAAGCTTCCTCATAAGAGTAAAGTCTGACCTGAGCTGACAAGAAGGAAGGATGGGAGCTCTGTGGATAGAATATAGCCCAGGGAAGGAGGAGAGCTACAGCAAAACCCTAGCAGTCTATAAACAATGCAAACCTTGCAGGTAGGTGTCTGGGGCCTAGTTGCTGCCAAGTAAAGGAAGTCAGCCAGCCCTTCATACAGTGGTAGAAACGGTTGGGAAACCTGAGTCCAGTTGGAAATCACCTACCTACCTACCTACCTACCTACCTTCCCACCTTCCTTCCTTCCTTCCTTCTCTCTCTCTCTCTCTCTCTCTCTTCCCCCCCTTTCTCCCCCCCCCCACATACTCACATAGATGTATTAGATGTAAGTTGATTGTAGGAAAGGGTAAGAGATTTTTATTTTCTATACATTTGCCTTTTTGTTTTGCGTATGTGAATGCAATGTAGGTCAGAGGAGAACTTGGAGGAATTGGTTCTGTCTTTCCACCCTTGAATTTCTAGGGACCCATCACAGGTCATCAGTCTTGGCATTGTATCTATTTGTGCTGAGCCATCCTACCAGCTTGAGACAGAATTGTATGAAAGGTGTGTTTGGGGTTTGACTCTCTATGCCTAGTATACGGGGCACCTTGTTGACGGAATGCTCACTTGGTGCTCCCTCTACTACCACAAGCCATGTTGTACAGGAGGGAGGAGAGATTTATGTATGTGGGCAGTAGGCTGTCTGAGGGTTTAGTCCCTGTGAGAGACTTTGCTTTGCAGCAGGGTTAGCTGGAGACACTGGTACAGCCAGAGATCAGGTTTGCTTTCCCTTTTCCATAGGGAATGACTCTTTGTCTTGGCTGCCACTAAAGGTTCTAGGGGGTCAGTGTGCTGTAGTAATTGGTGAAAAAGAAGAATCTAATGACTGCCTTGCCCCCACCCCTACCTCAGACATTCCTGTTTGTCACCAAACAGCACCTTTCAGTAGTAGTCTTGGGATCTATTCTGGGGAAGGGAGCACCCTCCTTTCTCTGCAGAAGCCTCATGTGTAGCTTCTGCTCTACACTTGACTACAGACAGGATTCCACAGCACAGATAACAAGAGCCTCTCTTCTTATCCTTCAGTCACAAGTGCTCAGACCTTACTTGAGATAACCGAGATGACCATGCTTCGTACTACAGGGCAAAGGATCAGAGCCTGACCTCAGGCTAGAAGGAGCTGTGTCTGCCTTGGAGGCTTCATGAGGCAGCTTTTACTGCTTGCCTGTCTCCCTCCAGGGATGTGCTGTATATCATGCAAGTCTGCCTTTTCCCAGAGAGCATGCACCTGCAGTGTTCTAGTTTGAATAGGAGATTTATTCAGCGTTCTTGGCAGGAGCCCAGCCCACTTCTGCCCAGGTTGGTTCTCCTCCCCTTTCCAGCTTGTTTGATGTGCTTGTTGCCCAGAGTTCTTAGGCAGCCGATCAGCTCTGTAGTGGCTAGAGATTGGAGATCTTGCAGCGGGAACACAGCTGCCCCCTTTCCAGGCCTCTAGGGTGGGGCTTGAAAATAGAGAATCATAATCTCTCCGCCTCCTCTTCCTCCTCCTCCTCCTCCTCCCCACTCCCATGCTGCCAGGCAAACTGGAGTGACCAACTCTGAGCGGGACTCAGCTTGCCCGCTTCACTGCTCTGTACAGCAGCAGTGATCTGGAAGAGATTAATGGACAGTGAGCATATGAGCTTTGTGCCTTCTTGGACTAGCAGACTGATTCTTTTGTGGAGACCAGGGCTCCTTAGAGGCAGTGGTGACCTCACCAGGTATCAGGCAGGTTTGCCCGAGGCCATTGTGTTCTTTAACTTCCTGGGAAATGAAGAATACTTCCACCACACTCCTGCTGCCCTGGAAAGCTAGGTCCTGGGTTCTGTCCTTGGAACCCCTTGTAGTACAATGCCCCTTAACCAGGCTTCTCGCTGGGTGGTTTTTTTGATTTGTTTTTTGAGACAGGGTCTTACCATGTAGACCAAACTGGCCTTCCAGGTGGTAAGAGTGTAGGTGTGCATCACCACACCCAGCTAAACGATGCTGTGCCCAGTCACTGAATGTGGCTGGGTGTTACAGTCAAGTTTTCAGTTTTTTAAAACTTTATACAATTTATTAAATTGTATGTGTTTTATATTCATGACGGGCTGAATGGGTGTACCATGAAGTGTGCACGAAACTCAGAGGACAACTCGCTGGAGTAGGCTCTCTCCTTCCACTGTGTAGGTCTCAGGGGTCACACTTAGATCATTAGGCCAGTCAGCAAGTACCTTTGTCCTGTCAGCCATCTTGCCAACACATCTTGTTTCTTTAGTAGCAGCTGGTAGAGGAGGCACCTTCCCTGTCTCACAGGATTGTGAGGTTGGGAAAGTGCTGTTTCTTGCTGGAAAGGGGATGTGGTGGGGGCACAGACTGTACAGACTGCCTGCCTGCCAGTGGCTTCATCTTGTTTCTATTTGGCTGACTAGAGGCAGCGCCACCTTAGTCTTTTGCTGACCTCTGTGGTCAGCTAGGAAGCATCACTGGCAACAACTTCCTGCTGGCATGAGTACCTAAAGCAGAGCCCAGCGTGCTGAGGGGGAGGATTGGTTACTTAGGGTCAATGGAAACTGGAGCTGGGGAGGAGTGTGGTGACATTGCCGGAGGCCAGCTTCTGCAGCCTGACTGCCTGGAACAAAGGCCAAGAGCCCAGTGCCTTCCCTGCCTGTGTCTGGCTGGTGGTTATCATTGTCAGGTTGACCTCCAGGCACAGTAGATGATCCTGACTCTGCTGTCTCAGTCCTGTGGATCCTAGAGCTGGACCTCAAAGCAGTTTTCTTTGTCCTAGCAGTTCTGACATTGGTTAGGGTGAGATGTGATCACTGGAAGGCCTGTTTTGGTGTTTTGCTTTTAGCTGAGAGTTTGATTTTCTGAAAATGGAACTCCCTTTAAGTATACACCTGCCATATGTCCTCTTTGGGCTACATGTGAGCCCAGTGGTAAAGCCCTTGGCTGAATTTGAGCCCCAGCACCCGAGTTAAGTAAATAGAAGCCTCCCTTCTCCCCCCTGCATGTGCACCTGCTTCTTAGAGAGTCAGAAAGGGTTTGCCTGGGTATTTATTCAATTGGAACTTTTCCCCCCTGAGACAGGGTCTCACTACATAGACCTGGCTACCTAGAACTAGACCAGGCCGGCCTTAAACTCGGGGATCCACTTGCCTTTACTTCTTAAGTTCTGGGATTTAAGATTACAGGTGAGCACTACCACCACACCTGAACAACTTGGGACTTTTTAGAAGCTTTCTGTCACTCATATGCTTAGCCTTCCATCTCACCCCAAATAAACCAAACTAACATTTCATGTACAGAGCTGGGGGCAGAGTTAAACAGTGCCTCACAGTCACTGAAGGGCTGAGTAGTGTTTGGTGTAGGTAGCTGGTTTGGCATTTGGTTAGAGATTTCTTTTTTATATTTGAGCAAATGGTTTCTTGGCAGGAGCCTTCTGTACTGTGCTCTCAGTGCTTGCCCCATGTCCAAGGTTTGCCCCTCTGCTCCTCTCCCCTCCTCTTCCCCGCAGGTTGTTTTAATCCTTTTGCTTATAAACAAGTGCAGTAGAACGTGTCTGCCCAGCTCACATGACCTTGGCTATCTCTTTGTGGGGAAACCAGCATCAGCATTAGATGCCACAGTCATGTGACCTCGTGAAGCCGTCCAGGTAAAAGAGGGGAGATTCCAGGAGGGAACGTGGATCTGCCAAGGAATGTCCGTGGGATTCCTTGGTAAGGTCAGGTGGGAAGTGTCAGTGTCCACATTGCATGGCTTCGCCTGGGAGGAGTTTCCTTCTGCTCTGCTCTTCTTACCTCAGCATTCCTTCTTTTAGCATTTCTTATATTCTGTTCTCACATCTTGTCTATAGGGATCCAGGCATGACATGCAGCTGTTTTAGGGAACTGTCTGCGACAGATGTTGGTAGCTCACAGGAGAGCAATACTAATACCTCTGAATCTTATCTTCCTAAATAGATATCCTGTTAGTGGTGGGCAGGCGGTGATAGGAGCCTGTCCCTTTGGAAGGGGCAGTCAGGAACTGAAAGTGTAGCTGAGCTGAGCATTCACTATCACACATGCACATACACACAAGTTCTCCTCTTCAAGGCTGAAGGGCAGCCTGAGCTTTTGGTAAGTATTGGAGTATACCCATGCAGCAGTGTGTGTGTGCACTTGTGTCTGAAACACTAGTCCTGTTTTCTTTTTCTTTCTTTTTTTTTTTTTTTTTTTTTTTTTTGGTTTTTCGAGACAGGGTTTCTCTGTGTAGTCCTGGCTGTCCTGGAACTCACTCTATAGACCAGGCTGGCCTCGAACTCAGAAATCCGCCTGCCTCTGCCTCCCGAGTGCTGGGATTACAGGCGTGCACCACCACGCCTGGCCTTAGTCCTGTTTTCTGCTAGGACTATTCATGTGCAGAGCTTCCAGACCCATATATCTATAAAGGGCTGGCAGGCTGGCAGCACTGTGCCTGAGGAGCTGTGGTGCAGTCTGGGTTTTTGTAGGGTGGGATGTTTTTGTTTAAAGTGCTTTTTGTCAGGGGAGCATGGAATGGCCTTTTATGGAAAGGAGAAAACAGTTGAGCTACTGGGAGCCGTCTCTGGCTCTTTAAGAAACCCAAATCCCTGTCTGAGTTGTATGAGATGACCAGAACTTGGCCTCTGACTACAGAGCTTTCTTTATCTGTGGTAGTTATTGGGTAAAGAAGTTCAGGCTGTGACTTCTGGCAACACAGAGGATGTTAGGAAGCGTGGAATTATGGTAGTGTCAGCTAGTGTACTTGAGCATTTAGCACAGGCCAGGATTAGTCAGAGAGCTTGGAGTGGAGTTGGATATTTGGTAACTTCTGATTTATTTCTCTCTCTCTCTCTCTCTCTCTCTCTCTCTCCCTCTCCCTCCCTTCTCTCCCTCTCTCTCTCTCTCTTTCTTTCTTTCTTTCTTTCTTTCTTTCTTTCTTTTTTTATTTTTTCGAGACAGGGTTTCTCTGTGTAGCCCTGGCTGTCCTAGAACTCACTTTGTAGACCAGGCTGGCCTCGAACTCAGAAATCCGCCTGCCTCTGCCTCCTAAGTGCTGGGATTAAAGGCATGCACCACCATGCCCGGCTGCGCTCGCTCGCGCTCTCTCTCTCTCTCTCTCTCTCTCTCTCTCTCTCTCTTTCTTTCTTTCTTTCTTCTTTCTTTCTTTTCTTCTTCTTTTCTTCTTTGGTTTTTTGAGATAAGGGTCTCTGTGTAGCCCTGGCTGTCCTGGAGCTCACTGTGTAGACCAGGCTTGCCTCAAACTCAGAAATCCGCCTGCCTCTGCCTCCCAAGTACTAGGATTAAAGGTGTGCGCCACCACTGCTGATTTTACCGTTTATTAAGACTTGTGTTTAGCAGCTTCTTTATTCCTGCCAGACTCTTTGTCTTTGATGAGTAGCATGGACTAGGTAGAGGAATAGGACGGGACAGTAGTACTCTTGTGCCCAGCTTGATTGTAATTCCAGGTAAGTTTTCCATGCTCATTGCCAATTAGAACTTCCTTTTAGAATATGGCATTCACATTCCTCTCTTGGGGTTCTTTTCTTCCCTGTCTTCAATAAATTCAGAGGTGGGTAGCTACAGACTTGGCTGGCTGCCTCCTTCAGCAATCAGCGTCCTCTCAGTCTGTGTAACGGTCCATCTAACAAGACGCAGAAGTGACCCATTTCTCTCCAAGGGTCGTCCTGCACGTCCCTGTCAGAGGCCAGGAAGCCCAGAGCCAGATTGCTGCCACCTGGCTGAATTGGCTCTTCCCTGCATCATTCACTTCTCTTGGAAGCTGAAATAGTCATATTGTCTTCCTGGGACTCTGAAAAGACACACGTAGTAAAAGATGACTGTGATCTGTATTGTACACTGTAACCCCTGGCTGAAAGTACTTGCAGCTAGGGCCTCTCTAGAAACAAAATGGCCATTACTGTCAGTAATTGAATAGTTGCCCACCCCTCTGACTCTAGGTCTAGAGTGAGAAGCTGAGGGCCTGAGTCTTACTGGGAGGCTTCAACTTTCCAGTCTTCACCTAACTGCTGACAACCAGCCTGCCTAAGATACCTGTTTTAACTGTGGCTACTTAGGGTACAGCAATGTTTACCTTCAGTCCAGGATGGCAGATAGACACATCCCCCTTGCTTTGATTATGCTATAGGGAAGCCAGCTATTCTTATATTGGCCCCAAATGTATCAAGACACTGTCAGAGGCTCACTTCCCTCCCTCTAGTTGGACATTTTCTTCCCTGTTCCTCTTGCAATAGCTCTTCTCTTCTGTGAGGCAGCAGACATTAAAAATGCTGGTTTCTATTTGGGTTCCTGTCTCTTCAGTCAGTCTCTCCTATTTCACTGCAAGCCCCAGCCATGCCAGGAGGTTTTGAAGGATCCTTATTCAAGTCCTCTGTGTCACACTGTCACCAAGATTTAGAAGATTAAGGTACTGTGTGTATGGTACCCAGAGAGCAGTGGCCCATCAGTGGGGTCCTAAGAGAATAGCTACTGTTGGTAAGGGTTTCTCAGAGGGAACTTTAGCACTGCTGGACAGGGGCCCATCATTAGGCTCATGGTAGAACCAGTACACCACTGAGCTCATCCCAAACCCCACCCCAGCTCCTAGAAGGGAACTTAGGATGAGTGGGGAATTTTTGGAGGAACGCACTGTAGCCCATTATGCCTGCCTGAGTGTTTTCTTTAGTTAGTCCCAGAAGCTAGCATACATATAAAGTCCCAGATGCCAAACAATAAAAATGAAAGGACACCCCCTCTTTTTCACAGGGTGCTTGCTGAAAGCTGTACTGGACTGTGATGGTCCTGAGTAGCAGGTGTGCCCAGGATAGCCAATGCAGTGGATTTACTCTGTGGTCTGACAGACCCCCCCCCCCTTCCATGGCTCAGGTTTTCTCCCATTCTAGTTGGCTGTCTACAGAAGATGGGCATGTAGCACCTCTGCCTATTAGGGCAAGTGAGCCTGGTTTCTGGACAGAGCAACTGGTTAAATGTTTAACAGTCACTTCAAGGGAGTAGTCACACTGTGGAAAGTCTGGTCTGATGGAGGCAGTTGTGAGGCCAGATTAGTAACAGCCCTGGGTGGTTTCTGAAACCTCCTCCTCTGGCTGACCTCTGGCCACAGTAACTTGTAGGGCAGTGAACGGGCCTGGTGGTTTTCCTCTGTCTTGCTTCTTCAGCTCCCTCTGTGAACTTGAAGGATAGGAGGCAGTAGTTTTTATTCTTGTAGGAAAAGGTGAAGTGGAAAAGAGACATGACTTTTGTTCAGCACTTTCCAGCAGCTTCTGGAATTGGGTAAGACCTGGAAGCCTGCTTCCTGGCCTGGGGCTGGCTGAACTCCTAGGCAACCTCCATAAGGATGCCACATTAGGCAAGTCAGAGCAAAGGGTTAAGTCCATATCAGTTGCATAAATGCTGAGGTAGTTTTTTGGTTTTTATTTTTTATTTTTATTTCTTAAAAATCTCATGCTTCTTTGTTGCTTTGCTTTGGCAAAGCCCCAGGAGGAGCCGGGAGATCCTGGGAGGAGATGGTGTGCTGGGTGAGTCACTGAGCTCCCCGCCGCCATCGCTGCTGTGTTTAGTTCATGCTGCCTCACTGTAGCAGGAGGCATTCTGGGAGGGGCAGGGTGGGAACGCAGCTCTGTGTAGTGGGACAGAGCAATTTGGGAGTATCCTAAGGTTGACAGGGCCTGTAACCAACCAGAGCCCCAGTTCAAGCAGTAAATGTAGCAGATACGAATGTCTCCTGCAGTCTTTATGCAGTAATTGTCACTTCTCTGATCAGGAGCTTTTTGAAATAGTTCACATTGAATTTCATTCTCTGCAACACATGCTGTTTTCCTAGCAAACCAGGAGGGACTGAATGTAGGAAGGCAGAGAGAAGAGCTGTCTAAAGTGGGAGGCCTGATTGCCACGAGAGGCAGGAGATTCCCCCTTTGAGGAAACAGGGAGCCAAGAAGTAAGCAGATGAGATATGCCACCTTGCTGATCCCTAGCTGTCTATGATCTCCAGTTTCTATTAGTGACTGATGGGCAAGAGCCCACTTGGTTGTAAGCTGGGAACATGATCTGAAGACATTTCAACTCTTCCCTTTTTTTGAGTCAAGTATTGTAGGTTGACCATGAACTTGCCCTGTCTACAGGAAATTACCTTGAACTCAGAGTCCTACTTCCACTTTCTGAGGAAAGTTTTATAGTTGTCTACAATCTCGTTTTTACAGTGCTGGTATTGAACCCATGGCCTTTTTGTATGCTAGACAAGCACTTTATTGTTTCTCCTATGGCAGACAGCAGGCTAGCTAGCCCATAAGCCTCCCTGGCCGTTTTCCTGTCTCTGTCTCACATCTCTCTATAGGGATATTGGGAATATAGATGCACACCATCATGCCTGGCTTCCACATGGGTTCTGGAAGATGGTGTTTAGATAGGCAGGGCTGGGATAGCAAACACTTTGACCCTCTGAGCCACTACACCACCTCACTTGGTTTTTGCTGTTTTGTTGTTCTTAGGACAAGCTCTTGATAGGTAAAACTTGGCTACCTAGAATTCACAGTAATCAAGGTAGCCTGGAACTCATGGCAGTTCTCCTGCCTCTGGATGATGTGATTACAAGTGAATATTACTACACACAACTCCCCAACATCTTTTCTTTCTTTGTCTCTGAGATAAGATCTCATCTAGTCCAGGCTGGTCTTGAACTTTCTATGTAGTGGAGGAAAACCTTGAAATTCTGATGCTTCCACCCTAGTGCTAAGGAATATGACACTGTGTCCAGTTTTATACTGTGCTTTGAGTGTCATCCAGGGCTTTGAATAGCTGAGCAAGCTTTCTAACAAGAGTTACGTTCCTGTTCACTCCCAACATGTCTCCTTTCTTTCTTTGCCCCCCAACCCCCTTCCTCTCTTCCTCCTCCTTTTTGAGACAGGTAGCCCTGCTTGGTGAACCTGAATGCCAAATGTAGCTTAGGGTATTAAAGACATATGCCACCACACTTGTCTGCCTTTAAAAAAAATTTTTTTTTCTTTTTTTGGTTTTTCGAGACAGGGTTTCTCTGTGTAGCCCTGGCTGTCCTGGAGCTCACTTTGTAGACCAGGCTGGCCTTGAACTCAGAAATCCACCTGCCTCTGCCTCCTGAGTGCTGGGATTAAAGGCGTGCGCCACCACGCCCATCTTAAATTTTTTTTTTATATTATTTAGTTATAGCTGTGTGTCTCTACATATCTATATGTGCACCATATGTATGCAGGTGCCCAAAAAGGTCAGAAGAGGACATGAGATTCCCCCAAACTGGAGTGGCAGGCAGTTGTGGGCAACCTGATGTGGGTGCTGAGAACCAAACCTGTGTCCTCTGCAAGAGCAGCAAGTGTTTCTCTTTCCACCAGCCACTGAAACAAGGTTTCTCCATGTAGTTCTGGCTGTCTTGGAATTCAGACCAGAGATCTGCCTGCCTTGCTTCCTGAGTGATTAAAGGTGTTAGCCATCACCACCGGACTAGTACTCTTAACTGCCAGGCCATTTCTCCAGCCCCCAACACATTCACATTTTCTTCTTCACCCTGCACATTTATTTAGTATTTTACTGAAAACTGTGCTAAGCATTCTGGGCTACAAATAAGACAAACCAAAATCCCTCCTTTTGATAGACACTAAATTAACCAAATGTTTTGAAAAGGAGGAAATGGCGTTTTTTTTTTTTTTTTTGTTTTTGTTTTTGTTTTTCGAGACGGGGTTTCTCTGTATAGCCCTGGCTGTCCTGGAACTCAGAAATCTGCCTGCCTCTGCCTCCTGAGTGCTGGGATTAAAGACATTCGACACAACGCCCAGTGAAATTGCATCTTCTTTTCACAAGTACATGAACTAGTTAGGTGTGGGCTCTATTGCTCACATGAAGGTGAGCAAGACACCATCAGAGTTTGAAGGGAATTAAGATATTGGGGACACAAAAAGAGATGATATAAGTCATGTGCTGTTGAAGTCCAGAGAAGGGAATAGCTCCTAGCTATAAAGGTATCAAACTTTGAGACTAACAGGGGAGCAGAACCTCCTTCCTGGATTGCCTAAAGGAGAGTACGGGATACTAGATGGAGCCCTTCCTTCCATGTAGTATGTGTACATCTGTGTTACCTATGAGACAGCCAAAGTAGTCCCACTGCAAGTCAAACTTCAGTGGCAGTCTCCCACTACCCAGCAGTAGAACTGGTCATGGAAGCCTAGTGTCCAGACAATATATCAGAAACAAACCTCTATTCAAAGAAAAGGGGGTGAGCCTAAGAGGAAGCCCCTGCACTCCAGCTGCACTGGTAATACCCATCTACTTCCAGGGTTCCCTGTCAAGTGAGTCAAGCCTTTCTGTAGCTGGCTGCCTCCTGCTTCACTCCCACCCCTATCCTCCAAAGCCTAGGCTGCTGGCAGCCTGGCTCTCCTGTGATATGGAAGAACTCACTGGTCTCCATGGTTACAGTAACCCACTGGTATAGGAGGAGCCAAATGAAGTGCAAGGCTGGCAATGTGAGCTTTCCCCAGCCCTTGGCACCATGTGGTACTGGTATGTTGGCTGCTTGACTGTTTCTGGAAGGAAGGAGTTAAGTCACTAACAGGAAGGGAAGTACCCTGGAGAGACCACCTTAATTTTCCTTTGCACTATACAGTGGGCAGCAGTGTGGCTGCCCTCTCTCTTAAATGCCTGTTGGAAAGTGGCTTCTTGAAAGAGTCTTCTGCCTAATAGTGTTGCTATAGCAGGGATTTGACTTTTCCTTGTTCTAGAAGGAATTCAAGGGTAGTGTGAATCAGCTCAGCTACAGTGATATTTGCAGTCAAGTTCTTGAAGATGATAGGTCTCTACACAGCAGTAGAACTAGTCATGGAAGCCCAGAGTCCAGAGAATATATCAGAAACAAAGAAAAGGGGGTGAGCGTGAGAGGAAGCCCCTGCAGTCCAGCTGCACTGGTAATACCCATCTACTTCCTATGAGTGGGAAACAAGTAAAAAGAGATAACCAAAAACATTGCCAAGAGCTGAGCAGTGGTGGCGCACGCCTTTAATCCCAGCACTCGGGTGGCAGAGGCAGGCGGATTTCTGAGTTCGAGGCCAGCCTGGTCTACAGAGTGAGTTCCAGGACAGCCAGGGCTACACAGAGAAACCCTGTCTTGAAAAAAAAAGAAAGAAAAGAAAACATTACCAAGGCATTACTGAAAACCCAGTACTGTGATAAGTGTGGATATTCTCTTGAGCCTGTGAAAAGGGCATCCTTCTTTAGGTTCCAATTTAGAAGACTCACCATAACCCTGCTTTGGCATGGTCAGCCTAGTCAGTAGCAGAGATTTGGCTTGCTCCTGAGACCTGCCTGTTCTCGTGCCACTTCTTATATACAGTTAGGCAGAGTCTAGGTACCTTCTCACTTTGATTCAAGAAGACAGGTGCCCAAGCTCAGTGGACTTATGCAGATGGGTTGACGTTTTATAATGGCTTTCTGAGTACCAGTAGCCCACGAGACAAATGAACAGATTCAGAGATGAGATGGGACTAGAAACTTGTGTGTGCTCTGGGTACACAGTAGAATTCCTAGTGCACTGAGAGGAATCTATTATCTCTAGTGACCCTGAAGACTAGAGGCTGAGGATTATTGGTCGTTATAGCTATCAGGCATGAAAGGGATGAAGAGGCTCTGACTCACTTCATGCTGCCTACTCTTCCCAGGCAGGCAGGCTCTGACCGCTGCTGTGAGGCTTTGTGGCCTGCAGGCACCTCTCACTGCTAGATCTCCTGCTCGTCTCTGCTATGGGATGTAGCACAGAAACTGGATGAGTAAACCACACTGATAGCTTCAGTTGCGTGGTCTGCTGGTACTCACAGTCAAGGAGGCATCTACTGTGGCTGAAGAAAGCAAGCAGCTCTTTGAAGACTTGTTACAACAGAATGATAGGGAATGGAGGTGTTCTCCAAGTTAACATATCTCAAGGAGTCTGAGGGGGAGCTTCCTACAAGGAACTACAGAGCAGTTTTTCTGTTCTCTACTACCCAGAATGCTCTTGGTATATGGACTATTGGCAGTTGAGAATGACAGTTAAGCCTGTGAACTTGTTCTAGCCCCATAACTTCATCTGAGTCCTATCCCATTTCTTCCGAGCTTCTCTCTTAGAAGGTCAGTGCTTGGTACTTCAGTTGACAAAACTCCAGTTTCCCACACCAATTCTGCCACATTGCAAAGCCAATTGGGAAAATGAAGCTGTTTGCTATTGCCCTGACTTAGCAGTCTGCCAGTGGCTGGAAAGGATAGGGCAAGCTTGAGTCCAGGATCTATCCTACTCTCTTTCCTGAGACCAGGACCTACTGGGGAGGGTGAGAGAAGGGGTGCTCCAGGACAGCACCCTCCAGCAGTCCTTACCTCTGGTCAGTCGCTGAGCCTCCCAGATGGGGTTGGTTTCGCCTGTGTGTGTGTGTGTGGGGGGGGGGGTGAGACAAAATCTCCATCAAGAAAGGTTGGGGCAAGACTGGGAAAGGGGCCTGACTTGAACAGTGGGTACTGCTGTAGTAAGAGAGGCAAATGCCCTTGGACTCTACCCCAACTCTGCACTGCGAGGTTGGGGGACCCTGGGCATGTTTTGTAATCTGTAGCAGTTTCTTGATGGAAAAGGAGGCTTATAGAGACAACTTTAGAATTTTGATTTCTTTTTAAAAACACAGAAATATGGCCGAGTGTGGTGGCACACATCTTTAATCCAGCACTTGGGAGGCAGAGGCAGGCGGATTTCTGAGTTCGAGGCCAGCCTGGTCTACAAAGTGAGTTCCAGGACAGCCAGGGCTACCCAGAGAAATCCTATCTCAAAAAAAAAAAAAAAACCAAAAAAATAAAAAAGAAAAATAAATAAAATAATGTGGGAGGTGGGGTGGGGGGGTGTATGTTTTCGTTTTAATTCTAGCAGGGAGGTAATGGGCCTGCTTCAGATTGTCCACAGCAGCTGAGTGTGATTTGCCTCGTGCTCTAGCAGGGCTGTGATGTTGCCAGCTGCAGATAGTTTCTGTGATTATGTGATATTTGGAATTCTGGGACTTTATTTAGAGGGATATAAATGCTAGATATAGATATAAATCCAAGAGGTCGGTGACATGGATGGGGTGAGTGGGTTGTTGGTTGGTTAGTTATTGTTGGTGGTTCTGTTTTTTGCAGTTTGTTAAGTAGTTGGGTACAAAGAAGAAACAAGAAGTTAGATTGCTGGCAAGCTGATGCCCCTAAGGCATCCCTAGCAGGAAGTACTCTAAAAGTAACATTGCCCACCTTCTGCCCCTTGACTTTACTTTATTCAGGGATCTCTTTCCTTTCTCTGTCCTTTTTTCTCCTATCTAGTGTTAGGGGATTGAAAGAGTGGAAGAAAAGGCATGGAGAAGGGAGGAAGAAAGAAGAACCTACAAAGTAGCCAAACTCTGGCTACAGAGACTGGATGTGTGGTAGACATTTCTACTCGGTCTCTCAGAGGTATGCTTAGGTGCCAGGAGGACAAAGAGGAAGCCTTGGATGTTCCCAGAAGAGTCAATGGATAACCAAGATGAGGTTTACAGAACTGTTAACAAGAAAGACCCTAGCCTGGAGTGCTGCAGAGAGCAGCAAAGAGGCTGCAGGTGTGACACGGGTGAGCTGGCAATGGCAGGAATGAGAAATTCGCTCCAATGTCACCCAAGTGCAGATAGATCATAGCAATTTTGTTGTTTCGTGCTTAAGGTGGACAGATGTGCAGAAGCAGGACTAGAAAGAAGGGGGACATTCAGATTGTGTCAGCCTTTGCGCAGAAGTGAGGGAGAAGACTTTCATTCTCTGCCATATGTAAGGCTCTCTTTGAGCCTGTCCACCCTCAAGGGATTTCACGTGTTCCCAGCCCTCCTGAAGTTACACTGAAGTGTTTGTCTTAGTGCAGCATGCGTTCTCTCGAGGCCACTGTGGGATTACTGGGGTCTGCTTGCACCCAACCTGCATTGGTACTGGGCAAGGTTTGTTGGTTGTCCTTCCGAGTTAGCACATCTGAGTCACACGATCTGCACCTTGTTAGAGGCCTTGTTGATCTGCCCCTACCCAGGTCTCTCTCACTTGTTGGTGAGATAAGGGCTTTTAGGACAGCCCAGTCTGAAGTCTGCTCTTCACTCTCTCCAGCTGCTGTTACCGGCAGAGCACCTTGGGGAGGGTGGGGCAACCCACTTCCGGGGACGGAGGGAGGGGGAAGGGAGAAGGAAGTTGTTTTAAACCCGCCCTAGGTCTCCCTTCCTGCTCGCCCATCTCTTCCTGCTCCTTTCCTCCCAACTAACTTCTGATGTACCATCCTGGACTGTGCACTCTTTCTGACCACTCAGCCTTACCAAGCCATAGGCTTTGTCCCTGTAGCTCTCTCTGCCAAACCCAGTCTCTCTCTTTCTGTTAGTGGTGGTTTCGGTTGCGACACAGTCTAGGTTCTCAGGCGGGAACTGCTCTGCCTGCCTGCTACGCTTTTTACTGAGGAGGTGGTGGAAGGTGTCGCCTGGCCTGTGCCGGCTGAGTAAGGGTGGCTGGCTGAGCCGGCAGCCCCCGCCCTGGGCCTGGCTCATCCCGGTCTCTGTACTTTGCCCTCGCTGCCTGACAGGTTCTGCTGAATGGAAGTCGCTGGTAGTCCTTGTCCCCTTCTCCGGCTGGGTATGTTTTCCCCATTTTGCCCCTGGGGCTATCCTTTGAACAAAATCTTGGAAGAGTTGCTAAGTGGAGTTGGGTACTGGCACCAGGCAGTCAGATTCTCTGGAAGGGCATCTGGATGTCGAAGAGACATTGGCTATGAAGGAGAAAAGGAAAACAGGCAGATACCAAAAGATCTTTGGCCTCACCAGCCAGAGGAAAGGAAACAGGCTATAAAAAAGGGGTATCGTAGTGGGAGTCCACCTGGGACCAAGGACAAGAGCCCAAAGGGCCCTTTCTTTACTCCTCCGCCTCCCTTAAGCTTACTTACTCTGTTTGGCCAGGAAGTGCCTGCTCCCCCACCCCCATGCCCAGCACTAGTCTGGCCCTTCCCAGTCTGCAGAAGCCATGGTACACTGGAGGGCTGGCCCTGGGGGAGCCCCCAGAGCATGGCTTTTTAAGAGGAGAACAGTTGATGGCAGCTGCCAGTATTAGGGCAGGGGACCCTGCCTTACCGAGTCAATGCTGACCTCTGGGGTGGAGGCTATCTTCTGGCACCATAAGCTCCCAGTCTGAAAGTCTGGGTGGGTTCAGTAGGTGGAAGATTCTGACGTCTGTCCATCACTAACCCCAGAGAGCTTTTGGCTGTTGTTCTAGATTAGGGCTACTTAGAAACTATGAAGACGACTTGAGAGCCACAGGGGTTCTTTTACTGAGGAAGCTAGGGGCCTGGCTAGGGTATACATGGGTCATAGCTCTGACGGTCTACATCCTGCTGTAGACAGTGAGCCTGAGCATGGGGAGGGAGCAGCACTTAGCCAGATCCTGTTCTGTGGTCCAGAAGAACGCTAGGCTCTCCATAATGGCCACCCCACTCTTACCCCAGAGCAGCAGCAGGAGAGGGTGGGAGTTACCTTACATGGGTCCTTGGCTCAAGAAGCAGTGCCTGCGCAGTTTTACTTTCTACCATCTTTCCATGCTCTTCCCAATGGGTTGTCCTCACCCTGTCCCCATTTCTCTGCTAGAAAGTATCTTGTGTAATGAAGAAATAGTGGTGTCAGAGAAATACTGGATTAAGTCCTGAGAGCTCAGATCTGACGAGGGGTTTGTTGACTGGAACAGGGAACCATGGAGCAGATTTCAGAGCTGGCTTACTTCCTTGGGTCCTAATGAAGAGCCCTTTCTCCTCTGTGCTGGGGACCAGCCTTTCACAGGTGTCCTACCTGAGTGCCTGGCACCTCTCCTTTCTTCTTAAGAAAGCCTGTGATAGTCAACAAACAGCTCTGATTGGATTTCACCAGGCCTGGAGATTAGCAGGGGGCTTAGTTTGAACCCTTGTCACCCCTAAACATTTCTGTGAGACTATATTTGGCTTAGCAGACTCAGCTTGAGTCCAAAAGGTTACTGAGGACTTAAGACATAATTTGGAGACATAATAGTTGCTTAAAAACAAAAACCATTTTACAGCCTTGGCCAGCCTTTCTCTATAACTTAGGCTGCCTGATGGTTGCTCTTTATTTAACATAGGATAAAACAGTTGACAAATGTTCTCTCATTTGCCAGTGAAAGGTAGGAAATGTTTTATTGCCACTTTACAGATAAGGAAACTAACGTGAGGAGCTAGGGCTGGAACCTTCCTCTGTATGCTGGACAACACCACCCCCCACCCCCACCCCC
This sequence comes from Mus musculus, assembly GCF_000001635.26. Lineage (NCBI taxonomy): Eukaryota > Metazoa > Chordata > Mammalia > Rodentia > Muridae > Mus > Mus musculus. Next base: position 7,293,384 of record NC_000085.6, on the reverse strand, counting down.
ACCCCCACCCCCGCATGAACGCCAGCACAGGTCATCTTGGGGTGGAACGCTCTCGCCTTTTTCAGGAAGAAGTTGATAGCAAGAAAGTTAACCTGAGCTGAGTAGCAGTTAGGGTCTGAACTCTGGGAGTTTGTGTCTACACTGCTCATCCTAACCCATAAGGAAGCCAGCACACGGCAGGCTGATATGCTACTGCCTGAGGTGTAACAGTGAGCCCAGGGGAAACCTGGCTGGAGCTTTCTAGCTTGTGCTTCAGAGAGGCAAAGGATCCAGCTTCTTATGTTTATTTAGTGTGAGAATTTTAGGTTCTTGGGCTTCAGCCCTACAAAGTTCCTGCTGTCCTTGGTTTCTGCCCTTGGGAAAGGGGTGTCACAGGAACTTACAGTAAAGGTTACCAAGGGGTAGAGCAGCAGCTCAGTGGCTAAGAGCGTGTCTTGCTATTGGAGTGGACCTCAGATGAAATAGTGGTTTATAACTGCCTACAACTGTAGCTCCAGAGGATCCAGTTACCCTTTCTGACTTCAGTGGGCTTATCCACACATGTGCTGCATAAACTGAAGCACTCACACACACACAGAATTTTTTTTAAGTTGTTAAGGAAAGGGTCTGGTGTTAGATTGGTAGAACACTTGCCTAGTATATGAGAGATCTCAGGTTTAATCTCCAGCACCACAAAAAAGAAAATTGCCAAGGAATGCGCCCACTTAGCAGCTGAGGCAGAGGGGAGGTTTCCAGTTGTTGGTGCCCTGAGGGCAGGGGGAGCACTGAATAGCAGTGCTAGACATTAAAGCTAGGCTTCTGAGACCTGTGGATGGTCTCAAAGTATCATTTAGAAGTAGCTGCAGATAGAACTGCCTTTTTTTTTCCCCCAAGTATGAGTCACAGGGTTCCTTGGAGACGGTTTCTGAAGCAGATTCTTGAAAAAAAAATCTATTTGTCCATCCTCTGCTGTGGATAGCTACAGATTGACAACAGTGGGACTTAAGGAATTGTCACAGAGATGACATTTCCTCTAGATAACTTTGAATCTGCATCTGCCTCTCTAGGTTTGTACATAGTGGTCAAGGGGACCTTCACGGTTGTCCATGTGCAAGGGCTTCTGGGGTCTGAGTTAGCAAATCAGGAAAACTAGCACACAGCTGCTGCACAAAGGCCCTGGATTGACACATTAGAGAAAAGGGAATTTTGTAAAGCCCACACACTTCTTGCCAAGGAACTTCAGGCAGTTCCCTGTGTTGAAGTCACGCCTTTTCTCTGTGGCTTCTGAAGGCTTCCCTTCGAGTCTGAAGGGATCTGAGGGAAGAAAGTGGGCCCGTCATCTCCAGTCACCCTGCTGCCCTCCTCGCTGTCTCCCTGAAGACAAGGTGGCTCTGCCTGGTTGTGGCTCAGGCTGTGGAACCAACTTGGCAGTGTGCTCAGATGTTCTGAGAGGTGAATCAGGATTCAAAGCGGGGTGAGGGGTAGGGGGGTGGTAATTCCCCTTGACACTGGAGTATAATTCACCCATTCCAAGTACAGATGAGTGGCTTTTATTACATTTTGTGTTGTTTGCTTTCAAAACATTTTCGTTATCCCCAAAGAAACACCATGCTCTTTACCTGTCACCTCAAATGTCCCTCTAGATAACTATGACTCTGCATCTGCCTCTCTAGCTTTGTATATTCTATATAGTCAAAGATAGAGTCAAAGAAGACGGTCCTTTGTGGCCAGCTTCTTTGTCTCTTGGGGATTCTTTGGAGCAGCAGTATCAGTGCTTCCTTCCATATGACGAGTTCTTATTCTACTGTGGTGTCACATTCATCAGTTGATTGTTGATTTGTTTCCCCGCTAGCATTGAGAAGTATGACCATTCTCAGTGACCATTGGTGCACAGGACCGTCTTCATACCTATTTTCATTGAAACTATGCACTTTGTATGTAACTATTGTGGCTTCTCGGCTCATTTGCACCATTGAATACAGAAAGGAGAGCAGGGCAGGGCAGGCTGCTGCACTACACAGAGCAGTTGTTGTATTTATTTGTTGGACAGTGATTCTCTGAGTACTGTCAGGTGTTCGATGTGATGTGTCAGTGAATAAAGAATATTATAGACTGTCTTCGTGGGTTTCCAATCTCACTGGACACATCAATAAACAAATGTAAAGAATAAATAGTAGACGTTGATGCTAAGACCTGGGTGATGAGAACTTTGTAGTGTTTAGACCATGTGTTCCTGCAACTGAGAACCAGCATTCTTGGAGTGTGAGCAGGGCAGTCAGAGACAAGGTCTCCCAGCTATGATGAGGGCAGAGACTCCACTAGGTTACTACTGGGGGCTAATCGTGGTTGGTGGTGCTGATGAGAGATAGCTCTGGTCCTGAGCGCTGCTGTGTACAGGATTTAGCCCTGAACCTTATGCTATGTGCCTTTGCAGTGAAAACTGGCTGTGATGCCTTCCCTTCTCTGTCTTCTTCCCCTGCCTTATGATTCCTTGTATTTCCTGCCAGTCTGCTTTGGAGTCTGCCCCTGCACCCAGACTCTTGCCGTTTCTTCAGAGTGGAGGGTAGTGGTAGACAGAACTAGAGGGGCAGCCTGTAAAGGCGTGTCTGTTTCCACCCTGCAGCCCACCTTGGGACACCTTGATTCCAAGCCCAGCAGTAAGTCCAACATGCTGCGGGGCCGCAACTCAGCCACCTCTGCTGACGAGCAGCCCCATATTGGCAACTACCGGCTCCTTAAGACCATTGGCAAGGGTAACTTTGCCAAGGTGAAGTTGGCCCGGCACATCCTGACGGGGAAAGAGGTGAGCACTGGGGTTGGGGCCATGGTAGCAGCTCCTAGCCTGTTGACACTCCCAGCAGGCAGTGCTGAGACTGTTCCTACAGTTAGCCTCTTGTTTATCTGCAGAAGTGAGATCTGATAGCTATGCTAGGGCCAAGCATGTAAAGGAGTAGAAAATTCGATGGAGAAAGTAGCACCAAGTCCTGGTTCAGTCTGCTCAAGAAAGTGATCTTGGGCTTTTTGTTTCCTGTTCAGGTAGCTGTGAAGATCATCGACAAGACCCAGCTGAACTCCTCCAGCCTACAGAAAGTGAGTCCCCACCCTGTGCCTCCCATCCCTTCCTAAGGACAAGCCCACAAAATCGCTTCCTTAAGACTCAACAGTCCCTTCAAGCCAGGTGGTGGTGGTATAAGAGACAGGAGTATCTCAGAGTTCGAGGCCAGCCTGGTCTACAGAGCAAGTTCCAGGACAGCCAGTGCTACACAAAGAAACCCTGTCTTGAAAAACAAACACCCAAAAAAACTTATGCCCTTTACCTATGGTTCTGGTTGGGTTCCCTGTGGTAATTCTATCCAGTAGGCCTCCTGGCCACAAGCAAGGGCTCTTCTGAAGTCTTCCAGCTACTTGGTCCGGTCTGACCTACTTCCTGATCATGTTATCTCCTGGCCTGTGTCCAGGTCTCTGCAGAAACACGTCTATAGCATTGCTAGAGGTATATGCAGACCCAGACACTGAGTGACCCAGTGGAGTGGCCCTAGAAGTTCAGGTTAAAGAAGCAGAGCCTACCCCTGGATCTCTGCAGGCTCCATTTAAGAGAGGAGCTTGGAAGACTTGAGTTCTAAGCCTGTGTGTGACAGGGTGCACAGATTAAAGGCACTCTGCTTTATCCCCAATTTCTAGGCTTTCTTGTTGAATACTCATTTTGTGAGTAAGCAGCTTTAGCTAGGTAAAGTTGAACTTTTCTTCCCTTGTTAACTAAGGTCTTCCTTGGGTTGTAGGAGAACCCCCAAATAGAGACATAACCCCTGTGCCAAAGAAACGTGTGCATGAGAAAAGAAGGGGCAACTTGCAGTACTGGAAGCACTGTCCCTCATCCTCCTGGGTTGAAGGCGGTTAGAAGACGGGGAAGGGGTTGGGGGTATGGGGTGCTACCCAGGTTAATCAGATTTCCTTTGGTTTTTCTACTGTATCTAACCCCTGCTCACTTTTTCTAAGACCTGGTTCTTAGGGCCAAGCAAGTTTTTTCATGAGCATATTACAGTGGCTGAATTAGAGGGGCATAACCAGGTAAATAGCCACAGTGATAGGAAAAAGGATGAGGAGCCAGAGAATGTTACAGAGGGCGCTGTTCCCCGAATCAGAATTGATAAAGTGGCTTCATTGGCATGCTAACAGCTAGATTTAAGGTGTTTACAAATTGTATTATCCCTGAAGGGTTTTTGTTAGAACAGAAGCAATGCGATCGTCACCAGGTTGTTATCAGAGCTTGTGGAGAAAAAAGGAGGACACATGTCCCTGCTACACTGGCTGCAGCCCTGCAAAGGCCTTGGAGCATAGCGGCTTACTGTTCATTGTTGCTTACTCTGTTCATTCCCATTGACAACCAAGCCATCTCATTCCCTACCTCTTTTTTCTCCCCACTTCTTTCTGATTGATTGTGCCAGACAAATAGAGGGGTTCTGTTTTTTTGTTTTTGTTTTCTTTTTTGAAACAGGATATTATATACCCAGGCTACTCTTGAGCTCACCATGTATCTAAAGATATCCTTTAACGCCTGTTCCTCCTGCTTCCATCCCCAAGATGCAGAAATAAAGCCATTTAAAAAACCCTTTTTTACATACTTTGTTAGTAAAACCAGTCTCATTCAGGCCAGTTAACTCTGCTTACATTTCTTCTTAGCAGTGTTCCTTACTTAACACTGGAGTTTTTAAAGACATTGGCCGCTCTAGGCTTAGGCTTTCCCATACCAAATGGATATGTTAGAGGATGGGAAAGTGACTACCGGCTCTGAGTACCATCTCAGGTCTGTCCCCATTGGTCACTCTGAGATGGTGGCCAAGAGCCTTTGCTTTTTTTTTTTTTTTTTTTTTTTTTTTTTTTTTTTTTTTTACCAGCATACTGTTAGGTGAAAGAGGAGCAAGAAAAGCCTGGGTGGGCTCTGATGAAGTGGGAAGGTTGGATCAAGTTTCTTGTTGCAGTCAACCAAAGCTCTGGGACAACATTAAAGGGGGGAAGCCAAAATTTTTTTTTAAAGGTTTGTTTATTTATTTATTATATGTAAGTACACTGTAGCTGTCTTCAGACACTCCAGAAGAGGGCGTCAGATCTCATTATGGATGGTTGTGAGCCACCATGTGGTTGCTGGGATTTGAATTCAGGACCTTTGGAAGAGCAGTCAGTGCTCTTAACCACTGAGCCATCTTTCCAGCCCGGGGGAAGCCATTTTTTTAACTATTCTATAAACTACATCCTGAATTAGGGCCCCAGACAAACCACCATGTCCCTACAAACCAACCAACCAACCAACCAGTTCTGTTCCTTGTATGAGTGATGAAGCCTGGGAAGTTTCAGAACCCTCCTTTAGTTGTCTGTTGCCTGCAGGGGAAGAGGTTCATCTCTGTCATCTCTCAGTATGGAAATGGATGGTTTGGAGCCCCTGATTTTGTTTTACAAAGGGAACATGAGTGTGTGGGAGTGGGTTTGATTAAAATTGGCATCAGCTATATATAGGTGTGGGTGGTTTCTTCTGTTACTACCTCAGAGACTCAGGAAAGAAAGGCCTATCATCAGGGTAGGCCCTCTGACATCTTGATGTCAAAAGAGGACACAGTATCCCTGTGGAGCACCTCTCTGGTCACCAGGCCAGTTCAACGGTTTGGACTCTGAGCTGGCAGAGGAGCTCGGTGCTGAAAATCAAGGACTCAGGCCCCTTCTCCCCTGCAGAGGCACCGACTGCTGTTTTGAGGCTAGATTTGCATGGGTGTAGAAGAGGGCAAGGTCTGAGCAATAAGTTAGTGAATGAGCTAGCTCTGCTCCTACCTTCACCCCTCTCTGCTCTCCTTCCCTCTCTCCATGGGTTTCAGCTTGGTTTCTTTAAGAGGAAGATCTGTTTTAAGAGAGAGAGAGAGAGAGAGAGAAAGAGAGAGAGAGAATGAGGAGAGAAGAGAAGGAGGGAGGGAGGGACCCCCACTTGGACTCTGAGGGGACCTAAAGGCATGAAATGAGCCCATGTGTCTTCTCTTGCAGCTGTTCCGAGAAGTAAGAATAATGAAGGTTTTGAATCATCCCAACATAGGTGAGAAGCATTGCCGTCCCTTTCTTCCTCCCCCTCATGGAGGCTCCACAGGCCCGCATCCACACAGCCATCCTTCTCCATAGCACATTGCCTTGTGGATTCTGTCCTGGAGGGTGTCAGACTGCTTCTGAAGGCTCAGCTCACAGTTGAGCTACATCTTGGCATTGTGAGCTGCCGTAAGGAATTTGGATGGTTCAAGAGGTCCTTAGCAAGTCTGGACACAGAGTGTGCCTCCTGAGTCCAACACAGCCCTTCTCTTGCAGTTAAGTTGTTTGAAGTGATCGAGACTGAGAAGACTCTCTACCTTGTCATGGAGTATGCCAGTGGCGGTAGGTCTGGCACCGTCTCCCATGTTCATCTCTCCCCTCCCTGCTCCTGCCCCCACCCACCCCACTCACTGTACTCCACCATCTCCTCTCTCGCAGGAGAGGTGTTTGATTACCTAGTGGCCCATGGCAGGATGAAAGAAAAAGAAGCTCGAGCCAAATTTCGCCAGGTGAGTGTGTCTCCACTCTGAGCTGTAGACCCAGCTTTCCCTTTGGGGATCTGGCACAGGCGAGGAACTGCCTGAGCAGTTGGCCTTAGAAGAGGGTACTTCATCCTCTGCTTGTTTGCATGATACTTCAAAATAGGTCACCAGCAACAGTTCTGCCAGCCCGTGTTTCACTTTCAGACGCCAGGCTAACCCTCTTCCTTCCTTTTAGATAGTGTCTGCTGTGCAGTACTGTCACCAGAAGTTCATTGTTCATAGAGATCTAAAGGTGAGGTGTGTTCATATCCCTATGTCTTCCTGTGAGTCTGGGTGGCCCAGGAATTCCAGACACTGATATTCATTTATTTGTTTACTTACTTACTTACTTACTTGAGATGACCTGGAAGTATTTAGGAATGGCTCCCACCATAGCACTAGCAAGCATGCATGCTTTACCCTTGTCAGCTGTCGGGTGTGACAAGAATACTCCAGGCTTTCCTGGTCCTTTTGGCAGCCTGGTCTGTGACTGTGACTCTAATATTACACCTGTTCTCCAGACATATATGCATGTTATCTCTGTTAGCAAGGCACTCATATTTGCACTACCTGTAAGTCAGCTCATTGCTGAAAGAACTTGCAAGCATGACCACGAGACATAGGCCTACTCTGAAGCTTTCCATAGCTCCCAGGATCCCCAGACCTACACATCCCAGCTTTGTACCTTCCTCCTGTCCAGCCTATCTGTGCTGACTGATGCTGCCCTGGAAGTGGAGACAGCTTGAAACTAGAGATGACTTTCTGGTGGCTCTCCCATTCCTCGCCATCCTGCCTGAGCCAGGATCTTAGGGTTCTCTACGGGTGCTCTGATGCTTACCATCTTCCCTCCCAGGCAGAAAACCTGCTCCTGGATGCTGATATGAACATCAAGATTGCAGACTTTGGCTTTAGCAACGAATTCACCTTTGGGAACAAGCTGGATACTTTCTGTGGCAGTCCTCCTTATGCTGCCCCAGAACTTTTCCAGGGCAAAAAGTATGATGGTCCTGAGGTGGATGTCTGGAGCCTGGGAGTCATCCTCTATACACTGGTCAGCGGATCCCTGCCTTTTGATGGACAGAACCTCAAGGTGCAGTGAAATGCAGGCTTCGATCATTTTATTTGTCATTTCCTTTCAGCCTCTGGTCTTACCTCTGCCACACACTTGTCCACTTTTTTCTCAAGCAAGAACTTGAGAGAAAGACCCTCCAAGAAAAATGCAGTTAAATAATCTTGCATGCTAGAAATGGTGGCCCATCCTATAATCCCAGCAGGCCAGGGCAGGAAGACTCGGTTTCATGCCAGCCTAGGCTGGAGAATGAGATATCTCAAAACAAACAAAAGGAGGCTGACAGCAGCAGAGGGAGACAACCCAACCTCCTGCAGGGTGTCCTTTGACCCCCACTTACTCTGTGGCACATACACATCCCATCCACAAAATGAATAAGTGTAATTTTTCTTTAGAAAAGAGGGTGTTAGCCGGGCGTGGTGGCGCACACCTTTAATCCTAGTACTTGGGAGGCAGAGGCAGGTGGATCTCTTTGAGTTCAAGACCAGCCTGGTCTACAGAGTGAGTTCCAGGACAGCCAGGGCTACACAGAGAAACCCTGTCTCAAAAAACCAAAAAAAAAAGAAAAAAAAAAAAACCAAAGAAAAGAGGGTGTTTCACACATAGGCATTAAGAGTCTCAATCCTGTTTTGGAAGATAGTCTGTGTCCACAAGGCCCATGACTGGCATGTAAGGCTTTGCTGCCTCATTTGTGATCTGAATTCTGTTTTCCAATGTCTGCTTATCTGGATCTTGAGTAAGACTTATTCCCTTTCTAACCACAGGAGCTGCGGGAACGGGTACTGAGGGGGAAATACCGTATTCCGTTCTACATGTCCACGGACTGTGAAAATCTGCTTAAGAAATTTCTCATACTTAATCCTAGTAAGAGAGGCACTTTAGAGGTAAGCAACCTAGAATCCAGTTGGCAAAAAAAAATCCTGAGGTTCCCATGGAGACCCCCATGCTGAGTTTCCTTCCCCTTTGCACCTTGCCCTTTCCTCTATTTCCTAGCAAATTATGAAAGATCGGTGGATGAACGTGGGGCATGAGGACGATGAGCTAAAGCCTTATGTGGAACCTCTCCCTGACTACAAGGACCCCCGGCGGACAGGTGAGGCTATGCTAGCTGGGAGCTAGAGCCTGCCCACACATGGAGACCAGCCTTAACTGTCCTCCCCTCCCCCAACCACCAGAGTTGATGGTGTCAATGGGTTACACACGGGAAGAGATCCAGGACTCGCTGGTAGGCCAGAGGTACAACGAAGTGATGGCTACCTATCTGCTCCTTGGCTACAAGAGCTCTGAGGTGCGTGTTTCCTGTTCTTATGCCCTGACCTGCCACCTGTACTGTGGGTGGCACCTAGCCTTTAGCCCCCGGTGAGGACAGAAGCCCAATGTCACAAATACATATACCCTCTGCTTAATTTAACGTGAGGCCTCAGCCATGGTGGATAAGGCCCTCAGTGGATGAGCAGGAGTCTGGAGAAAGGTTGGGTTTGGGCTCTAAAGGGTGACTTGAGCTCATTGTATTGATCAGAAAGGGCTAAGGTGGTCTGGTGGAAGTTCTGTGTTGGACCCAATCCCCTTTGTCTCTCTGTCTGTCTGGAACTGTCCATCTCTGGGTTTCTGTGCGTATTTGATTTACAGGAGGCTTCCCTAGTGTATTGCCTCTTTTTTGGGACTTGTATCTAAATGTAAACATTTCTTTGTGCCACAGGTCTGTCTTGGCTATGGATCTGGTAGCGTTATGATTGTTCTTTTGCCAGTGTGGGTTCTAAGTGCCTATTTAGATTCACAGCCTCCTAACCTGGTGGTGGCAGCGTCTCTCTTAGTTACCACTTTAACCTGTTTTAGAGATATCTCCATGGTACCTGGTTTAAGCCCTGGTTTCTCTGTGGGAAGGGATGAGTCTCTTAGTCTGAGTGTGTATTCTTTTTGGTATATATGCATCTTTGGGTAGGAAGGCATGAATTAGTCCTCTCTGAGGAAATAATCAACTTTCTGGAGTGGTCTGTCTTTGGTGTATTTGTTTCTGTCTGTCAGAGCATGTGTGAGCAGGAGCATCTGTCTCTATTAGTCTTGTAAGATGAAGCTTAATGTGAGCTTCTCTGGAAGGGCAGGGGGAGGCATGCAAGTGTGCCCATCCGGAGGTCTCCTCAGAACTCACACTCTCCTTTGAAGCCATGTTTCCCGTTCTTGCAGCTGGAAGGTGATACCATCACTTTGAAGCCCCGGCCTTCAGCTGATCTAACCAACAGCAGTGCCCCATCTCCATCCCACAAGGTTCAGCGCAGCGTCTCTGCCAACCCCAAGCAACGACGCTCCAGTGACCAGGGTATGTGCTCTTGGGAATCTCAAGTCAGGGACACCTTTATCCTGAACCCTTACAGGTTCTTTGGCTACGCTTCATATCTGGTTTATCTCCTTCGTAATAGCATGGCCATGGGCAGGTTAATAACTTCCCTCCATTTATATATGAAATGGAGCTATGATGCAAGAAAATGCCAAGCACACAGTGGGTCTGCAGGAGACCTGTAGTCTTACCCATTTTACATCACCCCATAGCCGTCCCTGCCATTCCCACCTCGAATTCCTACTCTAAGAAGACTCAGAGTAACAACGCAGAAAATAAGCGGCCTGAGGAAGAGACAGGGCGGAAAGCCAGCAGCACCGCCAAAGTGCCTGCCAGCCCTCTGCCTGGCCTGGACAGGAAGAAGACCACTCCTGCCCCCTCCACGGTAAGCCATGAGCTACTACCCCCTGCCCTGGCCTCCCTCCTGTCCACTGATCTTCCTTGCTGAAGCCTGGCCCTTGGCTGTACCTGAGCTTACTGTAGAAAGTGGGCTACAGAGCAACTTGGGACAAGGGCATCCAGTGGTCCTGGGGAAGAGTCTGACTGGGCAACACTGGTTCCTGTGAGACAGTACTTGCCCTCCATTTCCCACAGAACAGCGTCCTTTCCACCAGCACAAACCGAAGCAGGAACTCCCCACTTTTGGACAGGGCCAGCCTTGGCCAGGCCTCCATCCAGAATGGTAAAGACAGGTGAGTTATCTGGACTGCTTACCATGCTCTTGGGGGCCACATCACACAGTGGGCAGTGATACCTGTCAGTAGCATCATCTTCTGCCTCTCCAGAGCAATGTCCCTGGAGTCCTGTCCTGGCTCTGTTCAGTCTAGCCATCCACCTTCCTTCCCTTCTCCATGCCATCCCTCCTGTCCTCTTATCCTTGACGTTGCCAAGCATAGGGTACCAGTGAGCAGCGCGTTAAACTTGCTGGTTCTTGATCATGGCTAAGTCTAGAGTTGCTCATCTGTCTAGGTACATGGCTTTGTGTTTGGGACCCCAGCTCAGGACAGAGCCCAGAGTACTCATCTGAGGGTCTCCCTGCTGAGGGCTTCATTGTGGCCTCAGAAGCAAAGTTCCCCACCTTGCTTGGTATGTTACAATCTGGCTCCACCTCTTTTGAGCTTAATGAAAGTTTCTTCTTAGTAACAGCCTGTCCTTTGTACAGAGGGAAGAATCCTTGTTCTCACATTTTCTGGGAGACCAGTGTGGCTAGGACACAGTGACCTCCTGTCATCTTTTCCTCATTTTGGGTTTTCTTTTCCCAGGCTCTGGCCTAGCTGGTTGCTCACTCACGGAGCCCTCTACTTACAATGGCTTTACCTTAGCTCTCCCTGCCCGGAGCTGCTCTCAGGGCCTGACCTGCATCTGCAAGGCTCCAGCTGACTCTGGCCCTGCCCTGCTTCCTAACCCAGGCGCTCTGTCTCCCCATAACCCGGGCCTCTCGCTGCTTTTGTCTCCTAGCCTAACCATGCCAGGGTCCCGGGCCTCCACGGCTTCTGCTTCTGCCGCAGTCTCTGCGGCCCGGCCCCGCCAGCACCAGAAATCCATGTCTGCCTCCGTACACCCCAACAAGGCCTCTGGGTTGCCCCCCACGGAGAGTAACTGTGAGGTGCCTCGGCCCAGGCAAGTGTGCTGGGGTAGCTGATGCACATGTCCCCTGGCCTGTCCCACCCCTGCCCTGCAGTCTCTTCTCACCTGGGGGTACTGCCTCATTTTTTGTCAGCTACAAGAAAGTAGCTCTGTTTATCCCCCATGATCCTAGGACACAGATAATGTGATAGTAAGGCCTTTTCCTCAGTCCTCATCAGCAGGGGTACAGGAAGCTATCCTGAAGCTCCAGGTGGAAGGCAAAAAGCCAGAGAGCTCAGAACCTTCTAAGCTTTCCTTAGGGATAGACAGTTATTCTCATTGTCCCATTGTAGGTCCAGGGCCAGCTCTATCCAGCCTGTACTGCTTGCATACATGGGTCCTCCTGTCTCCCCTCCCTCCCTCCCTGCACCATCTCACTACTGTCCTCAGTGGTCAGTCCTTCCGTCTGTGTCCTCTGTGATGGCTGCGTCCTGCCCTAGCGCTCCCCGTCCCCGTCCCCGTCCCAGGGACTGATGTGCTTAGTGCTGGTGCCTTTCTGTTCCTTACATATGCTTTGCCCCTATCTCTCTCCATAGCACAGCCCCCCAGCGCGTCCCTGTCGCCTCCCCCTCCGCCCACAACATCAGCAGCAGTAGTGGAGCCCCAGACCGAACTAATTTCCCACGGGGTGTGTCCAGTCGAAGCACCTTCCATGCTGGGCAGCTCCGACAGGTGCGGGACCAGCAGAATCTACCCTACGGTGTGACCCCAGCCTCTCCCTCTGGCCATAGCCAGGGCCGGCGGGGGGCCTCTGGCAGCATCTTCAGCAAGTTCACCTCCAAGTTTGTCCGCAGGTGAGAGGGGCTGGGAGCAGACCTTCCCACTTGCGTGGTGGTTGGGATGGAGATAACAGAGCTGGGATTGGGGCCTCAGCAGGACTGAGAAATAGGGTTGTTTTCAACATCTCAGGCACCTAGACTCATCCTCTTAGGCCTTTCCCCAGCTCTTCTCAGGCACCCCTCATTCGATGGCCCCAAGCAGATGGGCGATGCCGCCTCCTCTCTAGGGGAGTGTGAACTCAGATGCTAAAATAAAAGCCCCCTCTTCTCTCCTGGGTTCCCATGGAAACTTATATTTGGTGACGCAGCTGCAAAGTCATGAGGCATGAGCCAGGCAGGGTTGACAAGATTTTCCAGTCTATTCTTGCCCCCTTTGACCTCCTTCCCCTGTTTGCCCTCCCACAGGTAGATAATGTCTGGCTCTAACTATATTCTTCTGCCCCAGGGTTTCCCAGGGCAAAGCCCACAAATAAACTGGCTGCTGAGGGCTGCAGTGGCCTCTCGTGCAGCTCCAGGGTTCCCGTGCCTTCTTGGCCTAGACCCAGGTGGGGAATCTCTTCATGAGCCTCTCATGCCTGAGCCCTCATCATAGAGAGGAGTGGTTTAAGGTGGTTTGGGATCTCCTGGGGTACTCTGTTCCCCTTTGTACCCTGCAGTCTACACTGCTGAGAGCCAGGTGGGCTCTTTGAGAGCAGACCTACTCACCCTGCTGCTCATTCCTTTACGTATCCAAGCCGCAAGTCATGGGGGAGGCTGCAGGGCGAACAGAGCTGAAGCAGGACTCTAGGCTCGCTGAGCGGCTCTTCTACAACTGGGGAGACCCTAGAACCTGGAAAGCCCACCCCCACCCGCTGTCCACACACCGTCTTGTTGGTTTTTTGTTTTCTGTTTGTTTGTTTGATTGGGGTTGGGTTTTTTGTTTGTTTTTGGATTTTTTTTTGGTTTTCGTTTTTTGTTTTATTTCCTTTTTTATTTTGTCTTTTTTGTTTGTTTTTTTTAGAAATCTGTCTTTCAGGTTTGCCAGAAGGTAGGCGTTGAGCCCGCTCTGTATGTGTGTCTGTCTGTCAGTCTGTCTGTCGGTCCTGCCTCCATCACTAACTCCCCCATTGGCTGATGCTTCCTGTCTTTCTGCTGACCTTGTCTATGTGGACCTCTGTCTGCTATCTTAAAGGGATGATGACTTCTCTGGTGGGGCCACAGCCCTAAGCTGATCCCTCTGCCCCTGCCCCTTCACACTGGCAGGACTTGGAATACATAGTCCCCTGAGAGGACATTTTAGGTCCCTCGGAGCAAATGGCTTTGAAAGTGAGGGGCCTCCCTTGGTCTGCAGGTGCTTGTCCTCAGAAGAGAAGAGACCTCAGGGACTCTGTCTCCCTTTAAGATTGTCTCCTCGTACCTGCCCAGGTTTGGGTCATATTGGGCTCCTTCCCCTTGTTGTGTGCATGCGCTACAAGTAAGCTCCACGGGGTTGAGGCGTATCTGGAATGGCGTCTCATTTGGGGGTGTCCTGGGCTCGCTGAACCTCAGGGCTGTGACCTGTCTCCCATGGACCGTGGAGGTACTACAGGGACATTAGGGTCCCTTGGCTAGTCTGACTCCTCCAGGCCCCCCAAACCTTTGCCTCATAGATGTAGTATAGCACCCCCTTCTGGTGGATGCTGCAGAACTGACCCAGCCCACCCTGGCATAGCATCTGGGCGCTCACGCTGCTCTCCTCTGGGCTGTTTCCTCCAGATGTCGCCTGAGCCTGCCAAAGAGCCAAGAGCTGGATATTCTCAGGCAGGGGTCATTCTGCCGCCAGGCCCTGGTGGAACAGCAGGAGGCCCACACCCTGCTCCTGCATCTCCCTTCCTGGGACAGAGCCTGGCTTGTTCAGCCTGGCCATGTCCTCTGCAGGCCTAGGTACGCCAGGTACTAAGCTGCAGACCAAGGGCCAGATTGGGAACTCTGGATTTGCCTGGCAGGTGCATTGGCTCCCCAGCTGAGGGAGAAATGGGCCAGATGTGATCTTGAGATATCCCTGCCTACCCACCCCACCCCAGCTCACTGCATGGCTGGCAGGGGCTGCCCCACAGGGGCCTGGAGAGAGCAGCTGGAGCCCTTCCTTTGTACACCCGGGCCCTGCTCACAGTGTGCTCATTGGCATCTGTGTCTTGTGTCTTCCTGCTCCTTTTACATGTGCTGCTGCTGCTGCTCTCTCCTTCTCGTCCCTCCTCTTCCCTATAGCCCCCAGTATTCCAGCTCTGGGCACTCATCTTCCTGGCAGGAGCTGGAGAAGCCGCTCAGCAGGGCCAGACCTCTTTCTCACCTCCCTAGAGCCCTGCCCAGCCCTTGCTTTGTGTGAGCAGCCAGCCTGGCAGCCAGCAATAGGGGAGTCAGCACAGTGGCCTTGCCCACTGGGCCATAGGCACCAGACCCAGGTGTCTGCCTGACAGTAGTTTTGACACAGTAAGCCTCTTAGGAGGCTTTCCGCCTTCTAAGACTGACAATATGGCCTTTACCTCCATCTCCAAAAAAAATGACACCCCAGTTATTGGCACAGAAATTTGCTCCCAGCCCTCATTCCAGTAGCAGGCTTGAGCCTGGGTGGATGCTGGAAGGGAAACTGCTGGTGTTGGGCCATGTGCTTGGGGCCATGTGCCTGCACAGCCACACCCTCCTCCCCCAGAGCTGGGGCTCCTTCCATCAGCACTGATCTCTGGGAATGTGGGGAGGGACAGCCCCCTTGGGGTTCCTTGTCAGGGGCAGTCAGGCTGCCAGTGTGAGGCACTGCAGCGTTGGCCTGCAGGTGACTGGCAAGTAGCATTTGGGCGTGGGTCCTGCCCATCCACTGGTGGCATGTCCCCAGACCCAACCTCACCTGGGTCTGCAGGGTGGAAGGAGCGAGAGATCCCAGACTAAACTCTTCCTCGCTCTGTTTTTTGAGGAACCTGAATGAACCTGAAAGCAAAGACCGAGTGGAGACGCTCAGGTGAGAGGGCTGGAGCCAGCCCAGGCCACCGGGCCTGCCACAGCCTCCTGCTCCTCTCTTCCTCTTGCCGTTGGCTTTCTCTGGCAATTCTGCCCTGCCTCCTTCTTGAGGGCTCCCTTTCCTCAGAGAATTTCCCTTTCTCACGTGTACCTGCAGTAGTTCTGAACCCTGCTTGGGTCCTGGTGCATTACGGATCCAGAGCCCTGGCAGGGAGGGGTTCCTACTCCAGGTTCCTACCCCTGCTGGCCTTGCTGCTCAGCCTCTGCCTCAGCCTCATGGAGGACAGTCTGCTTGGTGCTGCTCAGTGCACTTGTTTCCTGCCTGATCCCCTAAAGAAAAGAACCAGTCACAGCATGGACTGTCACCCACCCCAGTTGGCCTCTTCTCACCCCTCCATCCTGAGAGACAAGAGCCAGAGGCCTCCCATGTCCCAAGTGCCAGTGCAGGACAAGGGACGAGCTGCTCCCTCTTCGGCTGCTGCTGCACTCTTTCCTGCTTTCCTCTCTGGTCTCAGGGTCTGTCTGCCAGGGTGGTTCTCTATGGGTGGGATGCTCAGCTCCCATCTTATGCCTCCCTCTGCCCTCTCCACAGACCTCACGTGGTAGGCAGTGGAGGCACTGACAAGGACAAGGAGGAGTTTCGGGAGGCCAAGCCTCGCTCCCTGCGCTTCACCTGGAGCATGAAGACCACGAGCTCTATGGAGCCCAATGAGATGATGCGGGAGATCCGCAAGGTGCTGGACGCCAACAGCTGCCAAAGCGAGCTGCACGAGCGGTACATGCTACTGTGCGTGCATGGCACACCAGGCCACGAGAACTTTGTGCAGTGGGAGATGGAGGTGTGCAAACTGCCCCGGCTGTCTCTCAACGGTGTTCGGTTTAAGCGGATATCGGGCACTTCCATGGCCTTCAAAAACATTGCCTCCAAAATAGCCAATGAGCTGAAGCTTTAACAGGCTGTCAGGAGGGGCAGCAGAGGCCCACCAGTGGACTTGGCTGCTTGGGCCAACCCTGCATCCCCCTGGGAGAAACTGCAGGATGAATTGGTGTGTCTCCCCTGCTGGCACTTGTCCCCTTCCAGGCCCTTCTCAGTTTTTTTCTTCCATGTTTGTGGGGGATGGGAAGTGGTTCTTCTCCCTCCCACATTCACCCCTGCCCAGAAGTCCCTCCCTTCCCCCCTGCAGGAGGCAAAGGAAGGGGAGGGGGCTGGGGGGGGGCAGGGCTCCCCCTCGGTACTGCGGTTGCACAGAGTATTTCGCCTAAACCAAGAAAATTTTTATTACCAAAAAAGAAAAAGAAAAAAAAAAAAATCCCAGCGGCCACCTTTCCTCCCTGCCCCATTGGGACAGTCAAGACTGGATCTGTGGGGCTCCTGGGAGGGTGGCTCAGGGCTGGAACACTCTCAGGCAAGAGTGGTGGAGTTCCCTGGCAGGCCCTCCGCCAGGCCCTCTTTGGGCTTCTCCCCTCTCCCCACTTCTTCCCCCCTTCAAGCGACCCACCAGAGGTGGCCTTCCCCTGCCCCCAAGCCCTTGGGCTTACAGGCCTTTACACTGAGGCCCAGTTGGGGGTACTGCACAGCCCTGGAGAGGGTGGGCGGTGGGACCCTGGCTCCCTCCACACCATATCCTCTGTCCTTCCCCAGAGCTGGGCACTTCCTTCCATGAGCTGCTGTGGGGACATGGTTCCCCTTCTCAGAAGTCTGTGCCATCTTCAGGCAGGCTAAACCCAGTACTGGTAGAGGGGAGGGGAATGGGCCATGGGCTCTCAGCCCCCAGGGGGCAGCTTGGGAACAGGGACACAGCTTCTCCGTTCTGGGAGTCTTTGTCTGAAAGCACAGCCCCTCACCATCCCCCTACTGCTTCCCCTTCCTTGGCATTAATCTGGGCACCGTTCTCATCTCACAGCCTTGCCTTTTCTTCCTGGCATTGCCGCCCCTCCTCTCAGGAGACTGTCCAGGGCCTCCATGGCTGCCTGGCGGAAGGCTGGATTGGGCGGCAGGGCCAGGAGTCTCTTGTCCTCCACAGGGTGGGGCAAAGTAACTCCTGCTTGCTAACCTCTGAGGCCAGTGTGTGAATGGGTGGCTGTAGGCGCTTGGCTGGTGGTGGCCACTGCATCCCTTAATTTATTTCTCTGCTGTTTCAGTTCTTGAGAAATTGGGGAAGTCCTACAGAGGCTGCCCCTGCCCTCACCTGAGTTGTACATTTTTTTTGTGATGGGTTATTTTTTATTTTTATTATTATTGTTGTTTTGGTTTTTTTTTTGTTTGTTTTTGATTTATGACAATTCCACTCTTGGCCCCAGTTGTCGTCCTGTCACTCCCTCCCCTGTCCATCACCCTGGCTCCCAGACCAGGCTCAGCAACACATTGAGTCTTGGGTTCCAGGAACCTTGCCAACCTCAACCCTCCAGCCCGTGCTCCACTGGCTATGGCTCAGACCAAGGGCTCCTCCTCTCCCCTCTTGCCCTATGGAACAGCCCGGGTGCTCCAAGGGGGCCAGGAGGGCATGGCTTGGCTCCCAAGATAAGGGGTCCGGGGCCAGGACACCCAGGCAAGGTGGCCCCTCCCTGCCTAGCCCCCTTCCCCCCACCCTGCACTTAGTTTCTCCTCTGGATCAAATACGTAATAAAGAGAATGTTTGGAATCTGAGCTGCTGCCTACTGTTCCTTCTCCCTGCTGGGCGGGGACCCAGTCCCCACCCCTGGGCAAGATGTGGCCTTGCCTGCCTGGCAGAAGAGAATTGGTTACTGTCTAGGTCCCGGTGGAGGCCAATGCTGGGTGGTCAGTTGCCTCCACCCACAGCACACATGGAAGACTCATACATTCAAGGTTGCATTTATTTTTTAAAAATGTTGAAAAATAAACCCATGTCTGTGTAAGTCCCCAACCCTTCTTTCTCCAAACTTTTGGGGGTGGACAAAGTGGGTCTCCTCACAGCTACCCAACATTCTTCCCACCAGATTTCTGCCATCCCCACCCCAATCCCCTTCCACTGCACCTGACTTATTGCTAAAAAGAAGGAAAGGTGAATGAGGCCAGCTAACATCCTGTCCTCTCCCCCATCCCCCAGGCTAAAGTCATTACCCCCACACAAAGGGTAGGCCCAGAGGCCAAGCCCTCTGCAGGCAGGCAGGCAAGGAGGCAGCCATTCCAGTCACAGCCAGGAAGCAAGAGTCCCTGCAGGCCCTGAGATCTAGCCCCTGGCTGGGGGTTTACAAGCTCAGCTGCCAGGAACACATGCAGAACCCACAGGTCCAAGCTGTGCCAACTGGCAGCTTTGGGTATTTGAAAGACCTGGCAAGAGCCCTAGTCCCTTCTGTCCTTAGTGCTGCCAGAGAGATCCAGCCAAAGGGGTTCAGGAGCCTCTGGGCAATGGAGGATTCAGGCTCAAAGTGAGGGTGCAGGGGGCTCCAAAGGAGCTCCAACCAGGGTAGGTGGAGGCTGAGGACCAGGGCGGGCACTGTGGCGAGAGGCAGCCAGGGCAGGGCGGATGAGCGGTGGTGGAGGCTGGTTGGGGGCCAGCCGAGGCTGCAGGAAGCGGCCCTGCTGCAGGGGAGGCGGCTGGCGGAGCAATGTGGGAGCTGTGGGCAGAGGTGGCCTCAGCAGCGGGGGTGGCTGGGAAAGCGAGGTGGGCGGTGGAGGTGGGGGCGGTGCAGGGGGTACTGATCGGGGTACTGATGTTGAGACAGATGTAATCTGGACCTGAGGGGAGAGAAAAAGGTGAGGAGACTGCTCCTGCACACACTCATCCTTAGAGACTCACCTCCTCCCTGGAGACTCATCCCTGCTTCTCACCTCATCATCTTCTTCTAGGGCTGTGGCTGGTACAGGAGCCCCTCGCCTGGCCTCTTCCGTGGGGACCGGAGCTGCGGGGGCCCCATCCTGCTCAGCCTCCCATTCCTGCAGCACCTCTTCCAGGTTGAAGCGGCGACGATAGCTCACAAAGAAGGTCTTCACTTGGGTCAGAGTCTTGTTCCCAATCACCTCTGCAATAGCCCCAAAGTCTTTGCCGTATCTACGAATAGCTGTAAAGGTCAAAAAAAAGGCATCAGACTGTAAATATACCTCAGAACTGTTTGCTTCCCCTCCACCTTCAGCTCCTGGAAAGGTTAAAGGTCTCTAGGGTTCTTGGGACTCGCCATGGCCTGACCCACCTTGAACAGCTAGAAGTTGCTCATCAGTGGTCCAGCGGGAGTTGAACTTGGTATTAGCCTGGAAAGCAAGGAATATAAATAACCATTAAACTAAACTAAAAATATGAAAAGGGAGGGAGGGGATGGAGAGATGGTCCAGCAGGTAGGAGCACTGACAGCTCCAGCAGACTAACAACCATCTAAAACCTAGGGTATCTGGTGCCCTCTTCTGGCCTCCATGAGCAGCGAGTATGTATGTGGGGCACTTACAAAGATATAGAGAAACACTAATACACGAGACAAAAGAAAAATAGTCTCAGCAGATAAAGGCTTCTGCCACTAAGCCTGTTTGTGGATCCCCAAGATCCACAACACAGGCTGGGCAGTATTGGTGAACGCCTTTAATCCCAGCACTTGGGAGGCAGAGGCAGGCAGATTTCTGAGTTTGAGGCCAGCCTGGTCTACAAAGTGAGTTCCAGGACAGCCAGGGCTACACAGAGAAACCCTGTCACAAAAAACAGAACTCCTCCAAGTTATTCTCTGACCCCCACATAAGCACTAAGGCTCCTGTCTGTCACCACCTCATCCCATCCGACCCCACTGCACCCAAGTTAATAAATGTGAAAAGGTGTTTTGGGAAAAACGTATGCTTCCTAGGCCAACTCCCCTCCCCGTTCCGGTCTTGCCTCTGAGGAAACCCCCCTTTTGTACCCAAGTAAACAGAAGAGCCTTACCTCAGGGGGGCGGAGAGGGTCAATGCCGCCCTCCAGTGCTTGGCGGAGGCTGCTATTGGTCTGCTTCATGCTCTGGACCTACAAAGGCCAAAAAGGCAAGCAGAGCATGCATCCCATGAAGGCCAGTACCACCCAACTCACCCAAGTCCTTCCCTGAGTAGAGCTTCCACCACCCCACCACCACCCTGTCCACCCAACCTTGGGACACTGTCAACTCAGCCCCGGTGGTGGCAGGGTTTGGTTTGGTTTTGGTCTTTTGGGTTTTTTTTGAAGGACCCACAGCCTCAAATTTGCTATAGAGCAGAGACTGGCCTTGAACTCCTAATTCTCCTACCTCTGCCTCCCAAGTACTGGATTACAGTGACTGTACAGCACCTGGCTTTATATTTGAGACCAGGTCTCGCTTGGGGCTTGCAGAAGACAGAGGGACATGACAGGCAGGTAAAAGTGCTTGCCACAAAGTCCAGAGACTTGAGTTTGATCCTCAGAACAACTTATATAAAGGCAGAAAGGAAGAACTGGATGGGGACCATGGCACACATGCTGATAGACACATCATATATACATGCATGCATACACACATCATGCATGCATGCACCTGGCATACCCTTTCTTGCCACCAATTCTGACCTGAGTTTGATCCCCAGCACCTGCCTACTAGAAAGAGCCAACTCCCACAGATACCTGACTTCTACACCATGGCATGTGTGAGCCCCTGCCTCCCTCCCCCCATAAACACATACAAAATAACAAAAAAATGAGAGAGTGTATTCTTAGATAGCAATGTATCCCCAGATAGCCTCAAATTCACTATGTAGACAAGGATGGTCTCCTGGGTTTTTTGTTTGTTTGTTTGTTTGTTTGTTTGAGACAGGGTTTCTCCATGTGGCCCTGGCTGTCTGTCCTGGAACTCACTCTGTAGTCCAGGTTAGCCTGGAACTCTGAAATCCACCTGCCTCTGCCTCCGGAGTGCTGGGATTAAAGGCATGCACCACCACTGCCCGGGCAAGGATAGTCTTCTATGTTTAATGCCTAGAAGAGCTAGAGAGTAGCTCAGTGGGTAGTGTTTGTCTAGTATGCACAGTACCCAGCACTTCATCAACAGGACATGATGGTAATGCCTGTAATACCAGCCCTTGGAGGGTAGAAGAAAGTCAGGAACTCAAGGTTATCCTCTGTTACAGCACAAATTTGAGTCTGGCCTGGGATATATGAATCCCTGATCCCACTCCAAAAAAAAAAAAAAATGCCAGGGAGCTGGCCAGACAGGCAGGTAAAAGTGCTTGCCAAAAAGCCTGAAGACTTGTATTTGATTCCCAGAACTCATGTAAAGGTAGAGAACCACAGGAGCTGTGGCACGTGTGCATGCGCACGTGCACACACACACACACACGCGCACGCGCACTCGCACACGCACACGCACACACACGCACGCACACACGCACGCACACGCACGCGCACACGCACACACGCACACGCAAAGCAGAAAATAATGTCAAGTCCCTGACAACGGAACAGAGCCAGGCTTGACACTGCACCATTCCCCTTATACCTAAGCTGCCCCACACAGGTCTCAGGAACCGATGACCCCCTCTGCATGGTTCCCTTTCCTTGGGTCCCCACCTGGCGCTTAAGAGAGATGAGCTGTGAGTCAAGACCTCGGAGTGTGAGGTTAGCGAGGTCTGGGCTTCCCGATACTGCAGTGAGGCCTTCAGGACTCAGGTACATGCCCTTGGGCGGACGTCTCCGAGTTCGAAGTGGGTGGTGGCGATACTGAGATATCTGAACCTCCTTCTTCCCAGGACCAGGCCGTGCATTCAGAGGTCTGGATGGCAGAGGCTGAAGGGAGAGAATATCATGTGCAGTCCAAGGACAAGCTGAGGGGCGGGCAGGGCAGAGCAGCTAGGGACCTCACCTCTCGCTTGGGGTCTCCAGTATCCGGTTCCCCCTCACTCACAGCTCCTCGTCCCTCTTCTAGTTCATCACTGTTGACACAGAGCCAAACAGAAAATGAGGGAAGGCCCAACCCAGAATACTGTCAGCCCCCTACCCCCTTCCCGGTGCCAGCAACCCCCACCCCCACCTGTCTTCTTTGTCCTTGCGGCCACCCAGCCGCCTGGCCTGCCTGTCCATCACACTAGTTCGACTTCGGGTCTTCTTCCAAGAGTAGTAATACTTCACCAGGCTGGGAATCACCTTGTCAGGGAGCTGGGGAGGCAAGGCCAGAGACAGGAGGCCACCTGAGACTCTGGCCCCAGGTAAGCTGTTTGGGACTAAAGGGCTGAGGAGCATTCAAGGGGCCATGAGCATAGGCGTACCATCTGCTGGATCCGCTGGAAGCACTTGCCATGGAACCCAAAGGCCTGTTCAAACAGCACCTTGTCCTCCACCGTCCACTCATCAGGGAAGGGAGTGAAGTTGGCTAGGTCAGCCAGTGATTTCTCCACATCGTGTTTATGCCACAGAAGCATGCCGAGTGCCTGGTCCAGGACAGAAGCCACTCAGGTTCTGCCACGGCAGCACTGCACTGCCCGGTGGGCCCCACTCCCATCCCTCGGGGCCCCCACCCACCTGCTCAATGTTATAGCCATGCTTCTCCTTGGCCATTGCAATGTACTTGTCAACTGCAGGGGGGAAGAGGAGGGTCACACGGAAGCCCCACAGTAAAGACCACTCGTGGGCCTACAGCCCCCTACCAGACTTCCATGTTAGTGGGACTAACAGCTCACTTCTTTTTTGTTTTTTGTTTTGTTTTGTTTTTTCAAGACAGGGTTTCTCTGTATAGTCCTGGCTGTCCTGGAACTCACTTTGTAGACCAGGCTGGCCTCGATCGAACTCAGAAATCCGCCTGCCTCTGCCTCCCAAGTGCTGGGATTAAAGGCGTGCGCCACCACTGCCCGGCAACAGCTCACTTCTAAGGAAGAGCTAGCCTTAGGAGGACAGGAACTAAAACCCTGTTCCTGAGACTGAACGTGACCTGGGCCCAGCGCACTCACGTTTGGCATCTGATACACAGTGGTTGGGGGACCACACCAGCATTCCCTTCAGCTCCTTGTTGCTATAGCGTGCAGGGCTCTCTGAAAGGATGAGCAGAATTAGGCACTCACAGAAACAGGAGACCACTGAGCAACACAGTCAAGCGAGGAGGTGAGGCCCAGAAGGGAAGGAGGAGCTGAGACCCAGACAGGAAGGCAGAGCAGGAAAAGTAACAGTGCCACGGGGCCACCCACCCCGCCCACCGCCTGTCCCTCAAGCAGGAGCCAGCCAAGAGTTCCCAGGTGGGGCTGTAGGCCAAGCCATCAGCCTCCACCCCTCCCTGCCGCCCTCCCTCCCTCCATGTCTGTCCTGCCACTCACCAGGCTTGCACTCCGGAATTACTGCTTGGTAATTGGTTCCAACTCGGATCATGCTGTCTGTGGAGCCAGGGGAGGCAGTCAAGACTCCAGGGAAGTAGGGGGAGGATATAGTGAGGGGA
The DNA here is from genome assembly GCF_000001635.26 of Mus musculus. Classification (NCBI taxonomy): domain Eukaryota; kingdom Metazoa; phylum Chordata; class Mammalia; order Rodentia; family Muridae; genus Mus; species Mus musculus. The sequence goes on along the minus strand of NC_000085.6, from coordinate 7,269,702 downwards.
GGTAGCTGATCTGGAGTTCTCCTTCCTGACCACTCAGGGACCCCCACCATACAGGAGACTCACTTTTCCTTGATAGTGCCCCCCAGCTACCCTCCGATAGAAGGTACTAGGAGAGTCATACCCTGCCTAGTCATGGCCATGGGGGGAAGGGGAGGTTAAGAGGACACTTTTAAAGCCCAGGCTAGAGCAAAGTGCTTTGTTCTAACTGGGGGTGGGAGCTTGGAGGGCTGCCCCTAGATCTGGACCACAGCCTTGCAGAGAGCTCGGGGCTCCTCCCCACCACATGAGCTTCACAGCTCCGCATAGAGGTATCTTCCCAGTACCTGGTCCAATCAGACCTCAGTCCCCTGCAAGGCTGCAAGGTATGAGGACCCAATCCATCCAAGAGAGGCATCCTAAGCTCCCTCAACGACTGAGGGCAAAGGGGAGGTGGGTGGTCAAGGGCCCAGCCTGTAGATTTCCTGTGCCGGCAACACCAGGCACGAGAAGGCTGAGGTTGCAATCCAGGAGCGGCAGAAACCATCTGTGGTTCGCAACTCTCCCCCCCCCCTCCTCCACCTTCCATGATCCCTCCCCGGACCAGCGCGCCTTTAACCCTAGGCCACCAGGCTCACCATGAGAGTGCTCCTCCTCGCTGCTGTCATCCTCCGAGTGTGGCTGTCCGCCGTTGGGTGCCGTCTTGGCCCGACTTCGGGACAAGATCCCGGAGCCCGCACTGGGCTTCTCCATTACTGAGGGCATTACCCTACCCGGCAGCCCCGAGGGGCACGGGATCCTTTGGAGAGCGCAGGAGCTTGCCGCGCTTGCCTCGAGTGCTGCGCCTGGCCCGGCCTGGAGGGGTCGCCACTGAGGCTACGAGAGGCAGGAGGTCAGCGTGGCTAGGGTCCGGGAGGTCGGGGCCCCGGAGGGCAGCCCTAACGCTCACTGCGACCCCCACGGGCGAGGACGGCAGAAAAGTTTGTGAAGTGGGGGTACGGGGGAGACGGCGCGGCCGGGGGCACGCTCGCTCCGTGCGCCCCTCGGGGCTGGTTCTCCCCCGGGGAGAGTCGGGGCGCGTTGCCCTCGGGGAGCCCCGGAGCCGCGCCGCGCGCCTGCCCACGCTGTTTGGCCAGCAAGGGCTACCGCGCAGTGGCCGCCGCAGCTGACTCCGCGCCCCTCGGCTGCGCTGAGGATGCCCCGATCCCCAACGGAGGTAACCCTGCCCGACCCGACCCCACGGCAACCACGCCAGCCGGCTGGAGCCCCGGCGGCAGGACGGCGCGCACGGCGTGCGGCGCTGGAGCAGAGTTGCCGGGAGGCGGGCGGAGCGCAGCCGCGGGCGCCGCCTCGCACCCTCCCCGGCGCGCTCGCTCGCCCCGCCGCGCTCGCGCTACCGCCGCTCGCTCGCCCGCTCTCCGCCGCCGCTCGCTCCTCGCGCACACAATGAAGCTGCTGGCAGGGAAGTAGTGCCGGCTGCGGCCTCAGCACCCCTCCCCCAGCCGATGCCTCCGCCAGCTGAACATCTGGCCCTGGGGTGGGAGGGAGGGCCCGGGGGGCGGGGCCTGGGGCCGGGGCTAGACCTCCAGGGGGTGGGGTCAGGACCGGAATGGGGCGCACGTACCCCCCCCAGGGAGCACCCTTGGTGTCTCTGAGTTCTCAGACTTGGCCCTTTTGGGTAGACCCCAGTGCCCCCCAGGAGAAGCCCGGGGTCAGCCCCACCCACAAGCACACCGGTTCCACACACTACTGGGCTCTGGTTACTGTGGCCTGCCCCGGGGGCCCTGAGGCCGCCTGTCCGACCGCCCGGGTGGAGCCCAGCTTTTCCTTCCATTTCCCTTCCTGCCAAGGAACTCCCTGCCCCCCCTTCCGCAGGGGGATCCCCCCCTTCATGCGCCCTTGGGGGCCAAAGCGGATGGGAGGCCGGACAGGCGCAAGATGAATTTCTATAAGAGCCACTGGGCTAGAACCTGACTTCTGCTAGGTCTGTGGGTCCCCAGGGGTCACCCTAGTGTCTTTCAACTGCTGCAGTCTGCACCCAAAACAGTAGTATCAAAGATTGAGGAATGAGTATGAAAGGTAATAGGGCAAGTTCTGGGCTGAAAGGGGCGAGCTCCTCACTGGGTTCACTGTCACCCCAGCTGGAAGCAGCATCCCCCCTCCCCCCGGACAGGCACAGGCAGAGTGACAGACAGGGAAGCGGGTTGGGAGGCACAGACGGAGTTGGGGGAGGGGGTGGGCAGAGACTTTCAAAGCCAGACCCAGCCACCCTGCCAGGCACACAAAGAGCCAGCGCACTCACCGGCAGCAGCTCGAAGCCTGTGAGCTGCGCCTGTGCCCGTCCCCGCCGCCTGGGGCACGTGCTGCAGCTCACACAGGCCGAAGCCCCCGCCCGCTGTCCCTCCCACGGGGAGCCCGGACTCCTGGACACGCCTCTACCCGGGCACACCCGCTATGCCCAGATCGAGCCGAGCCTGCACGCGCACCCTCCTCTCCCTTCCCTTCCTTGGCCACTCTGTAATCAGATTCCTAAATTTAGAAGCAGCCCTGGCCCCAACCGGGGATCCCTGCCCCTACCCACTGGCTGTGGCCGACCGGCCTGGGTCCTGTGGTCAGGCCACGACCTGGCTGGGGCATCCTGTTCCTGGGGGCTCTTTGCCTGCGGCTGGCAGAGTCAGACACGACCCCGCCCGACTTCAGCACTGTCCGGCCACATAGGGCCACCCAGTCAGCGGCCACGTTGCCCGCCACACCTTGGGCCAAGGTTATGGGGCCTTTTTTCCTCCCCTTAAATCATGAGCTGGGCACCAAGCCTCAGGGTGGGGAGATCTGGGACAAAGAAAGAAAGAAAGAAAGAAAAAATGAACCAGAGGCAATCTGAGCTGAAGGGGTCTGTACCAAGAGGCAAAGCGACTTCCAGTGGCCCCTAGAAATGAGTGGCAGGGAGCCAGACCTGTCCCCAATACCTGTACCTTGTAGTGAGGTGCTCCTGTTTCTATCCCTTTGCCTAGCTAGCAACCATTGTGCACACCACACTCTCCTATGATGGCGTCTTTCTTGCTTCTGGCACCCATTAGGCAAGGCTTCTATTGGGTCCCCCCTCCTCCACTTGCCTCCTTCCATAGGAGAACCTAGGATCCCGGGCCAAGACCCCAAGACCTCAAGCATCAAGCTTAGTTCTTGTTTCCGTCCTCCAGGGCTGCCCCAGGTGTGCCAGCACAAGGCCTAAAGAGGATCCCAAGCCACAGGCTTCCCTTCTGTCTGGAGGCCACTTCTCCCACACACTGGGACCCAATACTGCTCTCACTTAGCCCTGGAGCCAGGCCCCCACCCCCGCCCACACACACCAAAGGAAGAGCCTGCTCTAGGGTGGGGGCAGGGTGGGGAGATTTATTTATTTATTTATTTATTTTTGAGGTAAGAGGGCTGTCTGAGAGCCCTGATATAGTGATCCTTCTGCCAAGGAGAGACACAACACGGGAGGGGCATCAGAGTTTAAGGACAACTGTGGGGGCCACAGGGTGCAGAAGTGGCTGGTTTCGAGTGATGTATTTCACCCTCAAGCTGCAAGGGCGCAGGAGAGAGGCAAGGTCCCACCCCTCCCACCTGCTGCAGCCGCCCCCTCCCCAGCTGGCCCCCTCTTTTGTGAGAAGGCACACAAAGGACAAGGGGCCCCGGCCGGTCTGGCCATCTGCTCCTAGCAGCCTGGAGGCTCTTAAAGAGACAGCTCCCCCTCCCTTGCGGCCCTGGGACTGTGGGGTGTGGCTATGCCACAGAACCCAGTCCAGGCTGTACCCCAGGTCCCACCCACTCTAGTTCCCCAAGTCCTAAGGTCAGGAATCTTCTTCCCTCAGGCGTGGGGTTCAGAGGTGCCATGTGGCCAGGGATCTGGGGTATGATAAGGGAGAGAGCCAGCCAGAGACCAGCCCCTCCTCTCATGCAGCCTGAGGAAGCTCAGAAGCAAGCAGCAAGAAGCTCACCTCCCTGAGGCCACCTGCAAGCCTGGCTAGAGCTCAGGTCTCCCGGGAATGCTCTCCCGCCATTTTGACGGATGAGCTTCTACTCTTGGCCCACGGGGAGGGAAGGCGAACACGACAGCGCCCTTGCCTTCTCTTAGGGATGGGAGCCAGGGCCCAGACTGCCTCACAGCAAACCCAAGCCCACAGCCAGGCACATTTATCCCCTGTGCTCTTCCTGATGAGGGATATGGGGCCTTGCTTGGCCTTATACAGGTCTCTGCCTGAAGCTTGCCTCTCTTGCCTAGGCTCCTGGGCCCTCAGATCCCCAGGAAAGTCTGCTCTCATCCAGGCAGGTCAGAGCATCTCATCGATTTACCACTTGGTTCACAGACACAAAACAAACGTGCTTGATAGCTCGTCATTGTCTTCACGGCTATGTTCTAAGAGTCTAGCATACAGCAGGCACTCAGCATTTGCTGAAAGAAACAGCAGACTTCAGGAGCTCACTGTCTTTTCCCCTTAGCTGAGCTCCTATGTGCTAGACCTGCTGAGCATCATGCCTCCTCTCTCTTCAAGGTGAGGCAGAGGGACAAGGGTTGAGCAGGGATGCTGGGAAAGAAAAGGAAGGGTGACCTTGGGTGAGCCACCGGGCCTCCCCTCCTCTCAAAGGCGGGGGCAGCTCCAGCCAATCCCTAATCTGCCAGCCCTGCCAGACAGACTGGGACTGTCCGGAGCAGAGGCTGGAGGCTGGCTGCTGTGGTGTGGTGCCTGGGACCCTCGCCAGGCCCTCAGTGGACACAGCCAAGGGGCTAAACTTGGGGAGGGCGGCAGGCTGGTAGGCCTAGGGTGGAGGAAGGAGAGTGGGGGACCCAGGCAAAAAACCTGGTAGAGCAGTGGGGGAGAAAGAGATGCTCCTCTTTCAGAGGAGGTGGATGTGGGCGGGGCCCCAGAGTGGAAGGAGCCTTGGGAGTTCTTCCTGGCCCCTTCAGTGTTCCTCAGACAGGAATGCTTCCTTCAGAGCCTTGTGTGCCCCCTGGGGGCTTCCTGACAGGCTGGGAACCCAGGGTGTTTCCTCCCTCTCTCTGGGCCCTGTTGGTGAGCAACACTCCCTCCAGCAACACCCACTCCACCCCCACTTGTGCAAAAATATAATAATGAGAGGTGACAATCCAGTGTTTGGCACAACTTCAACTCAGAGGCCAAGGGGGCTCTGGGCCAAGCCGAAGTAGTTATGAACTCGGAGATTTGGACCCCAGGTTTCCTGATCCCCAGGGCAGGGCCGGGAGATTTGATACCTGGAGCCAAGCGTCTGGTCTGGAGCACTAAGGGAGATGGGTCTGAAGGTCTTGGTTGACAGAAAAGCGACAGAGGTCTCCCAGACTACATAAGAGGCAGCTTCCAGCTCCAGTAAAGCTGCTTGAGTTCCAGAAGGTTTTTAGAAGTAAACGGCCCCTCACCCTCACCTGGATAACAGCTGCGCCCTCTAGCGGTGGCAGTCCAGCCCAGACTTCCCCAGGGCATGTGCCCTCCCAAGGAGGCTGAGTATTGCACCCTGAGGATCCAAGTTCCTGGACCGGGGACCTGGCCATTGGTGCCCAGCCACCTACCCTGGACCATAGGAGTCACTGAACCTTAGATTCATTCCCAGTAAGCCCTTCTCCAGAGCTACCTGTGAAAGGAGAACATGCTAGGCCAAAGCAGGGCCAGGAGCTCTGATCTAGGGCGACTCCCAGCTGTGCTCCTTGCTTGCCCGCTCTGACCCTCTGCTCCTCCACTCCTAAAAGGGAGTAAGTTTTCACCCCATCATTTATTAAAGAGGATCCACTAGCATCTCAGGTGGAATACAGCAAGCAAATCCTTCAATAGTGCTTGTCTTGTAGAGCCAAGATCCCACACAGCACCCCAGCAGGCAGACGAGAGGCTCACTGCAGCATGAAGTAGCCCACACACTGTGAACCAGCTGAAGGCCATTGCCTCTGGTCTAATGGACCCACAGAGGGACTCCTTGTTCCTCCTTGGTGACATCAGACCATCTGCAGCTTCCTTGTAGACTTACCAACAATTCCAGATTCCTACCTCAGTGACCCTGCTAGCCCATCATGAACACATAGCCCTATACAATGGCTTTAATGCTTCCTCCACTGTGGCCTGCTTCCTTCCATTCAGTAACCTTCCACCGCTCCCTATTGTCTCCCTGCAAAGCTTGCCCAGCCTGGTACTAGAAGGCTTTCTAGCCTGTGCCTAAGGGGTCTGTCCAGCCAAAGGAGTCTGTTAACCACCCCCAGAGCATCACCCTGCAAACACCAGCCCTAGAGGCAGTCCCTCATCACCAGAAGTGCCTTATGGATGATGCTCAGTTCTCATCTACTTCTTCAGGATTCATCCCCTGCAACCCTGACATCTGCCTCATCCTTGCCTCTGGACCCCGGGCAAACCCTTGTCCCCTTCCTCTCTCCAGCCTCTTTTGCCATGGCCTCCCTAAAGCTACTGCTGCCCCCCTCCCGCAAGCTAGGCTTCTTGAAATGGTTGTTCACACCTTGCCCTCACCTCCCACTCACTCCCCAACCCAAGCAGTGCCACCACAGAAACTGCCTGCCAAGGTCACCAGCAGTGTGGTTATCTCTAATGCCAAAGGTGTTAGGCAGGGGTCATTTTGCCCTGGGTACCCTGGACACGTCTCCGAAGCCTCAGTGGTTACCCTTGGGGCTCCAAGTTTCCCAACTCTCCAGGCTCCGATGCTACCACTCAGGCTTCAGGCAGCCCCAGCACTGTCCTCAGCCCAGCCCTAGCCCCAGGCTCCCTCTAGACTGTGAAGCTGACTACCAGGAAGTCTTCACCATCAACTGCCTTCTGTGCCTCCCTTATTTTTGCTCTCAGGTTCTAACTCTGCAAAGCTGCTGCTGACTCCTCCCCCACTGTCCAGCCTCATCCCCACCTCCTGGCCTCCTCTCTAGCTCTCTTCTAATCTGCCCCACATCTGATTTCTTTCTTATGTTTATGAGTATTTTGCCTGCATGTTTGTCTGTTACTATGTGCATGCAGTGCCCTCAGATGCCAGAAGAAGGCATCAGTTCCCCTGGAACTGGAGTTACAGTCGATTGTGAACCTCCATATGTGGGTGCTGGGAATCAAACCCAGGTCCTCTGGAAGAGCAGCCAGTCCACTAAACCACTGAGCCATTTTTTAGACTCTGTAACCTATTATTGACAGCCCGAGTGATCCTCCTAAAACATGACCAGATTAACTCAGTCCCCTGCTTCTCATTATCCTGTCCCCAAAACAAAATAGCAAGCTGGCTCAGTGGGTAAAGGTACTTGCCACCAAGTCTGACGACCTGAGTTCAGTCCCCAAGGGAGACCCACAAGGTAGAAAACAAAAAGAAATCCGGATTCTGGCAAGTTGTCCTCCAATTTCCACACTCTCAACATGGCACACACGCAAAGAGTGTTGTGTGGGGGTTTTGTTCCTTTGTTTTCCAACTTGACCCAAGCTGTTGTCCTCTAGGAAGAGAGAACCGTGGCCTGGAGAGATGGCTCAGAGGTCGAGAGAACTGTCTGCTCTCCCAGAGGTCCTGAGTTCAATTCCCAGCAACCACATGGTTGCTCACAACCATCTATAATGAGATCTGGTGCCCTCTCTGGCCTGCAGGTGTACATGCAGGAAGAATACTGTAGACATAGTAAATAAATCTTAAAAAAAGAGGGAACCAAAATGGAGAAAATGCCACCAGTATATCTGTGGGGGCATTGTCTTTTATTTTTATTTTTATTTTTTTATGTCTTTTTCAAGACAGGGTTTCTCCCTGGCTGTCCTGGAACTCACTCTGTAGACCAGGCTGGCCTCAAATTCAGAAATCTGCCTGCCTCTGCCTCCCAAGTGCTAGGATTAAAGGCGTGGGCCACCACCATCCAGCTAGGGGCATTGTCTTGATTAAAGGTTGACATGGAAGAGCTCAGCCACTGTGGGTGGCCTAAGAAAGCATGCTGAGCAAGCCATAGAGAAGCAATACAATAATCAACATTCCTGCTTGGTTTCTGCATAAGTTCCAGCCTTGACTTCTGGCTTGACTTTCTTCATTAATGGGCTGAATCCTGTCAGATGAAATGAACCCTTTCCTCACCAAATTACCCCCAGCATGCTGTCTTTATTGCAACAAAGAAAAGTGAATTTGGACTTTGCATACCCCAGGCTGATCTCTTGTCCTGCCTCTCTTCACCCCAAAGTGCTTTGGATTACAATCAGGTACCACAAAGCCTGTTTCTTTTATGTTGGTTAGAGCTTTGTGCATGCTATCTATGTAAGAACACTCGCAGCTACATAAGAAGTCTCCCTCAGGCTTGCTGGCTGACTTTGATCCTCAGGAAGAGCTGACCAGAAGGGACAGGATGGCTCAGTGGATATATTCACTTGTTCCTAAGCCTGACAACCTGAGTCTGATCCCCAGAGCATACATGACGGAGAAGAGAATCAACTCTTAGAAACTGTCATTTGGGGCTGGAGATGGCTCAGCAGTTAAGAGCACTGACTGCTCTTCCGAAGATCCTGAGTTCAAATCCCAGCAACCACATGATGGCTCACAGCTACGTTATACTCATATATACATAAAATAAATAAATCTTTTTTAAAAAAAGAAATTGTCATTTGACTGCCACATGCATCCTGTGACATTCATGCCTCCAACACACACACACACACGCACGCACGCACGCACGCACGCACGCACGCGCACACACACACACACACACACACACACAAACAAAATAGATGTAAAGAACATTTTTTAAAATGGAAAGAAAACCAACTGGAAAAATGCAGGCTGTCCTCTCAGCTCCTCAGGAAGCTGAGGCAAAAAGCACAAAGCTCAAGGCCAGGCTGGGCTACAGGGCAAGTTCAAGGGGCCAGACTGGGCTACAGGGCAAGTTCAAGGGGCCAGGCTGGGATAGGATCCAGGACTTAGGTCCAGCTTGGGCTACGGAGCAAAAAAACTGTCTTTAAAGGTGGGAAGGGAGTGATGGGTCTGGAGAGATGGCTCATTTGGTAAAGTGCTCCCTATATAAGCATTCAGTCTCTAGCACCTAAGCAACCTCATCAAAATTAATAAAAATTAAATTTAAAAAAGTAAACAGTTTTAAAAGCTGGATGGTGATGGCACTCACCTTTAATATCAGCACTTGGAAGGTAGAGGCAGCCGGGCAGTGGTGGCGCATGTCTTTAATCCCAGCACTTGGGAGGCAGAGGCAGACAGATTTCTGAGTTGGAGGCCAGCCTGGTCTACAGAGTGAGTTTCAGGACAGCCAGGGGAAAAAAAAGAGCCCTTGGGCCAACTCCAGTGAATCTACTGCACCTATGAGCCTTTCTCTCATTGGCCAATACATTTGTTAATTTCCATTCTCTGCCATTCTCTGCTATCTAAAACTACAGAATCAGATGTAACTGTCCACATTGGTCCACTGGCGTTGGCCACAGCAACCCTGCCACTCCCAGCATGGAGCCCTTTGTGCTCTCTCCAGGCTCCGTGTGTGTGTGTGTGTGTGTGTGTGTGTGTGTGTGATGTTGGTCCCTGTAATGCAGCCGACTAACAGGTCTTTCAAATGTAGCTCAGGTATCACCTTGTCTAGTATATCTGCCCCCTCTCCATTTCAATACCACTGACCTGTTCACCATGAGCTCAGACAGAGAGAAGCTGCTATCTCTCCCACCTGAGCACCCCCAGTTCCTCATAGGTTTCCAGGGCAAGTGGCAGAGGGTAGATTCTCCCATCCAAGTACTCACCAGGCCCAACCCTGCTTAGCTTCCTAGATGAGACAAGAGTGGTATAGATATAGACAAAGTACGTTCTCAACACAGGCCTGCTGAGGTCTCTGCTTCCCCAGGAAATCCCTCAGCTTCTAACTGCCTGGGACCCTTTTCATCCCTCAGACCACACTGCTAGGTTCCTGGTCACCTCAGGCCCAAGGTTGCCTTTGTTCCACCAACATATCAGGAGCTGCTTGAAGCCAAAGACTTGCAATAATCATAGAAATAAGAATGAACTTGAAGGGCCTATTAGTTTTTCACACTCCATTCCCAGGCCCTAATTAGCAGAAGTACACAGCGGGCACTCAATAACTATTATTGAATAAATTAGTGGATGAATAAGCAAGTGAATTGAATACTTATAAATACCAACCATTGTGTGCAGTGGGCATACCTGGGTTATCTTGTCTGCTACTCTCCCAGAAACTCTATTGGAACAGGTGAGAAGCTGGCTGAGGTCTTAGGTCACCTACAGGCCACAGACATTGGCAGAGGCAAGGAGTTGGGAGCTGATACCAAGGCCAGCCAGAGCCCTAGGTCATTTATTCTCTCTGTCTCTGTCTGTCTCTGTCTCTCTGTCTCTGTCTCTCTCTTTCTGTCTCTCTCTCTCTGTCTTTGTGTGTGTGTTTTTCTGTCTTTCTCTGATTCTTTGTCTCCTTCTCCGTCTTTCTCTCTCAGTGTCTTTCTTTCTCTTTTCTTGTTTTGTTTTGAAACAAAGTTTCAAGTAGCTCAAGCCAGCTTGAACTCCCTGTATAGCAAAGACTGGGACTATCTTCCCCTCCCTCTCTCTCTCCCTCCTCCTCCCTCCCCCCCCCCCTTCTTGAAACAGGATTTCTCTGTGTAGCCCTGTAGATCAGTCTGGCCTCAGACTCAGAGCATGTTAATCCCAAACTGGGATTAAAGATGTGTGACACCCACGAAGGAGGCTGAGACTCTTTTAGAAACAAAAACACAACTGGACTATAACAAGAAATCTGCTTGCCTCCGCCTCCCAGGTGCTGGGATTAAAGGCATGCGCCACCATCGCCTGGCTCAGGCAGTGCTTTTAAAGCACCCAGACAAGCTCTGCCTGATGGTATAAGCCTTTACTTCCAGCACTTGGGAGGCAGAGACAGGGTGGTATCTTTGCATTTTAGACCATCTTTGTCAACATAGTTAAATTCTAGGACATCCTGGGCTACATAGAAAAACCCTGTCTCAAAGAAAACCAAGCCTTGCTGGGGAGTCGTGACTTCTGCCTTTAATCCTAGCACTCAGGAGGCAGAGTTGGGTGGATCTCTGCAAGTTTGAGACCAGCCTGGTCTACAGAGCAAGCTCCAAGATAGTACGGGGATACAGAGAAACCCTGTCTGGAAAAACCAAAAGTAACCAAACAAACAAACAAAAACCACAGACAAAACAGCCTGTCTCTAAAGACGCCATCTTCTGCGGTGCTGGGAATTAGGACTTCAGTGCAGGGATTTTTTTTTTTTTAAAGAATTATTTATTTATTTTATGTGTATGAGTAGATTTCTTCAGACACAACAGAAGAGGGCATCAGATCCCATTACAGATAGCTTTGAACCACCATGTGGTTGCTGGGAATTGAACTCAAGAGCAGTCAGTGTTCTTAACCTCTGAGCCATCTCTCCAGCCTCTCAGTGCAGGGATCTTGAAGAAGACAGAGCTCAGCTCCTGAAGTCCCTGATGTCCCCTTTAAAGTAACTGTCTTTCTGTGCCTCATTTGTACTGTGTCTGGCCTCTTTCCTTCCATCTGCCTCCCTGCCATCCCATCTCATGCCGGTGGCAGACACTCCTAAACCCTCCTGGCAGCCTTTCTTGCTGAAGCAAGCTGCAGAGCACAATCCCCATCAGCAGTCTCCGGGCCGTGTGCCAGGCAATGGCCTCTGGCTAAGACTGTGCAGTGCAGGAGAGGAGGTGAGACTGGGGAGAAGAAGGGCAGGGCGGGAAGCATTTGTTAACTGAATGACTAGGCCACACCTATAAACATCCCTTGTCCCTTAGTTTGCCTATCTGTGCTGGGTTACCTGCCTCGGCAGGCTCACTGTAGATCAAGACAATCTTTCACCTCTAGGCCATGGCTGTGGGTCTTAAGGAACCTTCTCCTGATCATACTACAACCAACAGACAGGCAGTACTGCACAGAAGATGCTGTGTGTCAGGGTGTGGGCATGGGCATTGTTGTGGACCCCCAATTACAACACTTCCTCCTGCCTGTGGTTTAAATGGGTTCCTTCCAAAATCCTGGTGTTGGAGCTAGTAATTTTAGCTCAGTTGAAAGAGAGAGATTCGTAAAGTCCCAAGCTTGATGTCCACCACTGCACAAAACTAGACATGGTAGGTGGCTAGAGCGATGGCTCCATGGTTAAGAGCATTGACTGCTCTTCCAGAGGTCCTGAATTTAATTCCCAGCGACTATATGGTGGCTCACAACCATCTGTAATGGGGTCTGATGCCCTCTTCTGGTATGTCTGAAGATAGTGACAGTGTATTCACATGCATAAAATAAATAAATCTTAAAAAAAAAAAAAAAGAGTTTGAACCAGTCATGGTGACTCATGCTTTTATTAGTCCCAGGACTCGGGAGGCAAAGGCAGGTGGGTCTCTATGAGTTTGAAGCCAGCCTGGTCTACATAGTAAGTTCCACGACAGCCAGGGATATGTAGAGAATAAATCAATCAATCAGTCAATCAATCAATCAATCAATCAGATGTGGTCTTATGTAGACCAGGCTGGTCCCAAATCTATCAATTCAATATGTAGCCAAGGATGACCTTTAACTCCTTATTGTCCCCGTCCCTGCCTCCCAGATAGGATTACAGGCATGAGATGCTGCCATTCTGAGTAGGGTGTGTGTTCATTTGTTTACTTAGTTTTTACTGGAGGTGGGGCCTACCATGCCAAGCCTTTTGGCAGTCTACCATTGAGCACCTCCATGTTAGAGATAGGGTCTTCTTGTTGTTTAAAAAAGTATTGCTTCAGTGGGCCGTGGTGGCGCACTCGGGAGGCAGAAGCAGGAAGATTTCTGAGTTTGAGGCCAGCCTGGTCTACAAAGTGAGTTCCAGGACAGCCAGGGTGACACAGAGAAACCCTGTCTCGAAAAACCAACCAACCAAACAAACAAAGTATTGCTTCAGCCAGGGTGATGGATAATGTCTGTTATTCCAGCAGTTAGGAGGCAGAGGCAGGCAGATCTCTGAGTCTAAGCGCAGCCTGATCTATACAGAATAAGATCCAAGACAGCCAGGGTACACGGAGAAACCCCATCCTGGGTAGATGGGGACTATTGTTCTATGTCAATGAGGGCAGTTAGCCTTGAATTCTCAATCCTCTGGTCTTAACCTCACAAGGGTTGGGATTTTAGGCATATGCCACTGTCCTTGTTAGGTTCCTGTTGTGATAAAAACACGACCAAAAGCAAATTGGAGAGGAAAGGGCTCATTTCTTCTCACAGCTCCCAGGTTGACTCCATCACTGAGGAGAGTCAGAGCAGGAACTCAAAGTAGGATCCTAGACGCAGAAACTGCAGCAGAGGCCATAAAGGAACATTTCTTATTGGTTTGTTGTTCATGACTTGCTCAATCTGCTTTCTTATACAACCCAGGACCACCACGGTGGGTGGTGCTACCCACAGTGGCCTGGGCTCCCCCAGGCCAATCAAGAAAATTGCCCCATAGACATGTCTATGGGTCAGACTGATGGAAGTAATTCCCCAATTGATAGTCCTTCTTCCTAGATGATGTTAGCTTATGTCAAGTTGGCAAAAAAACAAACCAACAAACCTAACCAGCAGAACTATCACACCTAGCTTGTAGATCTGGTCTATTTAGAAGCAAAACTAACTAAATGGGGGTCCTTGGTAAAGATATAGAGCCAGTGTGATGACTCAGCAGGCAAAGGTACTTGCCACAAAGCCTGACAGTCCAAGTTCAATCCTAGGGCCCAAGTCCGGGAAAGAGAGAACCAACTTCTACAAGTTATCCTCTGGTCTTTAACCTATACTATGGCACATGCCCTCCTAATCTGAACAGATAGATAGATAGATAGATAGATAGATAGATAGATAGATAGATAGATAGATAGTAAGATAGATAGATAGATAGATTTCAGAGAGAGGTGGTGGCAGCGTGGGTGCCAGGCTGTTTGGAAACATGGAACCACTGGCTTCAGGGTGGGAAATCAGTCTGAGATTCGGGAAAGCCGGAGCTGGTTTCAGGGGTCCCCAGGCCTATGACGAGAGGGGTCTCAGACTCTTGCACATCTAGGTGCTGCTGGGAGTTGCAAAAGAGCCAAGAACGAAGTCAGGGGCCCTCCGGCTGGGGACATTGTCTAGCCCAGGACAGGGGGAAAGAGGAGCTCTGGCTTGTCCCAGTTATGAGTGTCTTAGCTTGGCAGAGGCAGACTTGGTGGCAGTTGTGGCTGGGAGCACAGAGAGGCCTTCTATGAGAGAATTAAGCAGCGGCTCTGTAGTCCAATGCTTTCTCCATGGCTCCCCACAGCAAATATTGATGAAAGAGACAGTCCTGGGTTCTAAACAGTTTATTGGTTGTTCATGGCAGAAAATGGATGCATGCTCAGTGGTTAAGAGCACTGACTGCTCTTCCAAAGGTCCTGAGTTCAAATGCCAGCAACCACCTGGTGGCTCACAACCATCCGTAATGAGATCTGACACCCTCTCCTGGTGTGTCTGAAGACAGCTACAATGTATTTACATATAAAAATAAATAGTAAATAAATCTTTTTAAAAAAAGAAGAAAAAGGAAATGGATGCATAACGTACCATACCCACTTTTCAGGGTGGACCTGAGATTAAATACCTTTTACAGGAAGGAATGTCTGGGAAGGGAAGCTTATTGGCTAAGCCCTAGGGGCCTCTAGGTACCTCATTAGCATGTAGAACTCTGCTTTGGGCCTATGTGACCATAGGACTCATTTCTTTTATGTGAGGAACATGGTACATGTTCCAGGCCAGGAGTCTGCCACGGGGTGGGGAGTCAGCTAAGCCTCAGATGTGTGCCCACAGAGTCTCAGGGTCTCAACCTGCTCTACCTTACCAAACTTCCTGGAGTGGTTTTACCATCCCACAGAGCAGGACAGTGCCTCTTTTCACACTCCTGACGCCACAATCCCAGAACTGGAAGACAATGAGTTTCTGTGGTTTAAGTCCACTGGTGTGTGCTGTTTGGCTCTTGCCAGCTGACCTAACAACCCAATGCAAAGGGTGATGGTCTCTCCAGAGTTAGCTGGACAGAGAACTAAACGGGCCATTCTAGGACTTAGAAGGCAGATGCAGGAACACCCAGAAGGTCAAGTTCATCCTCTGTTACATAGACAGTTTGAGTCCAGCCTAGGATACAGGAGGCCCTGTCTCCTAAACATGTGCTTCTGCGATTGCTCATTCCATAAAGATTCTTTGTATATATGCCTTACAATCTGGACTGAACTCTTGGGATCCCAAATTTATTTGCTAACCCCCACATGTGTACAGTGCACTGGTGCCTGCACACACACAAATGATAACAACAACAATAATAAAAAACAAAAGCAAAAGGTACAGGAACATGGTTTTGGTGGTGAACAGCTTTAATTCCAGCACTTGGCAGAGGCATGTGGATTCCTGTGAGTTCCAGCCCAGTCTGGGCTACACAGTGAGATCTTGTCTCACTATACATCAAATAAATAAATAAATAAATGATTACTTAATTTTAAAAAGTTAAAAGGGTCTCAGACTGGGACTTCTCCCTCTTGGCTCACGTTGGGAAGAGGCTGCCCCTGCCTCTAGCCTTGGTTTCCATCCATGAAAAGGGAGTATAAAGCTGGGTGGTACACGCCTTTAATCCAAGCATGTGGGCCACAGAGGCAGAGGGATTTCAGAGTTCAAAGCCTGCCTGGTCTACAGAGTGAGTTCCAGGACAGCCAGGGCTAAGAAGAGAAACCCTGTCTCAAAACACCGAAAGGAAGGAAGGAAGGAAGGAAGGAAGGAAGGAAGGAGAGATTAAACACTGCATGGTTGCTACAGTCACCATATAAAGTATCCCGCCAGAAGAATCATGTGCTGAAGGCTTTGTCCCCAGTGCTAGCACTGAGAGGTTTCTGGGTCACTGATGCGTGACTCCACTGATGAGCTCCAGGCTGAGTGGGTATTACAGGAGGGGCTAGGGTGGAGGAAGGGATCTTTTCCGAGGCCTTTGAAGGGTATATTTTGTCCCTGGCTTTCATTCGTTCTCCACCTCCTCTTCTCTTCTCCTCTCCCCTCTTTTCTTCTTCCTAGCCACCATGAGATGAACATGTTCCTTCCCCAGCCACCCCTGCTGCCACCATGATGTTCTGCCTCACAAAAGCCTAAAAGTCAGCCAGGCGTGGTGGCGCACGCCTTTAATCCCAGCACTCGGGAGGCAGAGGCAGGTGGATTTCTGAGTTTGAGGCCAGCCTGGTCTACAGAGTGAGTTCCAGGACAGCCAGGGCTACACAGAGAAACCCTGTCTCGAAAAAACAACAACAAAAAAAAAGCCTAAAAGCCATGGAGCCAGCCAACCGTGAGGAGACCCATGACACTATAAGCCAAAACAAATTCTTCCTAGCTTCACTCGTTTCCCTCAGTATTTTGTCACAGTGACAAAGGCAGCGACTAACAGTGTAACACCTTCCAGACGCTGGAGACTGCTGTCCTGTAATTCAGTTGCTACTTATGCCTCCTGAGCACCCTAGTGCCAGGAGCAGAGCCTGAGGAACTCACAGTTAAGAACCAGCAGGGAGTTCATCCCTGGGGACAGAAGCCAGGCGGGGCGTATGGTAGGTTACTCATCTACTTCATTCCCAGCTCTCTTTCACTTGTTTGTTTGTTAGCTTTGTGTGTTTGAGTGTTTTGTCTGCATATGTGTCTGTGTGTGTACTTAGCACGTGCAGTGACCACAAAGGCCAGAAGAGGACATGGGATTCTCTGGGGCTTAGAGTTACAGATGGTCATGAGGTGCTGGGAATCCAGCCCCAGTCCTTTGGGAGAGCAGTCAGCATTCTTAGTCACTTTTTCTCCTTTTCTTTTTCTTTTTTTTTTTTTTTTTTTTTTTTTTTTTTTTAAGATTTATTTATTTATTATATGTAAGTACACTGTAGCTGTCTTCAGACACTCCAGAAGAGGGCATCAGATCTTGTTACAGATGGTTGTGAGCCACCATGTGGTTGCTGGGATTTGAACTCCAGACCTTCAGAAGAGCAGTCGGGTGCTCTTACCCACTGAGCCATCTCACCAGCCCCCCTTTTCTTTTTCTAAGATTTATTTATTTAATGTATATGAGTGCTCTATCTGCACTTACACCTGCGTGCCAGAAGAGGGCATAAGATCCCATAATAGATGGTTGTGAACCACCATGTGGGTGCTGAGAATTGAACTCAGGGGCTATTGGAGAGCAGCCAGTGCTCTTAATCACTGAGCCATCTCTCCAGTCCCTTAATCACTTCTTATATTGACACAGTCTCACTATGGTCTTAAATTTATTTTCTTTTTTGTTTTCTTTTATTTTCTCCCCACCTTTTTTCTTTTCTTTTTTTACTTTTATTTATTTTATGTATGTGAGTACACTGTCACTTTCTCAGACACACAAGAAGAGGACATTGAATCCCATTACAGATGGTTGTGAGCCACCATGTGGTTTCTGAGAATTGAACTCAGGACATCTGGAAGAACAGTCAGTGCTCTTAGGCACTGAGCCATCTCTCCAGCCTCCTTTTTTCTTTTCTTTTCCTTCTCTTTTAAAGATTTATTTATTTTTATTTGATGTGCATTGGTGTTTTGCCCCCGTGTATGTTGGAAGGGGCCGGATTCCCTAGAATTGAAGAGACAGACAGTTGTGAGCTGCAATGTGGGTGCTGAGAACTGAACCCAGGTCCTCTGGAAGAGCAGCCAGAGCTCTTAACCACTGAGCCATCTCTCCAGCTTCCCTCTTTTTCTTTTCTTTAAATTTTATTTATTTAATACTTTTTGTTGTTGTTTTTAAGATGAGATTTCTCTGTGTAGGCTTGGAACTCACTCGGTAGACCAGGCTGGTCTCAAACTCAGAAATTTCCCTGCCTCTGCCTCCCAGGCAAGAGGATTAAAGACATGCAGCACCATGCCTGGCTTTGTTTTGTTTTTAAACAGGTTTGATTCATTGTGTTTTTCTCTTATAAAGCTACTTATGTAGCCACTGCCTAAGCCTGGATCCTTTGCACGGAGACTCTGGTTCATAGTACTACAAGGTGAGCACCGAATTCTCGATAAGGAGCCTTGGGGAACACAGCCACTTTCCTGAGGTCAGCAGGCAGATAGCTGTAGTTTTGGAGTTGGCATCAAAGGTGGCCTTGGTGAAGTTGTCCATGGTGGCAGTGTAGCTAGCACCTGGCTGATCTGTAGCCATCATCAATGTCAGCCAGGACCAGCAGCCTCTTAGGCACCAGAGCTGAGACAATGCCTGTGCCTACGAGGGCAGAGATGAGACACAGCACCAGAGCCACAACAGTCTGTCTGTCACTTTGCATGAGGAAGTTGGAGCCTTGCATGGGTAATTAATCTCTCTACACAGAGACCATGGAAAGTTGGGTAAGATGGTCTCCAGGTGACACTGGCTGCCTTCTTACAGTTAAAAATCTGACCAACTAGCTAGCCAGTGGTGGCGAACACCTTTGATCCTAGCACTTGGGAGGCAGGGGCAGGTGGATTTCTGAGTTCGAGACCAGCCTGGTCTACAGAGTGAGTTCCAAGACGCAGAAAAAACCTGTCTCAAAAAACAAACCAAAACAAAAAAAATCTGACCCACAAGCCTGGTAGAGTCTGCAATGCAAACAAAAAGCTTTAACCTGGAGCTGCAGTGATAGTTCAGTAGTTAAGATCTCATATTGCTCTTCCGGAGGACCCAAGTTCAAGTCCCACCTGTAACTCCACTCCAGGGGATCTGACATCTATAGCCTCCAAGAACTCCAGTGCTCACATGCACAGAGAGACAGCACAGACAGACACACACACACACGATTAAAAATAAAATCTAATGCCAGGGGGCTGGTGAGATGGCTCAGTGGGTAAGAGCACCCGACTGCTCTTCTGAAGGTCCTGAGATCAAATCCCAGCAACCACATGGTGGCTCACAACCATCTGTGAGATCTGACGCCCTCTTCTGGAGTGTCTGAAGACAGCTACAGTGTACTTACATATAATAAATAAATAAATATTTTTTTAAAAAAATCTAATGCCAGGCGGTGGTGGCACATGCCTTTAATCCCAGCACTTGGGAGGCAGAGGCAGGCAGATTTCTGAGTTCGAGGACAGCCTGGTCTACAGAGTGAGTTCCAGGACAGCCAGGACTACACAGAGAAACCATGTCTCGAAAAACCAAAAATAAATAAATAAATAAATAAATAAATAAATAAATAAATAAATAAAATCTAAAAACCAAGCCTGACTTTGGCCCGCTGGCCCATCTGATCACACCTTATCCTTGAGCTGGAGAGAAGGCTCGGCAGTTAGAACCATGTGCTGCCTGCCGGGGCTGGGTTCCCAGCATCCGCATCAGGCACCTCCCGTTCCAGGGGATCCAACACTCTCTGACCACCACAGGGCTCCTGCACACAAACACGAGCAAACATAATAAATTAATAAATCCTTTATTTTACTTTTTTGTAAAGATTTTAACTTTTAAACTATGTGTATGTGTGTTTGTAGATGCACATGAGTGTGGGTACTCAAAGAAGACAGACTCATCTGATCATCTGGAACTGGAGTTGCTGGGCTGGAGAGATGGCTCAGCAGTTAAGAGCACTGACTGTTCTTCCAGAAGTCTTGAGTTCAATTCCTAGCAACCACATGGTGGCTCACAACCACTGGTGATGAGATCTGACGCCCTCTTCTAGTGTGTCTGAAGGACGCCTCCAGTGTACTTATATAAGTAAATCTTTAAAAAAACCAAAAGCCAGCCACAACATCTAATATGGGTGTTGGGAACTAAACTCAGGTCCTCTGGAAGAGCATCACCAGCTCTTAGTCACAGAGTCTCCAACTGTAAACAAAACTCAATCTTAAGGGATACTCCCAGGCCTCTCTTCCTTAGTGAGGAAGGGGAAAGGTAGATTTCCTCCACACCTTGTCTTTACTTGCTCTGCCCTAGCCAGGCTTGGTCCTGGGTTGCTGTAATTTATTTGTGTGTGTGTGTGAGAGAGAGAGAGATGCATATGGGCTAAAAGTGTGCATGTGGAGGTCAGCGGGCAACTTTCAGAAATTGGTTCTCCTCCCACCCACCATGGGTTCTTGGATTGACCTTGAGCCACAAGCACTCTTGCCCTCCTACTCACCTCTCTGGTCCTTGGTTTTGACTTTTGAGATAGGGTCTCATGTAGCCAGACTGGCCTTAGGCTCTCTCCACAGAAGAGAATGACTTTGAACTCCTAATCCTCCTGCCTCCACCTCCCCAGTGCTAAGATAACAAGTGTGCACTGCTGTATTAGTGGCTTTTCTGTCGATGTGTGTGGACATCATGGCTCACAAAGATGACTCAGTGGGAAGAAGTGGGTGCTTGCTCTCCCAGAAGTTAGTGCCCACATTCTGATTTACAACCTCATTTGTAATCCAAGTCACAAGGGACCCAAGGTTTCCTCTGGTCTCTTTAGCACCAGGCATGCAGGTAGTGCACAGACAAAGACACACGTAAAACATCCCACCCCACTCTACACACAAACAAAACACACCATGGCAAAGACAACATACAGAAAGAAGCTGACATTTGGGCTCATGGATCCAGAGTCCGTCATGGTGGGGAGGCATGGCAGCAGGTAGCATAAATGTAGGGAGCCCACATCGTGAACAGCAAGCATGAAGTCAAGAGAGCAAATTGTAAGTAGGGTGAGGGCTAGAGAGATGGCTCAGAGGGTAAGAGCACTGAATGCTCTTCCAAAGGTCCTGAGTTCAAATCCCAGCAACCACATGGTGGCTCACAACCATCCGTAATGAGATCTGACACCCTCTGCTGGTGCGTCTGAAGACAGCTACAATGTACTTACATATAATAATAAATAAATCTTTGGGCTGGAGTGAGTTCAATTCCCAGCAACCACATTCCCAGCAGCTCACAACCAGCTACACTGTACTCATATACATAAAATAAACAAATAGATTCTTTAAAAAAAAAAGTAAGTAGGGTGAGGCCTTTACTTCTGAAAACCTGTCTCCAGTGACACACTTCCTCCAGCAAGGCCCCACCACTGAAATCTCTCTCTCCCAAAGGCACCATCTGGGACCAGGCGTTCAAACACAGAGACCTCAGAGAGGGGACAGGACACTTCTCATTCAAAACACCACAGTTGGCTCCTCTCTTGCTTTCTTGCTCTTTCTCTGCTTCTCTTCCCTCCCCCTCCTCCAACACACATGCTTGTGGCCAGCCTCCTCTTCTCTTTTCTCTCTCTCCCTCTCCCCCTTCTCCCTCCCTCCTTCCCTCTCTCTCTGCCTTTCTCTGCCTCTACTGCCCTCTTCACTCTCCTCCCTATGCCCCGAATAAACTCTATTGTACACCAGAAAAACAAACAAACAAACAAACAAAAAACCCACAAAAAAAAAAAAAAAAAAAAAACACCACAGTTACCCTGTCTAGCTTCCAGGAAGAGTTTCAACTGACTAGTCATGACTTGGGATCTCCCAGGAGATGAGAATGTTGGCCAGGGCTTCTGTCATTAGAAAGGGTGAGGAGGGGCTGGTGAGATGGCTCAGTGGGTAAGAGCACCCGACTGCTTCTCACCCTTCTTGAGCACTCAACATGACCAGAGCTGCTGTCTAGTCCTAGAGTGTGGAACCTGGCTCCCCTAGGGAACCTGATCTTGGAGACCTCGTACCATTGCTTCTGCACATCCAGTGCAGTAGGGGACTTGGAAAAGCATGACTCTGTGTAGTACTGGGGCCATCTTGGTGGCTGGTGGCCACAGACTGGATGTAAGATCTGGGACTAGAGGGGTTTCCTGGAGGCCAGGGACCAGGAAGAGGAATCTTTTTTTTTTTTTTTTTTAGATTTATTTATTTATTATATGCAAGTACACTGTAGCTGACTTCAGACACTCCGGAAGAGGGCGTCAGATCTTGTTACAGATGGTTGTGAGCCACCATGTGGTTGCTGGGATTTGAACTCCAGACCTTCGGAAGAGCAGTCGGGTGCTCTTACCCACTGAGCCATCTCACCAGCTCCCAGGAAGAGGAATCTTTATTGAGCTTAGGAAATGGCTCTGGAGTATAGCAGAGATAATAGCAATTAATTTTCTCCCAATGCTTGTAGGCCAGAAGACCAAAGCCGAGGTGTTGGCAATGTCTGTCCCTCTGGGATGTGCTGAGGAAGCTTCGGCCTGCTTTATAGTTTCTTCTTGGTATCTCCTGGCTTGAAGCTTAATGGTTTCAGTCCTGCCTTTGTATCCCCCCCTCCCCCTCCCCCTGAGACAGGATTTCTCTATGTAGCCCTGGTTGTTCTGGAACTTGCTCTGTAGACCTATAGACCAGGCTGGCCTCAAACTCACAGAGATCTGCCTGCCTCTGCCTCCTGAGTGCTGGGATTAAAGATGTGCACCACCTCCTCCTGGCTTTGTCTTTTTTTTTTTTTTTAATTGATTTGGGGCTGGAGAGATGGCTCAGAGGTTAAGAGCACTGACTGCTCTTCCAGAGGTCCTGAGTTCAAATTCCAGCAACCACATGGTGGCTCACAACCAACTGTAATGGGATCTGATGCCTTCTTCTGGTGTGTCTGAAGACAGCTACGGTGTATTCACATACATAAAATAAATAAATCTATTTTTTAAAATTATGTTATTATTTTTTATGTGTATGGGTATTTTACCTCTATGTATGTCTGTGCACCATGTGTGTGCCTAGAAGCAGAGAAAGTTGTCAGGTCCTGTGGAAATGGAGTTACATGCTTGTGAGCTGACATGTGGGTGTTGAGATTTGAACCTGGACTATCTGGAAAAGCAGCCAGTGCTCTTAATCAATGAGAGATCTCTCTCTCCAGTCCAGTGATTTACTTGTTTTTATTTTATGTACTTTGAACTGCTAAACCATCTGTCCAACACCTAGAAATTTATTTTTTATGATTTATGCTCATGTGCATGATTTGGGTGCTGGGAACTAATCTTGGGTCTCGAAGAACAAGTACTTTTTTTTTTTTTAAATATGGAACACTTCACGAATTTGTGTGTCATCCTTGCACAGAGGCCATGCTAATCTCTGTATCGTTCCAATTTTAGTATATGTGCTGCCGAAGCGAGCACAGAACAAACACTTTTTTTTTTCTAGACAGGATTTCTCTGTGTAGCCCTGGCTGTCCTGGAACTCACTTTGTAGACCAGGCTGGCCTCGAACTCAGAAATCTGCCTGCCTCTGCCTCCCAAGTGCTGGGATTAAAGGTGTACATCACCACGACAGGCAAACAAGTACTTTTTAAACAGATCTCTCTCTCTCTCTCTCT
This sequence comes from Mus musculus, assembly GCF_000001635.26. Classification (NCBI taxonomy): domain Eukaryota; kingdom Metazoa; phylum Chordata; class Mammalia; order Rodentia; family Muridae; genus Mus; species Mus musculus. Next base: position 7,246,511 of record NC_000085.6, on the reverse strand, counting down.
CTCTCTCTCGCTCGCTCTCTCTCTCCCCCTCTCTCTGAGTAGTGTCTTTCTATGTAGCTCTGGCTGTTTTGTAACTCACCACATAGACCAGGTTGGCCTCAGACTTACAAAGATTCATTAGCTTCTGTATCCTGAGGCCTATGGATAACGGCATGTGTCACCACCACTGGTGTGGGAGTTTGCATAGGTTTGGCCCTCACAGCTCAAATGCTTGGCTAGAGGGAGTGGCACTTGTAGGAGGTGTGGCCTTATTGGATTAGGTGTGCCCTTGTTGGAGGAAGTATGTCACTGTAGGCTTTGAAGTCTCCTGTGCTCAAGCTCCGCCCAGTGTGGAATCTAATCTTCTAGTTGCCTTAGGCAAGAAGTAGAACTCTTGGCCGGTCCAGAACCATGTGTGCCTGGATGTTGCCATGCCCCCCACCATGAAAATAATGATCTAAATTTTTGAAACTGAGAGCCAGCCCCAATCAAATGTTTTCTGTATAAGAGTTGCTTCGGAGCTGGGCAGTGGTGGCACATGCCTTTAATCCCAGCACTTGGGAGGCAGAGGCAGGAGGATTTCTGAGTTCGAGGCCAGCCTGGTCTACAGAGTGAGCTCCAGGACAGCTAGGGCTACACAGAGAAACCCTGTCTCGAAAAACAAAACAAAACAAAACAAAACAAGAGTTGCTTTGGTCATGGTGGATCTTTGTGATTTTTGAGGCTAGCCTGCTCTACATAGTTCAAGAGTAGTGAAGGCTATATGTGAGATCCAATCTCAAAAGCAACAACGATAAGGAGAATAAACTTTAAGAAGAAAATTTGATTCAGGTGTCACCTCATCTACAAAGTTTTCTCCTTCTGTGACTCATAATAGCACCCATACTTGCCACCAGTCCTCCTACTGAACTTTACTGAGTACCTACTGTCTGCTAGGTACCAGCTGGGTCCCAGAGATATAGAGGGTTAGGATTGCTGACCTTAGAACCTGAAACACTGCTCTAAAATTGCATTGAACCGGGTACCAAGTTCAGTAGTGGTGTCAGGCAAGTGGTAAGTGGGAGTTGTGTATGTAATCTGCTGCTTAACAGCAATGGCAGAGAAAAAGCACAGTTCCCAGCTGCAGGAGCCAACAGACTGATGGAGGAGGCTGGGAATGTGGCTGAGTAGGGAGAGCAATTGCCTAGCAACCCTGAGTCTGAGTGCCAGCACCACACAGTGATGGCACATTCCTATAGTCCCAGCACTTGGGATGCAGAATCAGAGGGATCAAGAGTTCAAGGTTGAGGCTGAAGAGATAGCTTTGGGTTTACAACCATCAGCTGCTCTTCCAGAGGACCTGAGTCTGATTCCCACCCAGCACTGACATGTCAGTCCACAATCATGTAACTCCGATCCTCTCTTCTTAGGTACCAGACACACATATATACAGGTGAAGCACCCATATACATAGGATGATAAAATAAACAAACGAAAGAGTCAAAGGTCATTCATAGTTTCATAATGGATTTGGGAGCAACCTCGGTTATATGAAACCCTATCTCCAAAGACACAGGTGTACATGTGGGCAATGGGAAATGGCAAAGATGGTGGAAGCCCTCAGTGGGGTGCCCAGGCCAGCCATGTGGAATGAGAGAAGGCAGCTTCTATCTCAGCTGGGATCTGAATTAAGGGGAGGCAAGAGGGTTTCAGTACTGTACTGGCTAGTTTTGACTAGCCAACGTGACACAGGCTGGAGTTATCACAGAGAAAGGAGCTTCAGTTGGGGAAGTGCCTCCATGAGATCCAGCTGTAAGGCATTTTCTCAATTAGTGATCAAGTGGGGAGGTCCCCTTGTGGGTGGTACCATCTCTGGGCTAGTAGTCTTGGAGAGCAGGCTGAGCAAGCCAGGGGAAGTAAGCCAGTAAAGAACATCTCTCTATGGCTTCTGCATCAGTTCCTGCTTTCTGACCTGCTTGAGTTCCAGTCCTGACTTCCTTGGTGATGAACAGCAGTATGGAAGTGTAAGCTGAATAAACCCTTTCCTTCCCAACTTGCTTCTTGGTCATGATGTTTTGTCCAGGAATAGAAACCCTGACTAAAACAAGTACAAAATCCAGAATTTAGGAAGAGGTCAGGGTTGCAGGAGTGAGGAAATCAGGGGACACTCACCTGATTATGATGCCTCTCCTTCCCCACTGTACTCCCAGGTAGGTTAGAAGGGGGTCCTGTCACTACACACACACACACACACACACCTTTCCCTCCCTTATTCCTGGGACGAGGCAACAATGAGTGGGAGAATAAATGGGTGCCTGAAGCCTATAGCTGTTTGAAGGAGTGGCCGCATTAGAGGAAAGGGAGGAAGAAAAGTCAGGCGTGCTTGGGTGACTTGTAGTAGGCCTGGGAATATAGCTTTTTGAAGTCCCAGCACTTGAGATGTAGAGGCAGGAAGATCAGAGGTTCAAGACCAGTCTGAGCTCTGACGCAAACTTGGGGCCATCTTGGACTACGTGGGACCTATTGTCAAGAAAAAAGGAGATCCAGCGGGCAGGTAGAAGGGACAGCCAGAGCCACTCCAGACATGGGGAAGACCAGGGATTAATGTCCCTGTCCATGAAGTCAGAGAGAATGAGAATGGAGGAGGGGGTTCTTCAACCATAGGGGAATGGTTAATGAGAAAGCATCCTCAGAATGGGACGATGTTGGTCAGAGAAGAGGGAAAGGGGGACTTTCCTTGTGAGGCCTTGTATCCCTCTCATTTAACCCTTATGACCTCCCTTGGAAGAAGACGGTTGCTTGTAGTGTGTCTTGGGGACAATAATCAGATATTGGGCTTTTTCAGGTAGCTTGGGTGGGGGAGGGGTTGCTTGGATGACTTGTAGTAGGCCTGGGGATATAGCTTAGAGGCAAATCAATGTGCCCTGCCTTCAGTCCTCAACACTGCAAAAAAACCAAAAGTAAGATGAGTCCGAAAGTGTGAGAGAGGGTGGGTCGAGGGTAGCAGAAAGGATATGGAGATTGGATCAGTAAAGAAAGAGCTGACCACGACAGTGACTTCAGGAGAGGCCAGAGGAAAAGCCAGACGGCAGGGAGGATTTTCTGTTGGACTCCTGCCTCATTCTCCAAAAGTTCACTCAGATGTCTTCTCACCCACCCGCCTCAGCTCCCTCTCCCAGCGGCCTGGTCTCCAGAGTGTTAGGAAGTGACCTTCAGCAATACATTTTCTGACTTCCAGATAAGGAGCCAACTGCAGATTCATCAATTTTCTTACATTCTGGCTGGTGGATTTATACAACATTAAAAGGAAGACTTCCTAGCCAGGTGATGGTGGCACACGCCTTTGATTCCAGCTCAGGAGGCAAGTGCCAGGGCTACACAGAAAAACCGTGTTGAAAAACAAACAAGCGGCCGGAGAGATGGCTCAGCAGTTAAGAGTGCTGGCTGCTCTTCCAAAGGTCATGAGTTCAATTCCCAGCAACCACCTGCCTGTGGCATCTCACTCTTTGCCTGACTCCTCTTCCTGTAACCTTACCTCTACTATATATCTCCTTGTCGAATCAGCAGCCCAGTGGGCCTCAGAACACCTAAACCAGCTGGTGGCCCCTCCACTCAGTTTCCAGCAGTGGTCTAAATCCCCAAGTCTCTGCAAGTCTATGAGCTGCAAAAGAAACGCTTCTTACCTGCCTGAGTCCACTTCATATCCTGCTCCTGCAGGTCCCATTTGCCCTGGCCACACTGTACTTAATGCTAGGAGTGCCAACTAACAGCATTCCCACCTGCAGGGAAAGTCAGGGACTGTTTGACACCACCCCCCCTCCTGGAATGCCCTGCCCTGCTCCCAGGTAGCTTCATGACTTGCTCTCTGACTCCCTAAAGATCTTGGCTCAACTACCACCACCTCGTGTTATCTTCCCCAAGCATCCTAGATACAATTATAAATCCTTTCCTGACAGGCTTTCTTTTCCTTCATGGTACCCAGGGCACATACTATTCTTTTATTATTTATTTAACTGGCTTATTATCTCCTTTCTAGAAAATACCAGCAGATCTTTTTCCTGTTTGATACTATTTCTTTCCTTCTCTCTCTCTCTCTTTTCTTTTTTAAATTTTTTGAGATTTTATTTATTTAGGTCTTTCAAGCTAGGATTTCTCTGCGTAGCCCTGGCTGTCCTGGAACTTGGTCTATAGACCAAGCTGGCCTCAAACTAATGAGATCCACTTGCCTCTGCCTCCCAAATGCTGGGATCGCCTGACTGTGTCTGTGTGACTGTGTTAGATCCCTTGTACCTGGAGTTATATATAGTTCTAAGCTGCCATGAGTCCTAGGAACCTGGTTCTTTTAGATGGGTAGCCATTGCTCTTAACCTCTGAGCTGTCTCTCAAGCCCCATGGTCCTCCAACCTCTGCTTCCATAGTACTTGGATCACAGGTAGGAGCCACCACACTCAGCTTGGTATTGTTTTCTTTGCTGCCTGAAACAGTGCCTACCACTGCAGTAGGCACTCGCTGCACGTTGCCAGGGCTACAACTTCTCTGAGCAATAAACGTAGGATAATGATTAAAATCTGAAAATTTTAAATTTAAGACTGGAGCCAGGGCGTTCTAATTTTGTGTGTGTGTGTGCCCGCGCTAATAGAGACTCTGGAGTAGGGGTTGTAGCTCAATGACAGAACTCTATCATGTGTGAAACCATGAATTTGACCCTCAGTACAGGGCTGGCAGGGTCAAGGAGGCCAACCTAAGCCAAACCAAGCAAAACAAAAACAACAACAACAACAAAAACCAACCAACCAAACAAAAAAAAACCAAGAAAGCTAAGATTTTGATTCCCGCCTCCACCCCAGATTTCAGGGTTAGTCCCAAGGGTTTGCAAACTGCTCTATCTCCCTAGGTGATTCCCATGCAGGTCATGTGGAGGTCACACTACCCAGATGTCTGCTCAAACTGAAAAAAATAGGACCCAGAACACCTGAGGTCTTTAGTTACACAGGAGTTACAAGCTCCTTTAGGACACAAACTTCTGTATCCTCTGGGTTCAGCACAATGTATGTGCATGTTAATGCCGTGTGAACGAATGTTGAGAAGGATGAATGGGTATAACAGGACTTGTTAGAAAAGGCATGCCAAGGGTCAGCTTCTAGAAGTCAGAATGCTTCCAGACTTTTGGCTGTGCCTGCGCGCCTCAGCGAAGGCAGCCCGCACCACCGCCCACCAAGTGGCTCCGAGGCTAGCTTGCTCCAGGCCGGCGCGCGCCCTTCCGCTCCGCGTGGTCGTTGCCATAGTTACAGACGCGGACCGTCGAGGGGGCGGGGCCGGCGCGTGCGCGTCATTCCTAGCGCGACGCTCTGCCGCGCCTCCCGCCTTTCTGTTCTCAGGCCTTCCGCGCGCACGGCAACCGTTCCACCTGCGCGCCTTCGCGCTCGCCGCCCACTCTGGTCCGGTTCTGCGCCGGCGCGGGGCCCTCTAGGACGCGCGGGGGATTTGTGAGACGCATGCGTAGTGCGCGGCCGGCCGCTTCGCTGTCGCTCGGGTTCCGCCGTTGCCACCTCCCTACGGGCAAGTGCGAGAGGGGAGCCGAGGGCCGCCGCCGTCGCCGCCGCCGCCACCATGGGGGTAAGTGAGGCTGGAGAAGTAATGGGAAGTCCACAGCTGCCGTTCACCCTCTGCGTCCTCATTGTTTCGTGAACCCCCTCACGTGACCCTGACCCCTTACAGTCTCACGTGACCCCCGGCCCCCACTTGACAAGAGTTCCCCACGCCTCGTTGTAAAGGTCCCGGCGTTGAGCCTAGCCCAGAAATTCTCTGGGAGCCCTCTTCTCCCCCCCGCCCCCCACTCCGTTCTCTTCGTGCCCCTTCCTGCCTCTCTGACCCCCTAGAAGGCCTCCCCACTCCCGAGCCCCTGCTGCGTCCCTGATATTAGCCCCTTGCTCCTTGAAGACACCCATCATCTGGCTGTCACGGTCCTAGCGGTTTCCTGCTACCCGAACTTGTAGGGAACTGAGGCAGGGAGGCAAGAAGGCGTATGGCCAAGGTCACATTGATATGGCTTGGGCGCTGGACCCCATCCGGTGACTCCGGAGTCTCGATGGAATCTGCTTCCCACTGCTCAAGTCTCTGCCCAGCCAGTTCCCCTACACTTTTGAACCGTCTGCTACCAGCTTCTTCCTGCTTCAGATGAAACGTAGTCTTCCTTACCACACAGGCATGCCCGTTCAGCTTCTGGCTGCAGTAAAATGGATCTTAGAAGTTGGATTGTTCTTAGTCTTGTTACTGCAGGTGGCTTGCAATGGAAGAGGGGGTGGAGGTGTACAGATGAGTAGGGGGGATGGGCTGGTTATAGTCCCAGCCTGGATGTATAGTAACCACCTGTTATGGTCTGACAGCAAGAAGATGCATTTCCATGGCCTTTCCTGGGATATGCAGATCTAGGGTTGGGCAAAAGCACCCTCCTAAAAATGTAACTCTCTGATCATAGGGTTCGTGTGGAATTTGCAACACTTTTAGCGAGTCCTGACTTTGAAACTAGATGTGCCTCAGTGGCAGCCCCATCTTTAACGGCTAGTGGCATGACCCTGCAGGTGATGAGGCCTGGCTTGGTTTTATTCCTATTTGTGCGATGCACGTGACCTCCTCTTAGGATAGTGATGAAGATTAAATGAGAAAATGGATGTAAATAGCCCACTAGGTGCCTTTAAGCAGTAGCTGCTATTTTGCTTATATTCTCAGCCTCACTTCAGTGATCTAAAATAGATTGGTGCTATTTTTATTCCTTTGGGTTTGTCCCTACTGTCACTAACCTAGATTTTTTTTTTTCCCTCTCTCACAAACAAATCAGCTTATTAGACAAAAGTAGTCTAGCTTGTGACAAAACACTTATTTTGGGATCAATGTCAAAACAAAACTTGAGGGGCCTGGGGTTACATAGCTCCGTAGTAGAGTGTATGCTTAACATATGTGAGGCCCTGAGTTCAGTCTTCACAAAAACCTCAAAACCTTCCAAAGCATTTGTCATAGTTCAGACAGTAATTTTTATTCAATATGAAGAAAATCAAGGCTGAGAGACTTTGGCATATTTAACTTCAATTTTAGTGAGCAGTTGCAGGCCCCTGCTGTTGTTGAAGCTAAATGAAATCAAGTTTCTAGTATTACTCATTAACTCTTTGCCCAGAATCAGCCACTGCAGACAAAGCCCTAAGAGGGTGACATGCCTCAGGTTCTGTACTTATTCATTGGTGGCACTGAAGTCATGGGGCCCAGATACACTGGGCTTCCTTTGAGTCCCCATCTATTGCTCATACTGTGGAGATGTTTCTCACAACTCCCATCAGAGTGTCTCCTGGCCTAAAACTCAAAGCAGCAGAGACTTGAATTACCTTCATTGGATCAGATCTGGAATACTCCCATTACTCTCATCAGTCCCCACCCCAGCCTCCATGCCCCACCTGCATAACTTGAAGCAGTTGTTCCTAGTAGTTGCCACCCATTCCCCTAGGAAGTACCCTGCTTCTAAACCCCAGGCTGAGTGATAGTGGGAGCAAGTGGAACAACACCTCTCCCGGGTTCTACTACTGTTGGGTTTGAGTTAGAGGATATATCTCTCCCCTTGCCAGAACCAGTTGGGTGGAAGCATTGACACGGAGGCCTAAGTGATGTCAAATCTCTTCTGGAAGCAGCCACTGGTGGAGTTTGTTTGTGGGTTGTCTTTTTATTTCTCTTTGTGACTCCTAGACTAGTAAGGGGTTCAAGCCTGAATTTGAATCTGAGCCTCCTGTTTGTGCACACACTGGTAAGTAAAGTAAACCTACTCCTGCCTGGTGGAGCTGAGTCCAGCTGAGGCTGGGAAGACCTGTCAGAACTCTAGGACTTGAATTAGTAGTTGGTTCTCACAGCTGAGCTGTCTACAACACATTCTTTTTAGAAAAGCAGAGGCAGAGGGCTAGGGATATAGCTGTTCTATAGAGTGCCTGCCTGGCATGCCTGAGGTCCTGGGTTTGATTCCTAGCACCTCGTAGACTGGGTAAAGTAATTCAAGCCTGTAATCCTAGCACTCAGGAAGAAGAGGCAGGAGGAACAGAAGTTCAAGGTCATCCTTAGCCATATAACAAGTTAGGAGCCAACCTGAGCTATAGGAGATCCTGTGCCCCCCACCCCCAAAAAAGAATGCACGGGCAGAGTGTCTGACACTAGTGGGTTCCTGTAAACAGAGACCATCTCTAAAGCTGGAAATGAAGCTCAGTGTAACATAGTAGCTATGAATATGCTTTGGTCCTAGCACATGTACAGCTAAAAAGAGTTTAAATCCAATGCATAATACCATTTTATCTGTACAACAGCCCTTTGATTATTGCTGTAGGAATTATTAGGTCCATTCTATGGTTGAGGAAACTGAGGTTCTGACAAACTGAACAACTTGCCAAAGGGGCTTTAAGTAACATGCCTAAAGCCATAGCTATTAAGTGAAAGAGCTGAGAATCAAATCCAGGTCTCTTGACTCAAAAGCCCACACTCTTTTTATTATATAAAGCTCCCTTGGGAACGACACTTAACCACAATGAGCTTTACTGTTCACTGTGCTTATTTCCCATTTTAATTAGACAAGTTTTCCTGCGTCCCTGCAGGACAGCCTTACCTCCACAAGGCTTCAGCGAAGCTAATTGGAACAGTGGGAGACCACTCTAACTGGTGTTTGCTGGAGTTGCAGGAGGGCCCCTGCCTGTGTGGCCCAGCCTGCCTCTACCCCTCACTCTGTGCTGGCTGCCAAGTGCTTAAGGGGTGTTGTCCATTATCTCAATCTCCTTGGTAGTGGCCTTGAGGGTTGCCTGGTTTGCCACTCAGTCTGCATAAGTCTCAGAAACCATGTTCCTGTGTTGAGAAATTAAATGTTGTGGAAGAACCCAGGTTTTGTGCTTTTGGGGTCCTGGGAGTCACACTTGGTTTCCAGCACCTTTAATCTTGTCCCACAATGTGTTTTGTGGCAGTCCAACAGTCCTACACTCTGTTGGCTTGGTAGGGTGGAGAAGGGAACTTACATCTCCTTTGAATGTGAAGATATGTTAGCATCCCAGTTTCCCTGGAGATGTTCAAATGGTCATTTAGGGGTGGCAGGTGGGCATGGCCTTATCTGGTTGATGGAATACTCATGTTCCTGATGCTCCATGGTGCAGCTCTGGAGACTTCAGCTACTGTTTCTCTTTTCCCTGCCTCCACCTTAGCATGGAGGTGGTGTAAGAGGTGGCACTGTTGGGAATTGGTTCCCAGGTAAATGGGCATCAAGAAATTAGTTGCTCCGGGCGGTAGTGGCGCACGCCTCTAATCCCAGCTCTTGGGAGGCAGAGGCAGGCGGATTTCTGAGTTGGAGGCCAGCCTGGTCTACAAAGTGAGTTCCAGGACAGCCAGGGCTACACAGAGAAATCCTGTCCCGAAAAACCAAAAAAAAAGAAAGAAAAAAAAGAAATTAGTTGCTAAGTGGTTGCCTGAGAGTGCTCGAAGCCCCTAGCTTTATCTCTGCAGGATATGAGGTCTTTGGTGACTGAGCTGAAGTCTAGACAAAGGCTGCATCTGTGGCCTGGCCCCTCATGTCTCCATTTGGCCACTCACTCCCTGGGGAACCATGCATGAGTCATGCTCCCTTGGGCCTCAGTTTCTTAATGTATAAAGGTAAGTGATGGCTTCTACCCTGAGCCTTGACCCATGTATTCCTGTGAAAGTACTTTGTTAATGGATTTCAGCGTGGTGTTGAAGCCTATATTCCAGAGGGAAAATAAATCCCGGAAAACCAGTTGGAGGGGCTACTTCTGTTCCCATTTGCACCTCCGTGAAAACAGCCTCAGGCTGGGGGTATAGTTGAATGTTAGACCACTGGCCTGTCATGCACAAGACCCTGAGTTCCATCCCCAGCACCACAAAGACCAACAAAAACCTGTATGTGAGCCAGGCAGATTTCTGAGTTCGAGGCCAGCCTGGTCTACAGAGTGAGTTCCAGGATAACCAGGGTTACACAGAGAAACCTTACCCCGAAAAAACAAAAAACAAAACCAAAAAAAAAAAAAAACCTGTACGTGCATTTCTCAGGAGAGGTGAGAAATGAGAGCTAGCCTGGCTCCTAGCACAGTGGTGGGAAGTATCTGGTGCTGGCATTTTGCCTGTCAGAGAGTCTAATTCTTTTACCTTCTGATGCTGAAATACAAGTTTGGCAGTGCTGTTCCTTTGAACATCCAGGCTGAAGTTACGCTTTGGAGCTAGCCCGTCTGTTTAAAAGCTGGTTTTTAATTCATGTGAATGTTGATTGTTCAGTGCCCTGTCCTGGGGCCAGGCAGTGCCACAGTCACATTGGCATTGGTGGTATTTGACCTCTCTCCAGTGAGCTGTGAAAGATGTGTGGCTGGAGTCAGGAGATCTGGGCTGCTGGTCCTCCCTGGTAGGGTGAACAAGAAGGTATCATTGAGCACCTTTCTGTAGCCCTAGTGATAACAGCTCCAGGCAGGACTGGAGGCTTTACTCTTAGACAGGGCATGATGTGTTTTTGTTCTAGAACCTGGCAGGGAAAAAGTAGAAAGCACTTTTGATGAAAAGTGGGGGTTGTAGCTCACACCTGTAATCTTAGCACTTGGGAGGCTGAGCCAGGTTGATTACTGTTGAGTTGGGGGCCTGCATGAGCTACAGTATGAAACCACTCTCTTCCCATGCCCCCACCAAAAAAAAAAAAAAAAAAATAGGGAGAAGGGATTTTGAAAGAGCCCCATATTAGCCTTCAAGTAGGGTCTGGTTAAGATGCAAGTAGGGACAATTTCCCTGTGTCGTGCCCCATCCCTGCTGTCGTGCCCCTGCAGCTTGGTCTTGCCTCTGCCCTGAAGTGAACCATAGTCTCTCAAGCCACCCTTGACATCAGCAGGGCCATGCTGTGACTGCCACTTGGCCTGGGCTGCGCAGACGTGCTGGGTGTGGCTCTGAATTGCTTCCACGGGGCTGTCTCATAGTTAGAAGACTCTAAAGAAATGCTGAGCCAGCCGGCCATGGTGGCGCACGCCTTTAATTCTAGCACTCAGGAGGCAGAGGCAGGCGGATTTCTGAGTTCCAGGCCAGCTTGGCCTACAAAGTGAGTTCAAGGACAGCCAGAGCTATACAGAGAAACCCTGTCTCAAAAAAACAAAAAAACAAAAAAACAAAAAAAAAAAGAAAAGAAAAGAAAGAAAGAAATGCTGGTCTGGGGCCATCTTAGATCCTAGATGTTCCTGAAATTGAACATTCCTCCTTAGGAAGGAACAGCCAAGTGAATATGTCCACACATCCAGGTTTCCTATTGCAGGGTCAGGTTAACGGGTTCAAGGCCCCTTGGGTTCCTCTGAGTGAGTTGGCTATAGCCCTTCCAGTGGTGGTGTTTTCCTTGTTGCAGAGAAAGTCGAGCAAAGCCAAAGAGAAGAAGCAGAAACGATTGGAGGAGAGAGCGGCCATGGATGCTGTGTGTGCCAAAGTGGATGCTGCCAACAGGGTGACTCTCAGTTCCTCTCTCAACTTCAGCTCCTTTCTGTTTTTTTACTTCTTGGCGCCACCAAGTGGCAGATCTCTGGCACTGTCCACACAGGCCCATGCCCACACAGTTTGGGGAGGAGGGGCTGTGGTTGGCTCAAGTGTTGAGGGTTGTGTGGAAAGGCTACAGGTTTTCCTGATGTGGAACGTGGGGAGATTTTTTGGGTGAGGAAACCTCTCATGAGACATAACACATGGTTCTTAACTCTTCCTTCTTTCAGAGGTTACTGGCTGCCCGTGCGTACTGTAAGCTCTGCTTTACCCAAGGCTTCACTGGCCTGGTCCCTGGGACTGCTCAGAGGAGCAGCAGCTGTGAATCAGCTCTGTGGGATGGAGGGTGGGGGGTGTCAGAGCGGGTCTGAGAGCTTTCACCCTGAGACTGAGAGTTTGGCCTTGGTACCCTTCCTACATCATGCTGTATTTCACATTTTCCCCTAATGGGGCTGGAGAGTGCACATGAATGTAAGTGTGTAAGTCCCTGGAGCTAGTGTTACTGGAAGTTGTAAGCTGTCCTGTATGGGTGCTGGGAAATGAACCCAGACCTTCTGAAAATGCAGTAAGCACTCTAACTCCTGAGCCATCCTTCTAGCCCAATACGTTAATTTTTGTTAATTCCCATATTGGTAAATGGCTGTGCCTCTGAAATGATATTCTGCAAGGTTGTGCTTTTCTGTCTCGGTGACTGTCAGGTTGCAGTTATTTGTCCCTGAAATATTCAAGCAGATTGGTCATTTCTTTCCTGGGTTAGCTGTACAGGGGCAGGCATTATGCCACAGGCTTGCTGATTGTTCTCTTTCACCACATTCATGGTGTCACACCTCCTTACTAGTGTTGTCTTCCTTCATCTATGTCTGCTCTCTGCCCACAGCTTGGAGACCCTCTGGAGGCATTCCCAGTCTTCAAGAAGTATGACCGCAATGGGTGAGTTGCACTTAGCATTCCTAATGTCATCTGGTGCACCTTGGAAATTCACTCCTCCAGCAAGCTCCATTATTTGAAAGCAGCAACTGCCTGTTGCCTCTTGTTGGTGCAGTCAGTCTCCCAGTTAAGGTGATGCAGGAATTGATGGGTGGAAACATTGTGTGTAATTGAGGTTGTATGAGTACACACTGACATCTTTTTAAGACTTATATCTTTTTTTGTTCAAAGGATGAAACTTGGAAACTTGTCAGCCTACTATCACATTTTGATTGGGAACCGGAGGCTCAGAAAATGTGAATAACGTTCCTGGGTTTAACTCACATCTAAAGGAGTTTCTGATTCCCAATTCAGTGCTTCTTCCATTTATTTATTTATTTATTTATTTATTTAGTTTTTTCTGTGTAGCCCTGGCTGTCCTGGAACTCACTTTGTAGACTAGGCTGGCCTCGAACTCAGAAATCCGCCTGCCTCTGCCTCCCAATTCAGTGCTTCTTCCATTTATTTGTTTGTTTGTTTGTTTGTTTGTTTGTTTATTTTGGTTTTTCTGTGTAGCCCTGGCTGTCCTGGAACTCACTTTGTAGACTAGGCTGGCCTCGAACTCAGAAATCCGCCTGCCTCTGCCTCCCAAGTGCTGGGATTAAAGGCGTGCGCCACCATGCCCGGCTCAGTGCTTCTTCCTTGAGTATACAGTATGTCGGCTGTTTAACACTAGTTAAAGTTCTTAGCCTGGCTTACCTAGTTTTGTGATCAGAAATGGGTCTAAAAACACGAGCGGGACTGGAGAGATGGCTCAGTGGTTAAGAGCACTGACTGCTCTTCCAAAGGTCCTGAGTTCAAATCCCAGCAACCACATGGTGGCTCACAACCATCTGTAATGAGATGTGATGCCCTCTTCTGGTAGTGTACCCATAGACATTAAATAAATAAGTAAGTAAGTAAATAAATAAATAAATAAATCTTAAAAACAAAACAAAACAAAAACAAAAAACAAAAAAAACCATGAGCCGTGGTAGTGCATGCCCTTAATCCTAGCACTCAGGAGGCAGAGGCAGGCGGATCTCTGAGTTCAAGGCCAGCATGATCTACAAAGTGAGCTCCAGGATGGCCAGGGCTACATACATAAAGGCAGTCTTAAAAACCAAAGCCAAACAACAAAACAAAAATTCGGTTCTTTGAAGAAAGTGACAGTGTACTGACATACATAGAAATAAATACATAAATCTTTAAAAAAACAAAAAACAAAGGAGAGGAAAAAGGATCATGAGTTTGAGAGCACTCTAGACTATACAGTAAGACACTGGCATTGTCATAAACAATCAGAGAGCAAAAGCGAAGAAAGAAAAAGAAAAAAAGATTAGGGTCTAATGGTCCTTTCCTTAGGAGTTAGGAGGGTTAAACCCAAAGCTCTGCTCCATGGAGCCTGCTGACAGTAAATATGGCTGTTGTGACTGCTGTCTCAGGCGGCATTCAGGTCTGGTTGCAGGCCCTTTTCCTTTGCCCTCCTGAGTGGTAGGTAGTCTGCTGTGCTGCCTTGGCTCAGGGAGGTCAGAGGTTACAGTTCCTCTGTGTGATGGTAAAGAGTAGTTGGACCTTTCATTAGCATCCCTGGAATAAGTCACTCTCGCCCCTCAAGCCTTGGTTTCTTAGCTGTCAGGTAGGATGTTGCAAGAAAGTAGTGAGGTATGCTGAGGAGCAGATAACCCAGGTAGAAAGTGAACACGGTGTGGAGGGGCAGCTGTGTAAATTCCTAAGCCCTGTGGCGTGGCTTTTTATAGCTACGTGGCAATGATGGAGTCAGTTCAGTCCACTGTCTCTTATGTCTTCCCATCTGGGATCTGAAATGTGATGGACATTTCCTCTACCAGCTCTGTTTTTCAGGTTTTGGAAAGTTGCAGTATGATTAGAAATCTCTTCCTGGGATTTTACTTAGTGGTTTTTATGTGCTGTGTTTATATTGACTTGCAAAAATCTGGACCTACTCTGAAGCAAGCCACACCAGGAGGCTCAGCTGCTCTAGAGCCTTGCATTTCATATGGTTCCTGTAGCTGTGATCCTTCTTCAGCATGCCTCTGACAGCACTTGAGAAGCTCAGGCAGAGGGGTTTTTATGAGTTTGAGGGCTGCATACTGATTCAACCCTGCCCCCCCACCCCACCCCCCACGTATGTGGAGAGACCAAAAATAAAAGTGCAGATGAATGATGAATGTAGGCTGGCCTTTGGGTATTTTCTAGCTAATAGGTGCAGGGCTGAGTTTGGATGGTTCTTAAGTGATACTTGTGAAGGAAGGCTCTTCCAAAGGCAGGAGGTTAAGATCGTGCCAGTCAGCAGAGATGACAATTGATTCCAGTGGGAACTTCTACTGTGATGATTGTGTCAAAGGCTCATGAAAGATGCTGCGTGGGAATTCTTTAAAGGCTTAATTTTAGACAGATGTGCCTATCATTTTAGTATTTAGGAGGCCGAAGCAGAAGGGTCATGATCTCATGGTGCACACCTTTAATCCTCCCAGTGTTCAGGAGGCAGAGGCGGCCTAATCTCTCATTTGAGATCAGTCTGCTCTACATAGTGAGGCCAGCTAGGCCACATTTAGAAACCCTGTTTCCAGACAGACAACAACACTGATGAGGTTCCACTGATGAGTGGACCCAAACCTGATGGCTTGCATTTGATCCCCTGATATCCCGTGGTAGCAGAAAACCGGTTTCCTGAAATTGTCCTCTGACCTCCGAGTGGGTCTTTACTCACTACCCCCACCCCCAACATACACACACGTTGCTTATTGTTTTTCCAGATAGGGTCTTACCATGTAGACTATATAGCCTTGGCTGTCCTGGAACTAGCTTGTTGTGCTCTGTAGACCTGATCTACAGACCAGGCTGATTTCAAACTGTCAGAGAGCAGTCTGTTTCTGTCTCTGTAAATGAGTGCTAAGATTAAAGGTGTGTTCCATCACACTCAATAACTTAAAAACAAATATTTGTTTCATTTTGAGTGTGTGTGTGTGTGTGTGTGTGTGTGTGTGTGTACATGGACGCAAGTGTCCTGAGGCCAGGGGCATCTATCTGGAGTTCCAGTTACAGGCCATCATGAGTGGCCTGAGGTGGGTGTTGGGTGCCAAACTCAGGGCCCTAGAAGAGCAGCAACTGATCTTAACTGCTGAGCCAGTACTCCAGCTCCTTTCCCATTTTTTTTAAAGCTTGAGTTTTTCAGACTAGTTTCTGTGTCTCTTTAGAAAGAGGGACCTTAATGTCTAGAGCGGTGGTTTAGACCCTGTTCTACCTGTGTAATGAGATGTCAGTCACCATTGGGTGTTATGAGGAAGGAGAGGCAGGCACATGGGACTAGGCTACAGAAGGGTATTTGGTTTCTTCTTGAAAGGCCCAGGTCACCCAGATTCTTGTAAAGGCATGACAAATGGATAAGAGACCTGGTCCTATGACAGCTGAGTGAGAGAAGGGCAGAGACTATAGTTAGCCGGACATGTGCCTACAAACAGCTAGGGAACAGTGTTCCTGGTAACATATTATTAGGTATATTACTAGAATCTCAGGGGACTGAGCAGGTATGGGAAAACAGAAAAGTAGCCAAGAAAGAGCAGTTGACAGATGAGTCTGATCAGAACAGTTCAGGAAATGGGCCTTGTGGCAGGATAGTGGGATGGTGGCCATATGATGACAGTTGTTAATCCTAGGTCTGGAAAACTTGGTTTTTCCTTTTAGGGTACCTGAGACTGGCATGCCTCCCTGACAATCATTCAAGAAGGAATAGCAGTGTCCTGGTGGGAGCCCCAGGCCTGATGCCCCCCTGTCTGCTTCTCAGGTTGAATGTCTCCATTGAATGTAAGCGAGTGTCTGGATTGGAGCCAGCCACTGTGGACTGGGCCTTCGACCTGACCAAAACCAATATGCAGACGATGTAAGCATGGTCCTACCAAGGCAACCCGGTACCCAATGGCTTTCCTCCAAGGCCCCTGTCCTGATTGCCCCAACTCCCCAGGTATGAGCAAAGTGAGTGGGGCTGGAAGGACCGAGAAAAACGGGAGGAAATGACCGATGACCGAGCCTGGTACCTCATTGCTTGGGAAAACAGTTCCATCCCAGTTGCCTTTTCTCACTTCCGGTTTGATGTGGAGTGCGGGGATGAAGTCCTGTACTGGTAGGCACTGAGGCTGACAGTGGGGTAGAGGGGAGGAAACCAGGTGGCAGAGCCCACTGGCCCCCTCTAGGCTTAAGGCCTGCATGGGGCTGCAGGCTCCTTCATTGGGTCTAGGCGCTCATTCCTCTGCTTTCTCTGTTAGCTATGAAGTGCAGCTGGAAAGCAAGGTACGGCGGAAAGGCCTAGGGAAGTTCCTCATTCAGATCCTGCAGCTCATGGCCAACAGGTAAGGAGCTGCTGCACTGCTGGGGGAAAGAACTCACCAAGGAGGTGGCTCCTGGACTTCCTCAAGGAGAAAGGCACCTAGACCCTGTCAGGAAGATGGCCCTGCTTTGCTGTGGCTCCAAGTTATGAGGGCAAGTGGGGCAGATCCCTGACACTGAGGCAATCTGACCAACCTGCTGTGGTGGAAGGGGCTCAGTGTCAAGGTGCCCAAGACCTCTGCAGGCTAGAGGAGCGGTAGACGTAGGAGAGAGGGGAGGCCTAACCTTACCTTCTGTGTGTCCCTCTGTCCGCGTCCATCCATCTGCCATTCTCACTGCCCTGGCCCCTGCTCCCGCCCCCCAATATTTGAGACAGAGTTTCTGTGTGGCCCTGGCTGTCCTGGAATACTCTATAGGTCAGGCTGGCCTTAAATTCACAGATCTCTGCCTCTGCGCCCCTCTGCCCCTCTTTCCTGTGTGCATGTGTATGCACCGTGTTGGTGCTTGGTACTTTTAGAGGCCAGCAGAGGGTGTCAGATTCCTTGGAACTAGAGTTATAGAAGGTTGCCCACCATAATGTCAGTGCTAAAGATTTAACCGCAGGTCCTCTGCAACAGCAGTCCGTGCACTTGACCCCTGAACTAAGTCCTCAGACAGTTCTCCAACCCCCTGTTTTTTATTTTTTTTTAAATTTATTTATTTATTTATTTATTTATTTCATGTATGTGAGTGCACTGTAGCTGTCTTCAGACACAGCAGAAGAGGGCATCGGATCCCATTACAGATGGTTGTGAGCCACCACGTGGTTGCGGGGGATTGAACTCAGAACTCTGGAAGAGCAGTCAGTGCTCTTAACCGCTGAACATTTCTCCAACCCTTTCTTTAAAAATATACATTTTCATAAGCCAGGCCTGGTGGCACATGCCTTTAATCCCAGCATTCGGGAGGCAGAGGCAGGCAGATTTCTGAGTTCGAGGACAGCCAGGGCTACACAGAGAAACCCTGTCTCGAAAATCAAAAGAAAAAAATTATTTATACACACACACACACACACATATATATACATACATATATATATATACACATTTTTATTTTTGTGTATGTGTGTGCCTGCCATGTGAGTACAGTGTTTGCAGAGGTCAGAAGGATGTGGGATATCCTAGTTCTTGAGGTACAGGCAAGAAAATAGGAATTATCCTATGGCTAAGACGGGAACCCTAGTCCTCTGGAAGACCAGAAGTGTTGTACAGTGCTGGACCATCTGTCTAGCCTTTGGATTCTGTTTCTAAAAGGTGCTCACTCTGCTTTCTTCCAGCACACAGATGAAGAAGGTGATGTTAACTGTTTTTAAACATAATCATGGCGCCTATCAGTTCTTCCGAGAGGCACTGCAGTAAGGAACAAGGCTCGGGTGTGGTCCCTCAGGGTGGTCAGGGTAGTCCCTTTGCTGGTTCCCAGGTACCTGCCTGCCCTCATCCTGGTCCTAGTCAGTGTTCATGGGCGTTGGGGTTTGTGCTATCTTATCCCACTGCCTTCTGACTTAGTCCTTGCACCCCGTTGCAGAGGTCTCAGAAGTTTGGAGAACTTCTTGACTCAGGGAGCCAAACATTTTCCTTGCCAACACGCAAGTCTTTTTCCTGTCTGTCTTTGCAGGTTTGAAATTGATGACTCTTCACCCAGCATGTCTGGTTGCTGTGGGGAGGACTGTTCCTATGAGATTCTGAGCCGGAGGACCAAGTTCGGGGACAGTCAGCACTCCCACACAGGCGGCCACTGTGGTGGCTGTTGCCACTGAACTCCTAGAACCACTTTGAAGGGATGTCACTCTCCTTAGGCCTGTCCCCTCCCTGGTCTTATGCCACTTGCCAGGTACCCTCAGAGCTGTGGGGTGCCTTAGTTCTGCGTGAGCCAGGCATATCCTGAGAACACAGAACCTTGGGGAGCAGTGACCCCAGCTGCCTTTCCACCTCCCTCCTGGAAAAGCAGAGTGCCAGGAGGGAGCACCGAGGAGAGGGTGCCGTGAGATTGACAGGTTGGCTGTCAAGCTCATCCTTGTGCAGTAGCTGCCTACTTACTTAGTTCTTGGGCCCCTAAAATGGAAGGCTTCCCTCTTGTCTGCAGCTGAGTTCCTGACCGGGTTGCACACCATGCCCCATATGGACAAATGGAATGTTGTTAATACCCACGTTTGTAAAAGGCCTGGAGTCTGCTGGTCCCCAGAAAGAACTGGATGCAAATCTGGGCATACAACAGACCTTGGACATCTTTTCTCTGGGGACAAAGTGCTCTTTCAGAGACCATGTAGCCCTTGATGTCAAGGTGCAAAGGTTTGCACTGTAATCTTATAGATCCACAGGTGGTGTCTCGGGACCAGCCAACTTCAGGAGGGAGTCTGCCTCCACCACTGTCAGTAAGACAGGATCAGGAAGAGCTGTCTCTTACGTGTTTGTCATAGGGATGTGGCATCTCTGGGCCTTTGGACTTTGCTGCATTTTCATGATCTTGACTTGACCTTTTTATTCAAGAAGGAAGTCAAAGTCCTGCCTGTTCTCACACCTCTCTTCTCAGCCCAGATACCTCTGTTCTTAGTCTCAAGGGGAACAACATCAGGGAGCCTCTCGTCTTCCCCAGAAGAACCCTTCCTTCCTGGTATAGCTGAATCCATTTCTTCCTATTCTTGGTGCTGATAGCTCTCTGAAGGTGGGGTACTTCCCTGCCACCCTCCCTGACTGAGGGGCCCCAGCCAGCAGCAGGCCCCTTTGCCTGTTCTCCCGAGCCCCACCCCTCACCGCCTCAATGAGGCACTCGTGCCACTGTCTTGGCACCCCTGGGATGCCTTTCAGTGGCGTACCACTGCTTTCCTGTCATGGGTGTCACCCTACAGTGACAGGCTAGAGCCAGAAGGCCTTCCTCCTCAGGGGATACAGGCTTAGAACTTGAACTCGCCCTGACCTCTGGATCCTGTTCTTCAAGGAAGCAAAACCAAATCCTTACCTAGAAAAACAGACTTGCCACTTCCCCATTGCTGCCCCTGAGTTCCGCCTTGGGAGGCGTGGCAGAGAGCTTGCCTTTGTGCAGTTGCTTTCAGAGACTCTGCTACCGAGCTGAGTCTGTTCACCTTACCCAGCCTGACTCAGCTGTCTGTTCTGGCAAGTCTCCCCAAAGGAGTCACCTCTCGCCCAGATCCTTGGCTTGTGCAGTAGCCTGGACTCAGAGAGTCCTTTCTTGCTTGGTCTGTCCGCTGTTGAACACTCTGTGCTGTTGTTAGCCCTTGGCCTTGCCTGGGAGAAGGCCTTGCAGCTTTACACTGGAATAGGTCTGCTTTTGTCTGGCTTGCTAGCTTCTGGGCTATACCTCTGGTGAGAGTTGGAGCTGCCCAGAAGGGATTGGCATGCTCCTTCCGAGAATCATGAGACAGGAGCATGCTTGCAGGAGTTATTCCCTAATCTCTGTCTGTCTTAGATCATGAATCTCTGATACCTCCTACTTAGGGGTCCAGAAGGAACCCCCAGTGTAAGCCCCATGTAAGGTGAATAGAGTGTCTCGTCTCCAGTTACTGGACACCCAGCACCAGGACTCATGGTGCTCAGTGCCTGCCCTGCTCCCCACCCTCTGCAGGCCCCATCCCAAAGGGCCCTTCAGGATCTCTCACTGGACCAGCGGGATGGTGGCCAAGACCAGCAGATTACTCCTGTGGGTGTTAAGCCCAGTGGTTCATCAGGCATCGTCTACCGCCCTCTTGTTTTGAGAAACAGCAGGTCTAATCTACTGTACCAGGCTCTTTTGCTTTTTGTTCCAGGAGTGTTAAAATGGTTTTAAAAGTTTTCGTTTTGTTTTAGTGAACCTATTCCATTTCAGGTTATTTTTGTTGCTGTTAAATGTTTATGGTTCTTTTTAACCTTTTCTGGAGGGTTGGGGGGTTATTTTTGTTTTTAAGAGGAAAGTTGGAAGGTAATTTTGTTTTATATTTTTTTTCCTAGCAGTTCATTATCACTGGAATCAAAGGGAAAAAAACCATCTCTCTTTGTATCCATTTTATTTGTATGTCATTAATAAACAGATACTTTGTGCAGATGCTGGGATGGCATCCAGATACTGGGTGCCATGGGCAGTGGGTGTCAGGCTTGGGCTTTGGGAGGCGCAAGGCTGTTCTGGCCCCACACCCTTCCTGCAAAGGAAGCCTCATGGAGCCCAAGTGCATGTGTTTGTGCCATTTCCCAGAAGTTGTTGGGTGAGGTAAGGGATGTCAGAATACCGTCTGCTTGGCATCCTGGAGCAGGCCTAGAGCCAGGCACTGTGACTTGGGGCATCAGTGCCCAGACATGAATTCTGTGCTCTGTGTGAGTGAAGAATGAACTTTGTCCCCGTGTTTGCTGTGTTACTTAGAATATTCCTCATCAAAGTTTTCAACGAGTACTCTGAAGTCTCTCCTCACAGAGGAAGCCTGACTGTCAGGCCTGACTGACTTCTGTAGCGAGGCCGTTACAGCTTGTTCCCCGGGCTGGGCTTCTGCGGGCGTAGGTTCAGGTCCTGGGAACTGGAGAGCTTGCTGTGGACAGCAAATGTCACCAATGATTGGGCAGTGTGGTGGTAGGTAGAGGACAAGTCAGTGGGAGCCCTGGTGGATCTGGGGGAAGAAATAGAATATTCAGTGAGAGCAATAGCAAGTTGCGGCCCCCCTCCCCCCCACGAATGGGAGCTTGCCCGGAGTATGGCTGATGTACTGCCTTGTCTGAATCCTGGAGGAAGGTGTCCCTGCTGTGGGAGGGAAACAAGTGGTTTGCTTAGCTGCATACCATAGACTGTGACAGAGGTTGTGTGTGTGTGTGTGTTGATAATGGAACTTGGCTGTTTGCATGCTCAGTATAGGTTCCCTACCAGTGAACTACAAGCCCAGTTCTTAGGTTTTGATTTGTTTTTGCAAGGAAAGATTGACATGTACATAAGTCAGGCTTGGCGCTCACTGTGTAGCCCAGGGTAGCCTCCAACTCATGCTGGTCTTGTTTCCAGCATCCAAGTGCTGTGGTGCCCTTGTGCTTCACACCTGGCTTATACTGAGGTGATTTTCTCTGAATGGACATCGCCTTGCCTGGGGATAAATGGCAAGTGGCGCTGAAGCAGTGGGACCCATCAACACAAGCCTGCGGTCTGGGAGAGCTGCATTGGCACCCCATTTTGCCACCTTCCCCATGTGTGGTATAGCTCCTGGGGATGCTTTTTGGTCCCTCAAGCTGCAGTGCCAGCTTCACTTGACTGGAAGTCAGTGAGGTGTGAGCCCACTGGGTAGCCATCCATTACCTAATAGTCACTACTGCCAAGTTTGAAGATCCAGATGAGGCTGAGTGAGATTTCTCTAAAGTATTCTATCCCTGAGCACAGGCGCTTTCTACTGCCTAAGATCAGGGTTTAATGTGGAGGGAAGTGTGGCAGTCTCAGTTGGTAGAGCTACTGCTCTTTGGTGTTCTCTATCTCTCTGTCTGTCTTTCTCTCTCCACCCCCACCCCCCATGTGTGTAGTGGGGAACCTGCTTGATGAGCCCAGAAATACTCAGGGTAGACCTGGCCCAAGAATGCTCTGCACAAGCCAGGCGTGGCAGCGCATGCCTTTAATCCCAGCACTCGGGAGGCAGAGGCAGGTGGATTTCTGAGTTTGAGGCCAGCCTGGTCTACAAAGTGAGTTCCAGGACAGCCAGGGCTATACAGAGAAACCCTATCTTGGGGGGGAAAAATGCTCTGCACATGTCACCATGTTTAACTCTTTAGTGGCCTGGTCCCATAGCTGGTGGAATTGCTCACAGTATAAAGATGAAGTTACTTGCCACAAACCTCCCTATAGAAAGTAGCAGAGCCTGGACTTGGGCTAGCAGAGCAGGAAGTCCTCTTTTCAATTTGCAGCTCATGAGGGTAGGATAGAGCCCCTTTCCCCCACTGTTCCCATTACCTTAGTTTTCATCCTAGGGTGCCAGGCCAGACAGCTGAGCCTGCCAGAGGGAAGCAGACTGTCAGCCCTTGCACTGGCACCTCACTGCTCTACCTAGTGGCTGTGTCCAGCCATTTCAGGATATCTAGAGCATGGTGATAGCTGTGCCCAGAAAGAGCAAACACCTCCAGGGCCCTGAGTCACTGTCCTCTCTCCTCCCCACTCTGCTCTCTGTTGCCTGCTTAGGTTCCTAAACCAGCTCTGATTTCTGCCTCCTGCTAGATTTTGCCAGGATGTTGTTTGGCCCTATGTTGGGTATAACCTGAAACTATCCTAGTGTCTCCTGCTGTCACTTACCTAGAAAGTCAGTTTCCTCTGGATGGAGGGAGGGCCAGACACCCTCACCCTTAGTGAGAACCTCAGAGTAGGTTCCCAAAGGCCAGCCTCCTTTCTGCCAGCCTCCTCCTTGCAAGCAGCCCTCTTGCCAGCCCTCCCTAGGGTTCAGTGTCTGTACCACTCACTATGCCAAGGAGAGCTGAGACTAGGAGCGGATTGGAGAGCTACAGTTGAGGTACTTAGCAGCTCCAGATTAGGTGGTTTCAGAAGTAGCAGAGTGCAGGGCCAGTAAAGGACTTTGCTGTGACAACAGCCTCAGCATCTGCTGGGCCAAAGCCCTTCGAAACTAGAGGGAAGGCTGTTTTTCCAGTAGTGTCCTGGACCAGCTAAAATGGACACCTGGTATCATTCTGGTCAATATATATCTATCAGGCACTGAGGACAAGAGTGTAAAGCAGATGTCAGAGCAATGGACTCTCTGCTCTGCCCATCCTCAAGGCCTGGAGTCTCTTCCTACTGCCCTATATGAGGAAGAGGGAGTGGTAGAAGCCATCAGTTTGATGGGCAATCACAGGTGAGGGATGGTGCTCCTTATCCTTGCAGGTAACAAAAATTACCCATAATGCTATGGGATGTGATGGTTTAAATGAGTTTTTGGTTTTTCGAGACAGGGTTTCTCTGTATAACCCTGGCTATACTAGAACTCACTTTGTAGACCAGGCTGACCTCGAACTCAGAAATCCGCCTGCCTCTGCCTCCTGAGTGCTGGGATTAAAGGCATTTGGGGCTGTACTGTGTCCACTCCACCGCAGGGCTTGGGCCACTTGGGGAGGCAGGACACGGGAGTTGGACTGTGGTGGGTGTCGGGCTATGGGACGCGGCTGGACAACGCTCTGGGGGTCAGGGGAGCGCAGTCTGAGGTCTCCTGGGATGCTGGAGTTGACCCAGGGATCCCTGGGCCTGCAGGGAGGCAGGGGTGTCCGGTTCTCAGGTACTTGAGCACCCAGGTGAGAATGGAGTGGGGGGGCCACTGCTGGATCTAGCCTGAGGCCGAAAGGGAGAAGGGGAACTCCCGCTGGGTCCCACAGGGAGCAGAGTCCTTGGCTTGTCTGGCAGGCGTCTTAGCTTGGCTGAGGCCATGGCTGGGTGTTGGGAACTAAAAGGGGGCCCCTGGGGAAGAGGGAAAGTGGAAAAGGCCCACACCCCGCCAGAGTTCCACCTATTCTCTGGTCTGTCAGGTGTGGGAGAGCTGCCATAGACCTTCTACTCATCCCTGGGTGGGCATTCCTCTATCCCACTCTTCAGGGCATGGCCAAGGGGCAGCCCTACCTGGGATTCCTGGAGCTACCTTGCTAAAGCCCCGGGGTTATAGGAGAGAAGATGAGTGTTGGTTTCCAACACTGACTAGAGTGCAGCAGATTTTGATGAGCAGAGACTCTCTATGGTTTTAGAGCTTTATTATAGAAATACAGGGGAAAGAGAGAAAGGGGGTGGGGGAGGCTAGAGAGAAAGAGTAAGAGGGAGAGAGGAAAGGAGAGGAGAAGACAGGAGAGAGAAGACAAAAAGGGGAGAGAGAGGGTGAGAGTGAGGGGTAAGAAGGGGAGAGCAGTGAGAAGAGAGTGAGGTGGGGCTGAACAGCCCTTTTTATGGTCTTCACTGTTGCTAGGTAACTGGGGAGGAGTTTAGCCTGAAGGTCAGAAGCTTGGGCCTTTGCCTACGTGACTACTGACCATGCTTCTCTTGTGGGGGTTGTGGGGGGCGGTAACTTAGGCAGGGGCCAGAGTTCCAGGAACATGAGGGAACACCTACCGTCTCCTTTAGGTGAATTATCACCACCGGGGTTCAGACCTCAGCTCAACTGGAGATCAACCTGCAATTCCCCACAGCTGGGAGCACTGAGGGGCCTTCTGGGAGAGATTAGGTGGCAGGCTCTTTAGGCGAAGGCCTGTTCCATTGCTCCCCATGGCAGATCCCCATGAAAAGAGACAGTCCAACCGGGTGTGGTGGCGTACACCTTTAATCCCAGCACTTTCGAGGCAGGCAGATTGAGGCCAGCCTGGTCTACAGAGTGAGTTCCAGGACAGCCAGGGCGATACAGAAAACCCTGTCTCAAAAAAAAACAAACACAAAACAAAACAAACAACAACACCCCCCCCCCAAAAAAAAGAGACAGTCCATGGTTTGAAGGCATTTATTGTCATTTATGGCAGAGAGTGGTGAAGAGTAGAACTGTACCCCACTTTTTCAGGGTGAGCCTGAAGTTAAACACCTTTTGCAGGGAGGAGTGTCTGGAAAGGGGAGTTTATTGGCTAAGCCCTTCATACCTTTAGGTACTTCATTAAAATGGAGATCTGTCTTGAGGCTATGTGACCACAGGTCACATCCTCTACCTATGGAAGGTCATAGGGTGTTGCCCTTACGTGACTGATGGCCACAAACCTATGGAGAGCTGTGGCCTTGTGCCAGGAGCCTGGTGTCCAGGAGAGTGGCAAAATGCCTACCGTCTCTGCAGTGTCACTGGGTTTTAAGCCTGTGCTTGACCAGAAACCAGGCTGCCTTTCATGGTTCTGCAAGAATGGTCCCCAGAGGCTCAAGTTTGAATGCTTGGTCCCCAGTTGATGGTGCCCTTTGGATATGTTTAGGAGGTGTGGCCTTGTTGGAAGAATTGTGTCATAGGAGACAGGCTCTGAACTTTGAAAGCTAGGCACCATCATTCCCACTTCTGCCTTTTTTCTTTGTGTTTGAGATCAAAATAAGCTCTCAACTTCTTGCTCCAGCCACCATACCTGCTACCTACTGCCTCCACTCTAGCTTCATGGCCTTTAGCCCTCAGGAACAGTAAGCCCAAACAAACTGCATCTTAACTTGCCTTGGTCATGGTGTTTCATCACAAGAAAAGTAGTCACTACAGAGAGATCTCTATAGCTGGACATGGTTCATGCCTGTAATCCCAGTGCTCAGGGAGGCTGAAGCACACTATTCAGGGCTATAAGAGTGAGACCCTGTTTGGTTTGGTTTGGTTTGGTTTTTTGAGACAGGGTTTCTCTGTGTAGCTCTGGCTGTCCTAGAACTCACTCTGTAGACCAGGCTGGCCTCGAACTCAGAAATCTGCCTGCCTCTGCCTCCCAAGTACTGGGATTAAAGGTGTGTGCCACCACTGCTCATCGGAGACCCTGTAATATACAAAAACAACAACAACCAATAATGACAAAGCCTGCAGAGTAATTATTATAAATATGATGTCAGCTGAGTCCACATAGCAAATATCGGACCAGCCAGGTCCATATAGTAAGATTTTTGGGGGCTGGTGAGATGGCTCAGTGGGTAAGAGCACCTGACTGCTCTTCCGAAGGTCCGAAGTTCAAATCCCAGCAACCACATGGTGGCTCACAACCACCCATAATGAGATCTGATGCCGCCTTCTGGAGTGTCTGAAGACAGCTACAGTGTACTTACATATAATAAATAAATCTTTTAAAAAACAAAAAAAAACCCCAGATTTTTGTCTCAAAATTTTCAAAAAAGTGTGAGGGATACCCATACAAAATCCCTACTTCATTAGAAACTTGATACATAGTTAAGGATGACATATAGTCTCTGGACTCCACCTCTTAAATGCTAGAATTACAGTTGTGGGCTACCAAGTCAGGTTTATATAGTGCTGGAGAATAGGACCCTTTTTGTGCATGCGAGGCAATCACTTTATTCCCAGCTACTTGTCTTCAATCAATGGTAAAATGATAAGTATACTTAAGATTACTATCAGTATTATTTGAGGCAGCATCTTACTATGTAGCCCTGGCTGGTTTAGAACTTGCTATTTGAGGGGCTGGTGAGATGGCTCAGTGGGTAAGAGCACCCAACTGCTCTTCCAAAGGTCTGAAGTTCAAATCCCAGCAACCACATGGTGGCTCACAACCATCTGTAACAAGATCTGACTCCCTCTTCTGGAGTGTCTGAAGACAGCTACAGTGTACTTATATAATAAATATATAAATCTTAAAAAAAAAAAAAAAAAAAAAAAAAACTGGGCTGGTGAGATGGCTCAGTGGGTAAGAGCACCCGACTGCTCTTCCGAAGGTCCAGAGTTCAAATCCCAGCAACCACATGGTGGCTCACAACCACCCGTAAGGAGATCTGACTCCCTCTTCTGGAGTGTCTGAAGACAGCTACAATGTACTTACATATAATAAATAAATAAATCTTAAAAAAAAAAAAAAAAAAAAAACTTTAAAAAAAGAAGATTTACCAGGCTGGCCTCAAACTCAGACACTCCAGAAGAGGGAGTCAGATCTCGTTACAGATGGTTGTGAGCCACCACGTGGTTGCTGGGATTTGAACTCCGGACCTTCGGAAGAGCAGTTGGGTGCTCTTACCCACTGAGCCATCTCACCAGCCCCAATAAATCTTTTTAAAAAAGAAAGAAAAGGTGTTCTAGGTAGAATGTAAAGAGTAAAAAGTCCAAAATCTGGAAGGGTGGAGAAGAGACCTAGGAGCAAGGACAAAAAACAAGCGATATTGAGAAGTCAGACAGAAGGGCAATATCCAAGATCCGGGCCTTGTCTAGAAAGCAATGGGGAGGGCTGGCAAGATGGCTCAGTGGATAAGAGCACTTACTGCTCTTCCGAAGGTCCTGAGTTCAAATCCCATTGGAGGCCCTCTTCTGGTGCATCTGAAGTCAGCTACAGTGTACTTATGTATTAATAATAAATAAATCTTTGTGCCAGAGCAAGCAGGGACTGAGTTTACAGGAGCGAGCAGAGCTGACCGGAGCAAGCAGAGGTCTTAAAAATTCAGATCCCAACAGTGACATGAAGACTCACAACCATCTGTATAGACACAGTGTAATCACATACATAAATATTTTTTTAAAGAAAGCAATGGGGAACCACTTGATCAGGTATTTGTCTAGTAAAACAAGAAGGAAGGAGAGAGGAGAAAGGAACAGAAAGAATAAAGGCAGAAGGGAGACAGGGGATAAAGAAGAGAAAGAAGAGAGGCAACAAGGCATGGAACATAGGAATAGAAGCAGAAAAGTTCAAGGTCATTCTCATCTACACGGTTTTAGGACAGCCTGGGCTACTGGAGACCTTAAAAAACCAAAACTGGCCGGGCGTGGTGGCGCATGCCTTTAATCCCAGCACTCGGGAGGCAGAGGCAGGCGGATTTCTGAGTTCAAGGACAGCCTAGTCTACAGAGTGAGTTCCAGGACAGCCAGGGCTACAGAGAGAAACCCTGTCTCGAAAAACAGAGAACAAAACAAAACAAAACAAAACTGTCCTAACACACACAAAAGGAGGAAAGCAGAAGTTGAGAACAGTTACCAGTTATGTGGAAACGGGTTTCTGAGAGGATAACAGTAAATGACAGGAGTCTCGGGGCTGGAGAGAGAGCTCAGCGCTTAGAAGCACTCGCTGCTCTTGCAGAGGTCCAGTTCAGTTCAGTTCCCAGCATCCACAAGATTACTCACTATTGCCTGAACTCCAGTTCCAGAGGATCCAACACCCTCTTTTGGCCTCTCTGCGTTCTGCATACACAGATGAACATGCTGACAAAACACTCATAAAGTAAAACTATGTTTTTAAAACTAGAGGCTTACTGGTGGCGAGCTGGAGTCACTAGTACAGTGCTGGCAGAGAGAGGATCCTAGTTAAATGAATGGAGGGAGGAGCCAAGGAGTCAATAGACTTGTAGCTTGTGTGATTGGGTGGCTATGCGTGTCACTCTCGAAGAAAGTGGAGGTGGGAGCAAAGGTGTCTCATTTCTCCTCCCATCTGTGTAGGATGATGTCGGTTGGTTGTTTCGAGGAGCGCGCCAAAAACAGCCCAGGCGGGCGAGGGGGCTTGTCCCGACGTCATTTCCGAAATACTTCCGGCTCGGGCGTCCGGCAACTTCAGCGCCGGAACTTCCGGCTGGTTCGGCCATCTTGACTCCCTGACCTTGGACTGGTCCTCGTCCGTGGTCGTTCCGCGCCGTCATGTCTGTCCTGACGCCACTGCTGCTGAGGAGCCTGACCGGCTCGGCCCGGCGGCTCATGGTGCCGCGGGCTCAGGTCCACTCGAAGCCGGCGCGGGAGCAGCTCGGGGTCCTGGTGAGCGGGACGGACCGGGAGCGGGGAGGTGGGCGAACTGTGGTAGCCTGCGACATTGGCTTAGGCCTGTCCTCAAGGCATGGATGAGACAGTCGCTCGGCTGCTCCTAAGCCCTAGGTATTTTTCCCAAGTTCCTGGATGTCAGGTCAGCCCGCTAGTTTGTTTACTCTGTTCGGCCTCTCTAAACCCGTCTCTCCTTCCATTCCCCCCCCCCCCCCACCGCAGGGGAGGGCATGCCTGGTAACTGGCAGCGACGTCATGGTTGTTACTGCTACATTTTATTATTAAGGAGGGCTGCAGAGTTCACCAGGTCTACATTCCCAGAGATGTAGGAGCATTTAGATACTAGGACAATTTTTACTTTTAAAACATTAGTTTAAAAACATGAGGCAGGGTCTCTTGTAGCCCAGGCTGACCACATTTGACTTTGAAGCGATAATCTCTTTAGTGCTGGGATAACAGGCCTGTGCCATCACTTGTGGTTTATGTGGTGCTGGGGATCAAGCCCGGGACTTTGTGTTAGGCAAGCACTTTCTTAATACTACACCGCAGCCTAGGCCCCCCCATCCCTCCCTTTTTTGGAGCTCTTCTGTTTTAAGTGACAATGGGTCATGAATCCAGATATCTGGGCATTGAATTAGGGGTAGAACCAAAGCACTGCCACTGAAGAAACAGTGACAACCAAGCCATGCCCTCTCTTACGCCCATTTAGTGGGAGGTTGAGGCATGAAAACAGAGCTCGGGAATTCAGGCCAGCTTGGGCAACATACTGAGACTCTGTCTCAAAAACAAGAGTCTGGGGGCTGGAAAGATGGCGTTTGGTGCATAGCCTCATGAAGACTGGTTCAGGTTCCAGCACCCATATAACAAGCTTGTAACTCCAGCTCCAACGCATCTGACATCCCGTCCTGACCTTGGGTAAGCATGCAAACACATACCTGTGCTCACACACATGCATCATACAAATATAGATAAAACACATCTTTAAAAGATACAAAACCCCAGCAGGGCAGTGTGGCACACGCCTATAATCCAGCACTTATGCTATAGAAGCTGTGGATCTCTGAGTTCAAGGCCAGCCTGGTCTACTGAGTGAGTTCCAGGACAGCCAGGGCTACACAGAGAAACCCTGTCTCTGTGTAGACAACAAACAACAAAAACAAAAAAAGAGAAGAAACTGTATAGAAAGCAAGGACACGTGAGAATGGTTTATTTAAGAAGTATTCGCTTCACCAGCATGAAGATTTGACATTGACTACCCAGTAACCGGCTAGTCTTTAGCCCTAGTGCTGGTAGGGGGAGAGGGGCAGGGAGCTCCCTGGATTCCACTGTTCAGCTTGTCTAGCCAAAACAGTGAACTTCAGGTTTAGTAAAAAAAAACCTGTCTCCAAAAAAAAAAGAAAGAAAGAAAGAAAGAAAGAAAAGATGGAGAGCTGTTAGATGAGATGCCAGACATCAAGCTCTGGCCTTCACCCACATGGAAAACAGCACACATACACACCAGTGAGCATAGTGGCACTTGAGTGTATTTCCAGGACCAGGGCATCAGGAACAGGAGAATCTCAAGTTTAAGCCCAGGTCTGGGTGGGGTGCATAGTAAGACTCCTGCCTGCACCCTTTCCCCCCACAGATAAATACATCTTTTTAAAAACCAAAGACCTTTATTTCAAGGCTGGAAATGGACTTGACCCAGTGTCCCCTCCATCCTTAGAGTCTCTCTGTGTCTGTATCTCCCCCTCTCCTGTGCTGGGGATTGAACCTCAGGCCCAAGTTGCTTTCTTTAGTGTGGGTCTGCTGGATTTTCTGCCTTGGTCTTTGCCACTGAGGGACTTCCCATGCCTAAGGACTACCTGAACTGGGAGTGCCTACAGAATTCTTGCCCTGAGGGATCCTTCTTTCTTGTACTCTGTGTAGGATATCACCATTGGGCTCACTTCCTGCTTCGTGTGTTGTCTTCTGCCTGCGGGCTGGGTCCTGTCACACCTGGAGAGCTACAAGAAGCGGGAGTGAAGGGAGCAGTCTTCCCTCATCCTTTGACTAGACCACTTTTGCCAGCCCACCTTGATCATGTTGCCTGCATTCCTGGCTGGCCTTCCCCGGGATCATGTTATTCAATTCCAGTCACCTCTTCTGCAATCATGACCTCTCGATGTCTCCATGGTGACAACTGGGACCACATGTATTGGCTCTGCTTGGTGGGGTCCCCCTTTGTAACAATAAAGTCTATTTAAACCTTGCTCCAGAAATGCATCATGTCCTTCTGCACCAGGCTTCTGCCTCCACACAGAAACGAGGATGCTGGTGGCCTGGGGTCCACGGAGGAACATCTGGCCGGTCCAGGCCCCAGTGCTAAGGTTTGTTGGGTGTCTGGGAAACACCAGTTGTTATTGAGCAGTCTACCTTGATGCTTATCCCTTCCAGTTCCCTTGCCTGTGCCAAGTTATTGGCTCCCTGTAAGTGCATGTGTGCCATGCCTTGTAGCTGGAATCCTTTACCGAGCATCTTTCCTGGCTTGGATGTCCGTCCACGTGCAGTATCTTGCAAGTAGAGGTGTGGTAGTAACCATGGCATTTTACGCTGGGCACTGCTACCACTTCATGTCAAATTCAAGGCCTCTTACTTTGAGCACTTGTGAATGCTTACCGTCTGAGTGGTCTTCCTTATACTTCCTCCTCGGTATTTTGGGGAGGAGCCAGGGGAAGCTGGAAATGACTTCTCTAGCCATGTGGTACATGTAAAGCAATGCCTGCCAAGCTGGAATCCTGTCAGGATCTGTGATGAGCAGCACTCTGGCTCCCCAGTTCCCCAGAGAGTGAAATGGCTTTATGTCCCTTTGCATGGTTTGTTTGATGACCTGGCTGACTTCCAGATGACACAGGACAGGATTCCTTATGGCCATGAGTCTAGGACTGTTGCTATGAGAGCTGAGGCCCTCCCCGCAGTGGTCCACTGCCCTCTTCCTGGAAGCTTCAGGCAGAGCTGGCTCCCTCCATCCCTTTTCTCCTGGCTTTTCTGCATGGTATTTGCCAATGCCTATCTATCCAAGGCCAGGGATGTTCCCTTAAGGGTAGGAAATGGCTCCTGCGTCCTGAGGGGCTGCTCCATGAACACAATCCAGCTTTGGTGTCTAAGACTGAGGGATTGTGGACCAGCCTCCTGAGCCTGTGGTCGGAGGGAGAGACTGCTACAAGGTGGGCACAGCTTGGGGTGCTGGCCAGGAGATTGCTACTGCTGGATCTCAAGGGCGCAGTGTGGTGACAAACCCAGCACTGGGACTGAGGCGAGGGACTCAGATTTCCAGACCAGCCTGAGCTACATTGTAAGACACTTTTTTTTTTTTAAAGATTTATTTACTATTACATGTAGCTGTCTTCAGACACTCCAGAAGAGGGCGTCAGATCTCATTATGGATGGTTGTGAGCCACCATGTGGTTGCTGGGATTTGAACTCAGGACCTTTGGAAGAGCAGTCGGTGATTTTAACCCTTGAGCCAACTCACCAGCCCGACACTATCTCTTTAAACAAAGAAACCTAAACTAAATGAAGAGATAGAAATGAAGGGGTGACCTCAGAAGCAGTGTCTTGCCCAGTGACCTCATAGCTGTTTCTTTCACATTAGGACCCTTTTCTGCTCACAGCTCAGTGGGGAGAAAGCTGGATGTTAGTCAGCTTTTTAAAAAGAATATATTTTAGATATACTTTTAATTATATGAGTACACTGTAGCTGTCTTCAGGCACACCAGAAGAGGGCATCAGATCCCATTACCGATGGTTGTGAGCCACCATGTGGTTGCTGGGAATTGCACTCAGGACCTCTGGAAGAGCAGTCAGTGCTCTTGGAGGTGGTGGGTGGGGTGGCAAGGGCCTTCCTTGCTAGGCCTCTCCTGCCAGAAAAGGGCTCACCTGTCCATGGGATGGATTATACCTTGATCTTAGAGCCCTGGGCTACCTTGAAGCAAGGGTGCATGCAGTACTAAGAGTTTTGTTCCAGTTTCTATAGTAACATCGCTGCTTTGCCAGGGATTAGTTATCTTGGGATTAGTTATCTCCTATTTTTGTGCCCTTGGAACTCAAGAAATAGATGACAGACACCCTGTCACAGAAGAACTGCTCAAAACCAAAGTTCTGTCTTAAGTCAGTTCAGGCTGGAGGGAAGCCAAGTGGTTATAAGTTCCCAGATCCTGGTCTGAGCCCTTAAGCAGGCTTAGCATCTCAGGGGAGGGTTTGCGGGTGGGCAGGGCAGAGGCTGGGAGACTCAAAGTGGACTCAAGATTCCACTGACTTCTTACTCACAGAAGTGCATACTCACAGGCCTGGAATCTGATACCTTTCGCAAGAGAGCCTTTTTTGTTGTTGTTTTTGTTTTTTGAGACAGTGTTTCTCTGTGTAGCCCTGGCTGTTCTGGAACTCTGTAGACCAGGCTGGCCTCAAACTCAGAAATCCACCTGCCTCTGCCTCCCAAGTGCTGGGATTAAAGACATGTGCCACCACTGCCCTACCAAGTCAGGGATTTTTTTTTTTTAGATTTATTTATTTATTATATGCAAGTACACTGTAGCTGTCTTCAGACACTCCAGAAGAGGGAGTCAGATCTCGTTACGGATGGTTGTGAGCCACCATGTGGTTGCTGGGATTTGAACTCTGGACCTTTGGAAGAGCAGTCGGGTGCTCTTACCCACTGAGCCATCTCACCAGCCCCAAGTCAGGGATCTTTAAATGGTGTCCCATCAAGTCAGGCCTTGTGCTCTGAGCTATCTTGTCTGGTGTGTAATGGGGTAGGCTGAGGGTTTGGAGACTCCTGTGTGACCCTAGCAAGTCATCCAATCTTGTTTCAGTTTTTGGCATGGCAAAAATAAAGATTATGTGACAGGCAGGATAATGTCACAGCTCTTATCCCTAGAGCCCATAAAGTTACTTTAAATGGCCAAGGTGATTTTGCAGATGTGATTAAGGTTCTGGCCCTGAGGTAAGATTATCCTGGATTATCTGGGTGGCTTAGTGTGGTCACCAGACATGCCCTACAAACAAGCCCATCCTTGCTGGCTATCACTTTGTAGCTAAGGAATGCCGTGGCCAGAAGCTGAAAACAGCCCTCAGTTTACTCCTGGAAGGATTGGGAGACTTGCAGCAGCTCCAAGGTCTGGGTTTGACTCAGCAGCACAGAAAGAGATGGATTCCTTGAGCCTCTGGAGAGGATGCAGCCTTAGGGTACCTTGATTTTAGTTCTCATCTCCAGAGCTGAGTTCCTGCTGTTCCAGCTGACTAGACCTCTGGGTGACACACAGGGAACTACATGAAGACATTTCCAAATGGGTCCCCAACCAGGTGTGTGGGAAGAACTCATCTCATGCTACCTTGCTCCACCCCTCACTGCTTGTGCTTCAGTGGCTTGGATCCTGCAGGCGACTGTTAACTCAGTTAACTACTCCTAAGTCGTCCCCTGCTCGGCTCTGCAGACCTAGCAGAGTGGGCACGAGAGCACAACTCCGCATGTTTTTCTGGTGCCCATGGTCTTGCCCTGCCCTAGAAAGAAGGGTCTACCCTCCCAGGGCCATGCCCCTTCTGTCCCGGTCACTTACGTGGCCTCATGCCCCAGAGAGGCTGAGGTTTCATGGCTTCTTGATTCTGGACACAGACGGGCTGACGTTCGCAGGCAGCAGGACTGCATGGGAGAGGCTCCTTTGCCTGCTGTCACCCACCCACCCTCCCGCCTGCGTCAGCGTTGTTTTACTGTTTTGAGACATGGTCTCATATACTCAGCCTGGCTCCAAACTCCCTGTGTAGCTGAAGAGGACCATCTTCTTTGGTTCTATACATCCAGAATGCTGGGATTGGACGCAGGCTATAATACTATGCCCAATTTTTGTGTGGTAATGGGGATCAAATAGGGCTTACTACATGCCAGACAAGCACTCTACTCATTGGGAAATGTCTCTAGCCCATGGGGAGCGCTGTGTCTGACATTAGACATTTTCCTCAGTCACTCTTCACCTTATTTATTTATTTATTTACTTTGGTTTTTCAAGACAGGGTTTCTCTATATAGCTCTGGCTGTCCTGGAACTCACTTTGTAGACCAGGCTGGCCTCGAACTCAGAAATCTGCCTGCCTCTGCCTCCCGAGTGCTGGGATTAAAGGTGTGTGCCACCATGCCCAGCCAGTTATAACTTTTTTTTTTCCTTTCTTTTTTTTTTTTAAAGATTTATTTATTTATTATATGTAAGTACACTGTAGCTGTCTTCAGACACTCCAGAAGGGGGCGTCAGATCTCGTTAGGGATGGTTGTGAGCCACCATGTGGTTGCTGGGATTTGAACTCCGGACCTTCGGAAGAGCAGTCGGGTGCTCTTACCCACTGAGCCATCTCACCAGCCCACTGGCAATCTTTTTGATAAAGGCTTTCATACTGCTATCCTGGCTGGGGTAGAATTTAATTTATAGCCCAGACTGGCCTAGAACTCAGTAATGCTCCTGTCTCAGCCTCCTGTATGTTGAGACTACAGATCTGAGCCACCAGCTCAACTTTGTCACTGGTTTTGGACATTTGTGAGTTTGTGAATTGGGAGGCAGGGACAACGTGTAAGGATGTGCCAAGGGATTAGAGGCAAGTGTGCAAGTGAGGTTTAGATGCTTTGGGATAGTCAGAAGCCAGGAAGTGGTGAAAGGTGCAGGACAGATGGTAAGGGAGTAAGAGAATAGCTGCTATCCACCAGATAAACAGGCATCGACCAGAGCTAAGCAAGC
The DNA here is from genome assembly GCF_000001635.26 of Mus musculus. Classification (NCBI taxonomy): domain Eukaryota; kingdom Metazoa; phylum Chordata; class Mammalia; order Rodentia; family Muridae; genus Mus; species Mus musculus. The sequence goes on along the minus strand of NC_000085.6, from coordinate 7,210,656 downwards.
CATGCATGGTTGTCCACACCTGTAACCCCAGCACTCAGGAGTGGAGGCAAGTGGGTTGGAAATCAACCTGGACATATGAAATAGAAACTGGAAGCAAGGATTTGACTGGTAATGTGATTCAGCAGGACATGAGCTTGGAGTGTGAGAAGCTCTGGGTTCAATCCTCACCTCTTTTTTTTTTTTTTTTTAAGATTTATTTATTATTATATCTGTAGCTGTCTTCAGATGCACCAGAAGAGGGCATCAGATCTCATTATGGATGTTTGTGAGCCACCTCATTATGGATGTTTGTGAGCCACCATGTGGTTGCTGGGAATTGAACTCAGGACCTTCGGAAGAGCAGTCGGTGCTCTTAACCACTGAGCCATCTCTCCAGCCCCAATCCTCACCTCTTAAATAAATAAAGCAACTTAACAAAGGTTTAAGTACAAAAGGAAATCATGAAAGGTTAGAAGGAGTCAGGAGGGGCTGGAAAGAAATGAGTGCGACTACACAGAAAGGGAAGGCCCTGCAGAGACACAGATATCCCTTATCTTGACTGTGTCTGGATTCCTGTCCTACTGTGTGCTTGCCACCAGTGGGAGAAACTGAGTGAATGCTATCGTAGATCTTTATTGTTTAAAATAATAAAAGGCTGGCGAGATGGCTTTAGTGCTTCAGAGAATGTGCTGCTCTTGCAGAGGACCTGGTTATCTCTGACTCCAGCGCATCCGATGGTTTTGGCCTCCATGGGTTTCTGCACTCACAGACACACTTAACATTTAAAATATTTTTAAAAGTTACCTGGGGGGAGGGATGCTGGAGAGATGGCTCAGCAGTTAAGAGTACTGGCTGCTCTTCCAAAGATCCTGAGTTCAATTCCCAGCAACCACATGGTGGCTCACAATCATCTGTAAGGGGATCGGATGCCCTCTCCTGGTGTGTCTGAAGACAGCTACAGTGTACTCATACATAAAATAAATAAATCTTGGGCTGGAGAGATGGCTCAGCCTTTAAGAGCACTGACTGCTCTTTATAAGACCCTGAGTTCAAATCCCAGCAACCACGTGGTGGTCACAGCCACCCATAATGGAATCTGATGCCCTCTTCTGGTGTGCCTGATGTCAGCTACAGTGTACTTAGATATGATAATAAATAAATCTTTTAAATAAATAAATAAATAAATAAATAAATAAATCTTAAAAAAAAAGTTAGCAGCCGGCATCAGCCGGGCATGGTAGCCCCCACGCCTTTAATCCCAGCACTTGGGAGGCAGAGGCAGGTGGATTTCTGAGTTCGAGGCCAGCCTGGTCTACAAAGTGAGTTCCAGGACAGCCAGAGCTATACAGAGAAACCCTGTCTCGAAAAAAACAAAACAAAACAAAAAACAAAACAAAACAAAAAAAAGTTACCTGGAAATCATCTAGAAAGTTTAATATAAAACAATAGCAATAATGCTAGACTGTGGCAGCACATGCATTATGGAAGCAGAAGCAGGTGAATTTCTGAGTTCAAGGCCAGTCTGGTATACAGAGTTCTAGGACAGCCAGGACTACACAGAGAAACCCTGTCTTGAAAACCAAACCAAACTTCAAAACCCCAAAACTAGATACCAAAGATGCTCTTAAGAGAAGCTATGCTGGGCTGTGGTGGCGCAATGCCTTTAGTCCCAGCACTTGGGAGGCAGAGGCAGGCGGATCTCTGAGTTCGAGGCCAGCCTGGTCTACAGAGTGAGTTCCAGGACAGCCAGGGCTATACAGAGAAACCCTGTCTTGAAAAACCAAAAAAAGAAGTTATAGGTTGGGGAAAGAGGAGACGGCTCAGAGGGTGTGGTGCTTAGTGGATCCACATGATAGAAGGAGAGAATCCTACAAGCTGTCCACTGACCTCTGCACTGTCAAGGCAGTCTCCTAGACCAATACACATACAAAGTGTTTAATAAGAATATAAGTGGGGGTGGCAGAAGAAATGCTCAGTGGTTAGGGACACTGGCTGCTCTTCAGAGGACCTGAGTTTAATTCCCAGCAACCACATAGTGGTTCACAAAGATTTGTAATGAGATCTGATTCCCTTTTCTGGTGTGCATCAAGACAAAGCACTCATATAAAATAAATAAACAATTTTTAAAATAAAAGGAAAGAATATGTTTTAATAGTTATAACTGGGGCTGGTGAGATGGCTCAGTGGGTAAGAGCACCCGACTGCTCTTCCGAAGGTCTGGAGTTCAAACCCCAGCAACCACATGGTGGCTCACAACCATCCTTAAGGAGATCTGACTCCCTCTTCTGGAGTGTCTGAAGACAGCTACAGTGTACTTACATATAATAAATAAATAAATCTTTAAAAAAAAAAAGAAAGGAAAAAAAAAAGTTATAACTGGCTGGGCATGGTGGCACACACCTTTAATCCCAGCATTCAGGAGGCAGAGTCAGGCGAATTTCTGAGTTCAAGGTCAGCTTGGTCTATAGAGTGAGCTCCAGGACAGCCAGGGCTACACACACAAACCCTGCCTCGGAAAAAAAAAAAAAAAAAGTTATAACTGAGGCTCTGGCTTCCAATTTCTCACTATAGAAGGTCTTTCCATGACCACAGTCCATTAGCACTCATGGGACTGCCAGGTTGAGTGGCTTACAACTATTGTTAACTCCACCTATATCCTTCGATGCCCGCTTCTAGCTTTCCCAGGGACCAGTCTTTCATGTGGTACATATATATACACAGATAAATCTTCAAAATATATATAAATAAAGGAGGTGGGCTGGCAAGATGGCTCAATGGGTAAAGTGTTTGCCACACAAATCTGACAACCTTTGTTCCATCTCCAGGACCCATGTAAAAGTGGAGAGAATGGGTTTTATAAAATTGTGCTCTTTCACACAAGCACTTTGGCACACACAGCCTTCCACACACTATAGACACAATAATAAAAATTTTAACAAAGGAATGATAGCTGATGACAAAGGACACGATTTCTTTTTGGCTCCTTCCCCCCTTTTATTTTTTCTGTTTTTGTTGTTTTTTGAACAGGGTTTCTTTGTATAGCAATCCCCCCTTTTGTTTTTATTTATTTATTTATTTTGATACAGGGTTTCTCTATGTAGTCTGTGAGTCTGAAACTCACTGTGTAGACCAGGCTGACCTCTACTCAGAGATCCACATGCCTCCCTAGTGCTGGAATTACCATGCCTAGTCTGTACTTGATTTTTCTAAAATTTTTTTGGTTTTTCAAGACAGGGTTTCTCTGTGTAGCCCTGGCTGTCCTGGAGCTCACTCTGTAGACCAGGCTGGCCTCGAACTCAGAAATCCTCCTGCCTCTGCCTCCCAAGTGCTGGGATTAAAGACATGGGTCACCACAGCCCGGCCTGATTTTTCTAAATCTTTAAGAGTGCTTTCCACCCTGGCCTCCAGTTACCTGGACTGGTAGACCGACCATACAGGAGCTGGAGTTGGGACTAGTAAGGACAGAGAACTGATATTCTGGAGGGTAAAAGGAATCTGTGTGGCTCAGTGATGGCTATAGCCAGGCTACCAAGAAGTAAATGCCTTTTCCTGCAAACGCTCTGGTGTTTGCTTTTCAGGGTACACAGGGCCTGCAAATGGGAATGTCCATTTCTCAGAATGGAGACATAACTCAAAGAAAATGGGTAGCTTCGGCAAAAATTAGCAAAGATGGCCACTTTTTGGCTCAGGTTTTGTTTGGTTTGGTCTGGTCTGTTTGAGACAGGGTCTCTTGTAGCCAAGCCTTGCCTGAAACTCCACGATTACCTTGAACGCCGGATCCTCCATTCTTTCTCCACCTTTCACATGTTCGGATTATGGACTCAAATTCTTGCTTTTAAGTGGCTCTGCTTTCTCAAATACGAGGACATATAGCCTAAAGTTAGGTCGAGGGTTTTGGTTTTGGTATCAAGGGAAGATGCTCCCCGTGCTGGAAACAGGTCTTTACAGCTTTAGAGAACAGGCTCAGTGGTGAGAGGCGAGAGGCCGCGAAGGCTCCGAAGGGCGTCAGGAGGTTGTCACCACTTCCTGTCTCGAGGTGGCTCTGCGCTCCGCACTGCAGCTACCGTCCTGTACCTTGAAAGTACGCGCAGCTGGGATTAACCTTCTAGTGACTTTAATTCCATCTTGTTCCTTATCTTAGTTACACAACCTGCGTTTCAAACTTCAGTATACAGAAAACAGAAATGACTCGAGGAGGTCCTTAGCCCCGCAGGACCTTTGGGAAAGTGGAATGTGGAAGCGCGCGTGGCGTCCCCCCAAGCTCTCCAGGGCAGCAGGAGCAGCCCAGGCCCTGACGACTGCCAAAGGGAGCCTGTTGCTAGGGGCGTTGCGAAGGAGGGGCCACAAGGAGGGGCTCCCTTCCGGGAGGAGGGCAATTAATAACCCGGAAGCGATCGCCAGTGCGGCGCTGTTTAAAGATGGCGGCGGAGGAACCTCAGCAGCAGAAGCAGGAGCCACTGGGTAGCGACTCCGAAGGTACGAACGGAGGGAAGGATGTCCTTCCCGGGCTAGCGGGGGCAATCCACGGCCCGCCGTTCCCGAGGAACTCGGGGAGTCAGGGCCCTGGGGAGTAGGCGCAGCGTGCGACCGAGCCCTTCCCCGCGTCTCCTCCCCTCCCCCTCACAATGGAAGCAGGGCCGCGGCGACCCCCGGCCGGGCGGGGCGGCCGGGGCCGGGGCTCGGCCTCTCGCGCACGCCTGGGGCGGGGCCTGGGCCGCCCCGCCTCCGCCGGTCCCGTGGCCTCGGCCGGCTCCCACAGTCAGCCCGCCGGAGACCTAGCAGTCAAGCCGAGGCCTAGGCCGGGGCCGAGCTGCTGAAAGGCGTTGAGGAACGCCGGGCTTCCAAGGACGAAGTCCCTGCTGGGCCGTTCGGGATGCCATTGGCGGCTCTTTGCCTTAGAGCTTGTGCTGGCCTTACAGCACCTTTGAGCGGATCCAGGCATTGTTTTCCTAGATTCTTGGTCTTTAAAAAAAGACAGAAACCAGTCACACCTTCTCCCTGTCTCCCGAGAACTTGAGCTCTAGGGGTTGAGTAAGTCTGTTGAGTGGGAGGGACAGTCCTGTTGTAGGACATGGTGGGAAGCTCAGCTGAGAACCTAGGATAACCAGGCCCCAAAGGATTGGCTTTAAAAAGCCAGTCATACTCGCACACCCTACTCTAACTCCACACTATATTCTAGAGGTTGAGGACTAGGAAACCCAGATACGCAGAAAGAAATTGTTCTCCATCACATCTAAGAAGGATCCAAGACTAGAAACTCCTACAATAGCTGCTTAGAGTCCTCAGAACGAACGTCCCGAATCCGTGGATGACTCTAGAGAGTGCTTAGGTAGTAGTTGCTGCTGGCAGGATCCCAGCATATTTTGATGATGGGAGCAAGGTGATGGCATTAATCCATTCTAGAGGTGAGGGGAGAGGACTTTGGCAAGTGACATGTCCAAGAGCTCAGACTGGAATTTTACAAATGTGGACTTGACCTTGGACAAGATGGAGTTACCTCTGGTTTTTGTTTTTTGTTTTTTAATTTGGAAAATGAACAATACAGGGGACCACAGAAGGACAAAGGGCGTGTCTCAGTAAAGTGCATGCTTACAGGATGCACTCATTCTTCCTAGGGCTCCACCCCTTCATCCTGCTTTCTCCCAGAGCTCCCTTCCCCAGAGCATTCCCTAGATGCTACACAGTGCTTTTAGAAGGCAGGGAGGAAGGAATATCGGGGCTGCAAGAGAGCTTTGGGGGTGATCTTTACTTGTCATTTTACTTATTTATTTATATTTATATTTACTTATTTCTTGAGGTTGCTAGGGCTTCACACCTGCAGGACAAATATATCTTTACCACTGGGTCTCAAGCCCAGCCCTATTTTTTTTTTCTTCCAAGATAAAGGCTTGCTATATTTCCAGAGCTGATCTCTAACTCCTAGGCTTCTTAATCCTGCTCTGGTCTGTAATTGCTCCCTTGTTTACTTTTATTTTTTTAGAGATTAGCTATATAGACTTGTGGTCTTCCTGCCTCAGCCTCCCAAATGACACCACACTTAGCTACTTTCTCCAAAAGATGAGGAAATGAGAACTCAAAGAAGGAAGAACTTTGCTAAGAATACACAGTGGGGTGTAAGGCATAGGGTTCCAGATTCCAGACCTGTTCTGCCAAAGCTGCCTGCCATAGAGATAGCCAGACCCCATAGGAACCCTTGGTTGGCACTTCTTTTTTCTCCTTTTTCTAGGTGTTAACTGTTTGGCCTATGATGAAGCCATTATGGCTCAGCAGGACCGAATTCAGCAAGAGGTGAGGTGCCGAAGAAAGTTGGGGAGGGAGTAGCTGAGGGCTTTGTGGTGGGGATGCATAGTCAGGGCCTGAGACCTAGTGTCTGTTTTGAAGCCCTCCCCTCTCGAGTCTCTCAAGTCTCTGAGTCTACTTTAGGCACTCTATGCTTTTGTGGGGTTGCTGTGCTGCTGGATGGCCACCACCCCGTTTGTAGGTGTTAGGCGTGGCTTCCTCAGTCTCCTGCCTCCCTGCAGATTGCTGTGCAGAATCCTCTGGTGTCAGAGCGGCTGGAACTCTCAGTCCTGTACAAGGAGTATGCTGAGGATGACAACATCTACCAACAGAAGATCAAGGTGGGATCCTGGCCAGAGGGGCAGGAGGGAGCCTGTTTCAGCCCTGCTTCTTGTCAGGCCTAATGTCTGAGAGGGTCGGGTGTTGGGCGGGGACACACCTCCTATTGCTAGTTCTTGAAGTGTGGCCTCTGGACTGAGACCTCATTCATATCAGATTACCACTCAGCAGCTGTCTTCTTGACAGGTCCTTCAGTGTCTCTGAGCCCTGGGTGTCCTCATCTGTAAAATAGGGACAGTGAAAGCATCTGCCTGTAGGGTGGCTGTAAGGTTGAGGTAGGTGATGCTCAGGTGGGACCAGGTGCAGGCTGGGCGGGCACTGACAACTCAGTAGCCTGCCAGGGGCCAAACTTGCTGGTGTTGGGATGGGTAGATTGGTCACAGAGACCTGTCCTGTAGTCTGTCTACTTTGATCTTTGCGGAGAACAGGCTTCTTCTGTGTGTCTCTGCTGCATCACTCAAACTGAGGCAAGCTTCTTTCCCAGTAAGCCCAAAAGCTGGGAGCAGCGGAGCTTGAACTGTGACCCTGGGATGAAACAGTATTTAGTAGGCAGCCTGAAGAGTTAAGAAATGGTGTACTTCAGTCTTCCTCCAAAGATCATAGGTGTTCATGTCCTCTGCTCGCAAGTGGGGCCTTCAGGTGGTCACACAGGTAACCCCTTACAGCAGCAGCCCAAGAGTGAAGCTGCCTGAGAGGTGAACTGTGAGCAGCGTAGCTCACAAATAGCCAGGCATGGGAGTGAGTGTCCGTAGTTATTCCCCTGTTGCCAGAGAAGCCAGAAGTCATGAGCTTTCCTGACTCTGCGCAGTTGGCAGATAATGAAAACTTTAACTGTTATGTAGGGCTGAGGTACAGCTAGCTCAGTAGTAGCAACCTGAGCCCAGTATTTGCAAAGCTCTTAAGTTCTGTCCTTAGCATCTGAAGGGAAATGTGTGGACTAAATAGCCCCTGTTCAGCCTAGATCAGCTGTCCACAGTCTGTGATCGCTTTACCCACTGCTCAGGGGTTTGGGATTTTACCAAAATATATATGAGGAGGTAAAGGCCTTGATTTTTTGAGCCAGGTAGACCTTTGCTCTCCAGTTGTGTGACCTCAGACAATGCTGGGTTTCTGGCTAGAGTTATTTCCAGCCATGGGGCAAGTTTAGGGAACGTGTTGAATTGAGTGCTGCTGTGCCCAGCAAGCGCTTTGAAGGCAGCAGGCTCTTCTCTCCCGTGTGGCTCATCCAGGGGCACCTGTTCTACTAAGCTGCCCTGTAAAACCAACAGGAGCTCCTCAGGTTCTTAGCAGTGAGTCATTTAGCAAACTGTTTGAATGTTTACAGCAAGGTACCGCAGCACCCTAACCTTCCTCTCTGCGTACCCCGTTCTTCCTGGGTGGTGATGGCAAAACCAGGATGGCTATATACTTGGCTCCTGCATGGAGGAGTGGACTTTGTGAGGAAGTGGGCGTGAGCCCTCTACAGGGTGCCTGACAGTATGTGCCCAGTGAGCCTACAATAGCAGAGTGGCTAGACTGAGCAGCCTTAGTGTAGTGGTCATGTTACATTTGCCTGGCACTGGAGGTACTACACATACTGGGGACTGCAACACAGTCCTGCTTCTGTGGTGCTTACGGCGGGCAGTGCAAGACCAGATACAAACCAAAAGGTATATGTGGTGGTCAGCATGCCTTTAATCCCAGGAGAAATGAGGCAGGAGGGTCAAGGTCAATGTGGGCTAAATATAGCAAACCCTGTCCCAACTCTATAACACAGCACTACACCCTGTCCCAACTCTATAACACAGCACTACACCCTGTCCCAACTCTATAACACAGCACTACACCCTGTCCCAACTCTATAACACAGCACTACACCCTGTCCCAACTCTATAACACAGCACTACACCCTGTCCCAACTCTATAACACAGCACTACACCCTGTCCCAACTCTATAACACAGCACTACACCCTGTCCCAACTCTATAACACAGCACTACACCCTGTCCCAACTCTATAACACAGCACTACACCCTGTCCCAACTCTATAACACAGCACTACACCCTGTCCCAACTCTATAACACAACACTACACACACACACACACACACACACACACACACACACTTTGGTTGTTAGAGGTCGTTAGTACTGTGGAGAGAAATGAAGGAGTGGGAGAACTTGCCCTTCCTCCCTCCCTCCCCCCTTCCTTCCTTCCTTGGCTATTTGAGACAGGGTTTCTCTGTGTAACAGAGTCCTGGCTGTCCTGGACTTGCTTACGTAGACCAGACTGGCCCTGAACTCCAGAGATCCTCCTGCTTCTGTCTGCGGTTAAAGGCATGTTCATCCATGCCTAGCTGAGAATTTGCATTCTAAATGGGGGTAGAGGGCAAGAGCCTCTATGAAAGATGTATTTGATGAACAGACAGAAGCAAGATGCCAAGTGACAGGGTGTTCAAGGGGCGTGGGGTCTGAGGTTGGTTTAATAAGTGGGCATCTGGGCAGGCTGGAGCCTCCATGAAAGCCAGTTTGGCCTGGGAATGTCTGGATGCTTTAAAGGCTGCAGAGAGGAAGAAGGCTTAGCTGTGAGGTTACTAGTGCTTCAGGGTGAAAATAGGTTTCAGGGCACAGTGGAGGAAGAGGGGGTAGTGAGGGGCTTTGACAGTAAAACATTAAGCAGGCGTGATAGACCAGGAGTGGGCTGTGTAGTGATACATTTGGGTGCTAGGTGTGTTGAAGGAAGAGCCTAAGGGATCTACTGTTTGGTAGATGGGTGGGGGCAGAAGTGAGCCATCTCTGAGGTCATTGAAAGCCGAGGTGAAGATCAAGTTGGTGCAAACCAGCTGTGCCCGTGGAGATGTCTCAGCCATGGAAGAGGGGTCGGAGGCAGAGCATCTAAGGCGGAACTCTATCTAGGTTTGGTGGTCTTGAATTTCAGCCCAGGCAAGATTACAGCAAGTTCAAGGCCAGCCTGTACTGCAAAATGAGACCTTGTCTCAAAACCAAAATGAAAGGGAATATTGTATCTGTGACTAAGAGGTAAAGATACGGTCAGGCCTCTGGGGTTTATAGGGCAGGCAGGAAGCCCTGGGTTTGGGTTGTAACTGGCTTAAAGGATACTGTGTCCTTTGGTGGAGCCTGACCTTTCAGAGTGGAGAAGCATGAGGGGTAGCGTGGGAGAGGACAGGTGAAAATGAGAAGAAGGGTAGTGCTGCCACTGTCCAGGGCTAGGCTGGGGAGGGTTCTTAACATTGGCCAGACAGAAGCTGCCCACACAAGTTTCTGTCTGTACTGGGAGGCCTACCTGGATCTTATATGACTCTGGAGTCAAAACTGATAGGAAGGTGTCCTTGAATCTGAGGGACAGGAGCTGGTAGTGAATATTGGGGCAGCATAGTGGCAGATGAAATGTCAGGGCCATATTTTCAGTGTAAAAGGACTCTCTTTACTGACAGTTGTCTGAGGATAGTCATCTGAGGAAGGAGCAGGCACAAGGGGTGACCAGGGCCAGGGTTGTCCAGATGGGTAAGACCTGCTTAAGCAGTACTAGGAGTCTGTGTCATGGGACTGCTTCATCTCGAGGAAGCAGGAAGGGCTGAAGGAGGTGGTCCCTGTTGTGGGCAGCATGGTTAGAAGGTGAAAGTGTATTGGAGAGCCAGTTTAGCCCCAGACTGTAGGGAGAGCTTCTCTGTGGCTAGAGCCCTACTGGGCAGGGCAGCTGGTAGTATGGCCTGTCCTGTTCCCGTTTGTCTTGCTTGCATTAAAGACCTTAAAAAGCTGTATTAGTCAAGGACAGATTTAGTCACCTGTTTTTAAACAAAGCTCTAGCCAGTGGTACCCACATGGCTTAGCGGCTGGCGACCGTACAACCATTGACACATAAGTGCATAGCTTCCAAGAGTGCCAGTGGGTTACTTGGTGTCCCCATTCAGAAGCCAGGAGGTGGGAGCTCAGTTGCCACCTGCTGTTCTAGCCATTTCTTGGGCTGGTGAATGTTAAGCTGAGCTGCATCTCTGCAGGACCTCCACAAAAAGTACTCATACATACGGAAGACCCGGCCTGATGGCAACTGCTTCTACCGAGCGTTTGGCTTCTCCCACCTGGAGGCACTGCTAGATGACAGCAAGGAACTGCAGCGGTGAGGACGACAGGCACTGGGGCTCTGGACCTCTCATGAGGAAGTCAGGGCCTTAGGCTACCCATCATTTGGGTTGCTTGGGGACTTCTTTTTGAGCTTGGTGGGTGTCCTTGTCTAGGCAGGACTGGGCTGGCTAGGGCCTTGCTCTGCTAGCCGAGGAGCCCATATTGGCTTCCCATTCCTTCCCACCTGCAGGTTCAAAGCCGTGTCTGCCAAGAGTAAAGAGGACCTGGTATCCCAGGGCTTCACTGAATTCACAATTGAAGACTTCCACAACACGGTGAGTGAGCCCACCAGTTTCAGGCTGGGTTAATGTATGGTAAGGGTGGCCTGTTGCCATCTTCCTCATCTTACCTTTTGTCCCTGGGTGGGGCAGTTCATGGACCTTATCGAGCAGGTGGAGAAGCAGACCTCAGTAGCTGACCTGCTGGCCTCCTTCAATGACCAGAGCACCTCAGACTACCTTGTGGTCTACCTGCGACTGCTCACCTCAGGCTACCTACAGCGGGAGAGCAAGTTCTTCGAGCACTTCATCGAGGGTGGCCGGACTGTTAAGGAGTTCTGCCAGCAGGTGCCACCTCCTCTCTCACTCTGCTTTGGGGCCCTCCTTTTCTCTTTTGTGTCAGGGTGGGGCATGCCAGGGTGAGCTGTGGGACCTGGGGGAGGGATCCTGGGACAGGCCTGACCTGCCCCTGTGCCACAGGAGGTGGAACCCATGTGCAAGGAGAGCGACCACATCCACATCATAGCCCTGGCCCAGGCCCTCAGTGTGTCCATCCAAGTGGAGTACATGGACCGCGGCGAGGGCGGCACCACCAACCCACACGTCTTCCCCGAGGGCTCCGAGCCCAAGGTCTACCTTCTCTACCGACCTGGACACTACGATATCCTCTACAAATAGGACCGGCTGGCCTGTTGTGCCCCGCCTGCCTCCCCTGCCAGGCGCTAGACATGTACAGAGGGTTTTCTTTCTTTCTCTTCTTTTTCTTTTTTTTTTTTTTTTTTTTTTGTGTGTGGTTGTAAATGGTCATATTTCACTCCTCCCTTCTCCTGTCATAGAACCTTCCATGTTTTATTAAAGGGGATGCTGGTGGTGAGCCCGAGTGTGCGCTTCCCTGCTCTGCCGCCCTTCCCTACCTGCCCGCTGGCTGCCTTGTGTCTGGCTGTCCCTTTCCCGAGGATGGGTCCCCAGCTTTCCAACCATCTACCCCAAGCATTCCTGCCAAGAGAAGTTGGAAGGGACCAGGCCTCTGTGGGCCCCTTCTGGTTCCTTGGAGTTCTGCTCCCATAGGCCTGCCCTTTCTTCCTTAGCCTCCCAAGGGTTTCTGTGGGAACTTGACCAGAGGTCTCAAGCCACCCATACAAAGCACTTACAGACTTGCTGTTCTGGCCAGGGCCCCAGATACAACTCTCTGCCAACCTTCAAGGGCCTGCATGATTGAGGAGTACTGGGGTGAGAGATTCATGGGAGGAGGCTGGCCTAGAGTGGGTGGAGCAGCTAGGCATCCTCTGGGCCCTGGAGGAGCTGACCTGGTGTGAGAGAGACACTCTAGTAGAGCTTGCCTGTCCCCTGTTCCCCAGAGCCCCTGCCTGTGCCTGCTCTGCACCCCCTTTGCTTGGGCCATATCTGCATTACCTGCCTTCTCCTCCCCACCCCCAGCACATGTGGGGTCTCAGCCCAGGCTGTGAGCTCCTTGGGGGCAGGCCCTCAATAAATGTGAAGTGCTGCTGCCGCTGCCTCTGCTGTCTGGCCCATGCATCTACCCTCCTGGCTCACCCAGGGCTGTTGTAGCCTCTTGAAGCAAGATGTCCAAGACACCACCCCTACCAGGGGCTACCTTGGGGGGTGGGGGGAGGAGAACCCAGCCAGACCCAGACAGTGAGGGCTGAGCCAGACAGCTTTATTAGGAGGCTTCTGAAAGGCAGGGCTGAAGGAAAGGACAGAACCCTGTGATGGCCAGGCTGGAACAAGCTGTAGGCTTCTGAGACCTCTCAAAGCTGGGAACGAATTCCTACAGGCCCGGGTGGGTCTGAGGGCAGAGCAGATAGGTTAAAGGGAATTGAGGACTTCTGAAAGCCCCAGGGTCCCCCCCCTGCCTTCACCACCCCACTGCATGGAGGTAAGCGATAGCAGATTGAGCGGGTGTTAGAGGTCCAGGTTAGTAGTGTAGCGCGGCCACACAGTACTGGGCCAGGCCCTGCTTACCAGTCCTGTTCAGGGTGGGATGTGGGAACCTCAGGCTGGAAGGCAGAGGACAGTGAGAGATGCCCCGGGGCATTGGGGGAGGGGTAGGCTGGCCTGGGGTGGCCAGGAGAAAAGGGCACATACCTACTGGGAAATAATGGGGAAGGCGCTCCCGGTAAATGCCCTCGTCCTTCTCCAGGAACACACAGATGATGAGCCGATCCACCTGTGCCAGGGAGACTTGCTCAGCTTGGGCTAGGCCTCCACTGGCCTCTCAGTGCTGGTACTGTGTGCTCCCCCAAATGCACCTGCCCTTGCGGGGTCTCTACCATGGGTACCACAGGAGATTGGAGAATTCACTGTGCCATTTATAGAAGGGGTTCAGACTGCACACTCACCCCTTCCCATCTCTGTCTCACAACAAATACGCCTGGCCTAGGGAGTGGGCTGGGGGAGGGCAGGTACTGACCCGCCACAGCTCAGCGCTAGGCACCCAGGCTTCAGCCTCACTGCCAACCTCTGTCAGGTCTCACCTTGTCCTTGTGCTGCTCCAGCCATTCCCGCAGCGAAGCCAGCACTACTTCTGCAGCCTCCTCATTGGGGTAGCCTGAGGGCAGGGTCTGGTGAGTCCACATCTGGCCCCGCCCCACCCCACCCACCTCCTCGATGAAAGGCGGGGGAGGAGCCACTGCCCACACCAGGCCTGGCTTTTCCAGACTCACCAAACACGCCTGTGGAGATGCACGGGAAAGCCTAGGGAAGAGAGGGCAAGATGACATGGGGACTTGGTTACTTGGTGCCTTCCCTGATGACCCTGACCCTGACCCTGCCGCCAGTTGACTCTTACCACTGAGCGCAGCCGGTGCTCCAGCAGCAGGTCCAGGCTGCTCAAGTAGCAGCTGCGGAGCTCGGCCGCCTGGCTGGCAGTGGGTTGGCCCACGGCGATGGGCCCCACCGTGTGGATGACATCTAGGATAGGGTGACAGTTTCAATCATTCTCTCATGCTGTCTCGCTAGAAGGACCTCACCCTTGCAGCACACACTGTGACCGCCCACCCACGTCACTGCTAGGTAGTGAAAGACCTTGACATTGCCCTCTCACTCTCCTCTCTGCTGTAACTCCAGCCATTTGCCAACTGCTATCTTGAGTGTCAGAGGGGCCAGGCCCTTACACTTAACGTTAAGACACCCCCTTGTGACTGTGGGCAGTTCCCCTCGAACACTCACACTTGGCTGGCAGCCGATAGCCGCAAGTGATCTTGGCTTTGCCGGTCTCGCAGTTCTGTAGGGTGCGGCATTCGTCCGTGAGCAGGGATCCCGCGGCCCGATGAATGCAGCCGTCCACTGCAGGGGACCGGGAGAAATGAGCTGTCGGGTTCCCTGCATCCCTGAAGAATCAGGCATGCATGACAACCCAATCCCAAGAGACTCCAAGGCTATGCACTGGCCCACTTGGCATCACAAAGTTCTCTCCAAGGCTGCTCTTGTCGCCCCTTGTTTCACATTTAGGGAAACTGAGGCTGCAAGGAGTTGCAGTGAACCCTGGAGCGAAGAGACACGGGGCGACCGGCAGGGGGCGCGCCTGGCCCACCCACTTGCTTCTCTGTCCGGTCCGAGCCGTCCGGAGGTCACTCAGATCTAAGAATCTGGTGGGATCCCAAAGCCCACCTTTTGATTAGGCCGCTTCAAAATCCAAGCCTCAATTAATCCCGTCTGAGGAGCCGAGGCCACCTAGTTCCAAATGACAGGTCCAATCCTGCGCCTGAGCCTAGGGTTTCCAACTCCTTCCCATGGGACCAGGCCTCTCAGGTGTCTATCAAACCCTGCTGGGGCAACTAGCAGACTCGTCAGCATTAGCCATCCTGCTTAACTAAGGTCAGGCTTGTTTATCCAAGGGAGGCTCTTGGGATTCTCTGTGACCCTGGGGATCCAGACCCAGATAAACAACTCCTAACGCTGCTATATTCCAGAGCCAGCAGAAGCCCAGAGGCAACTCTGCTGCTCACCCAAGAACCATGTAGCTTTGCCCAAACAGGTTGAGGCAAGTACTGGTTTGCCCCTGTCTGCTCTACCAGGATCTCAACTGCAAAATGTGGACAGTGCCCCCTGAGATGGCAGGGCTGATGGAGCCCAGGCCTATCCTTGAGAAAGTCTACTGCCTGGCATCTGGATGCACTGGCATAAAGCAAGCAAAACAAACAAATAAACAAACAAAAAATTCTGACTCCATTTTACAGACTCCTAACCCTTTCTTTCCTGCATCCTGCCCAGGATGGGGCGCCACCAACTGGACACCCCTCTCTTCTGTTTCCTGTTTCCAATTACACCTAATTTTCAACTTTCCTCAGAGCTGGCACTGGGGTGGTTTCCCAGAGTTGGAGAACCCTGGGAATGGCTCAGGGCAGGGTATTTCAGGCCCCCTGCTCTCCTCGGCAGGATTCTGCAGAGTGGGTGCTGAGTCCTGAGCCTGGGTGAAGCCTGGAGTTCCCAGGACTCGCAGTGTATCTGTTCTGGGTGGGATGTCCCAGAGGACCCAGCACTGGACAGAACAGCAGTGGCAGGGAAGGTGAGCAGCCTGAGTGACCCAGGGCTCATCACTACTTCTCTGGGTCTAACAGAGGCCCACCTCATAGGATGTTAGAAAAAATAAATGTTGCAGGGTAGGGTAGTGCCAGGGACAGAACCCAGGGCACACATCCCACCGATGAGCTATATACCTCAGTGCTAAGTAAATTGACCTTTTTTCTTTTTTCTCATATTTGTTGTGTTTTGGTTTTTATTTGAGCCATATGATCTTGTGTAGCTTGGGCTAGCCTCAATTTAAACTTAAACCCCTAACCTTCCGGCCTCCACTCTGAGCTAGGGGAGTTCACCACTATACCAGGCTCTGGTTCTTTTTATTCTATCTTCTTTCTTCCTTTTCTTTCTTTCTTCCTCTTTCTTTCTTTCTTTCTTTCTTTCTTTCTTTCTTTCTTTCTTTCTTTCTTTCTTTCTTTCTTTTTTTTTTGTTTTTTGTTTTTTTTGTTTTGTTTTGTTTTGTTTTGTTTTTGTTTTTTCAAGACAGGGTTTCTCTGTATCCCTGGCTGTCCTGGAACTCACTTTGTAGACCAGACTGGCCTTGAACTCAGAAATCCGCCTGCCTCTGCCTCCCGAGTGCTGGGATTAAGTGCTGGGCGTGCACTACCATGCCCGGCTTCTTATTTATTTTATTTCTTAGATTTGTCCATGTTACCTTATGTGTGTGACTGTGTTGCCTACGTGCATGTATGTTCACTGTGTCTAGGATCCTCCTGAAACTGGGATTACAGAGAGTTGGGAGCCACCATGTGGTGTCTAGGAATTGTGTCTGGGTTCTCTTCAAGAGCAACAAGTGTCCTTGGCCCCTGAAGTCAGACTCTAATTCTTGTTAGCTGAGCAGTATTGGGCTTGATCAGGTACAAAGTGATTTAGCCCCTATCATAACAGACAGTGTATGGCATGGCGAGTCTGTGGTGAGGTGAGGGAGTCGTGTAAGGTGAGCACTGGGATTTGAGGAGGTGACATTCCTGGAACCTACCGGCCCTGGCTATCAGTCTCAGCCCCTTGGCACTCCACTACCTGCTATTCCAGTGTGAAGTGTCCTGCAGGAGACCTTGGCTGGCTACAGGGTCGTGTGGAAATACAGACCCTGCTCAAAGGAACAAGTCTGCAGTTAGTCCTTTGAGGCTAGCCTGGGGAAGTGAGGGCACAGAGGACTGGCACAGGAGTCCTCTACCAACTTTTAGAATAGGACTTGGACCTCCTGACTGTGACCAAAACCAAAGATGAGGCCCTGGCCAACACATTTGTGTTACCCTTCCCCAAACAGGTCTCAGATGCCTGGCCCCACTTCCTCACCCAACCCTCCCACCCTCCTCTGGATGTCCACTGTCAAGACCTGTCTCCCTACCACCCGTGATGTCCATCCCATAGTAGCTGGCTTCTCACCAGGGAAGAATGCAGTGACTTTAATCCCAACAGTTGGGAGGCAGAGGTCAGTTAGACTAAATGGTAAAGTCCTTTCTCACCAAACACCAAGGCCTGCAGCTCAGTCTAAGCCTGGTCAACACCCTCCTGTCTACTTGGTCCGATATGAGCATCCTTCCATTGTGGTGGAGCTGGTCAGCCTCCATCCCTTCCCGTTGGACCTCCTTGCAGTAAACACCTTGGGGTGCTGAGCCAGACCCATAGATTGTCTTGTTGGAGCCTCACACCCCACTCAGGAGGTGCTGCCAACCCCTTCTTTATAGAAGATGCTGAGGCATGGCTAGTAAAACTTGGCATAGATCACACACTAAACATCGAAGGCTCAGAGACTCTACTGGGACCATGATGTGGCTGCTTTTGCCACCCCCACCCCCAGTGTGCCAGTGCTTATCTGCCTCTGGCAACTGATTCTGTCATATTTTGTCTCCCTGCCCTCCCTCTTTACCCCTGCAGCCTGGTATCTATTCTCTCTCTGAACCAATACATCCCCCAGAAGAGTATCTGGCCTGGGGCCCCTCATCTCTCTGGTCTGTGCGGCTCATCCATAGGGCTGTATACTACTGCCACCCACCAAGCTGCTCTCAGACACTAGCTGTCTCCTCCCTGGCCACTCTGGGCTCTTCTGTCCCAGGCCTCTCCTCTACTGCTGCCCTCCCTAATCCCTACATCTCACTGAACCCCAGCCCCTTGCCTTCCTGTCTAGTCAGTCCCCCAAAGCCTGGGAGATGCTAAGGGACAACCTACTGGTAACTGTGGGCAGACCTGACAGTCAGTTTGGGACTCAGAAGACTCCTCCCTCCCTGTCCCAGCACAGCTCTCCCAGCAAGCAGGGGGAATGGGGCTGGTAGGAGCTATCTCATGGCAGGGGGAAAGGGCTGGACCCTGACCCTCTGCAGACCAGCCAAGGCAAACTCCGGTGGGGACTACTCCAGTAAGGCACTGAGGACTGTTGGCTTCTATTTAGGGTGCTGTAATATTCATGAAGGGAAGATTAGATATTTAAATTTATTCAGCAATAAATGTGTCTCAGTGGGGGAGCATTCCTCATGCTAAACAAACAAGCGAGCAGGGGCTAATTAATTATTTACAGGAACAAGAGGAGCCAGTAGCCTAGGGGACTCAGAGGGCAGTTGTACCCATGCCAAAGGGTCAGCTATCCCCATTCCCTTCTACCACTCTATGGAGCTGGCCCTGTCACATCCTCTACTGGGATTTCTCTCTCCCAAAATTCAGGCTAAAGATTGCTGGTAACTTTGGGCTAGTTATTCAATCTCTCTGAATCTCAGGGCCTAGGTATCCAAAGATCTGTAGGGAACATTGATTTAGGCCAGGAGGCAGCTGGCAGGTAGGCAACCAAAAGCCAGAGGAGTCAACAACTTTCCAAGATCTCACAGCTGGAAGTGGAGCAGAAGCCAAGGTCTCTACTGCTAGGCCCTGTCTCACAAGAAGTGGAGGCAAAGGTTCAGAGAGGCACAGCCATGAGCAAGAGAGGATTCTGGGTAGCTCCCACCTCTGCCCTGCCCATCCTGGAATAGGGATCCAGTTTGTAGAGTGACAGCCCACCTGGCCTTGGGGACACAGGCAAGGAGCTTGCCAAGACAAGTTCCCCTTTCTGGGCTCTTCCACCTTGTCTCCAAGGTGCAGTCTCTGTACCTGTTTCCTTGGCTGTCAGGAAGCCCTTGTTGCTTGGTGTGGGCTTGGGAAGAGGCTGCTCCTTTGTCTATCACGCTGTCACACTCACAGCCAAGGGCAGAGACCTGAGCACTGCGGCACTGTTCTAGGACGACAGGCTGGGGTGGGGGCGGGGCAAGGGCAGGGACTCTCTGTCTAAGAAGGTATAGGGGACCTCTCCCCATCTGGACATTCAGTCCTGCATGGACTCTGACCTGAGGACAGCTCACAGCAGCCACACCTTGGTGCAGCATACAGCTGCCAGCCAGACCCTGTGCACTGGTCCTTGTCCATTTCCTTCTCAGAAGAACAGCTTGGCTGAACAGATGGGGAGCTGAGTCCACTGGACTAAGGCGCTGAGGCAGATTCCTGAACTGCTGACCTTTGGACTCCCCCCTCCACGAGGGCTAAGACCATCCACTGAGTCCTGGGACCTTTCTCTTCTGGCTTGCCCCACACTCTCTTCCTCTTTCTGGATAGAACTTGTGAACAGAGATACTGATGTTGCCCGGTTAGAACCCAAACAGCCAACTTCTGGCCCTTCATTTCCCAGACAGCCCTCCTTCGATGTCTGCTCAACACAAGACCTGTACAGGGCCCAGGGAAGGACACAGAGCCCACCCTCCCGAGGCTGCATCCTGGAGGTGCCGAGGAGGGTGGGCGCCCCGGGGAGAAGATGGATGGACGACATCACTGTGATGTGATCTGACATTCATTACGGGGTGAGATCAGCTCCTTAAATGGGGATTTGAAAACATTAGGGCTTCATTATGTACACAACCACGGGCCTCATTCATCATGCACAGCACTCGAGTTATTAAAGATCCTCGGCAGCCGTGTGCAGGGCCTGGTGGCATCCTGCCTACTGGGGGCAGGGCATGAGTGCAGTGGCCATGAGGCAGGGAGCAGAGATGCTGAAGGAAGATAATTCTCACACCCCTTACTCATGGAAGGCCAGTTGCTAGGAAGGGTAGGGTGCCTCAGTTTCCTCATCTGCAAAATGAAGCTGCAGAGAGACTCCAGTGTCACTCAGGGGGAGGAGCTACCCAGGGCACTGTTCTCCTAGTGATGGTCAGGAAGTGGAAGCTGGTGACCTAGGGCCTCTGCCTGGGTAAGGAAAGACCTATCACACTCGGCTCATGAAACCTTTTGTGGCTCACACCAATCCACAATATGAAAACTTCAACTGTGACAGCAAGTCACTGGCCCTGGGAAGCTATACACTGTACCCTGTAGCGAACATGTAATGGGGAAGCCACAGACCAGTCCTGTGTGTCACACTACCAGGGAAGAGGCAACAGGGCTGACATGAGAAGATGGAACGGGACAGGAGGTGGGAGGTTTGTGAATACATCCATTCAGTGGTCCAAAATGTCCCGCTAGCATGGGATATTGTACTGGAGCCCTGGGTAATAGAACATACTGGGAGGGACCAAAGAGAGTCCCAGCCTGTAAATCTGGGGGCAGACGTGCAGGACTGCAGTCCTAGGGGCAGGAACTGTGGGTAAGGCACCTAGGAATCACCCTAACGCCTGTGCCTAGCCAGTTGTGAAGAACACCCTCAGCTTGCATCTAGCCTTTTTTTTTTTTTTTTTTTTTTTTTTTTTTTTTTTTGGTTTTTGGTTTTTGGTTTTTGGTTTTTCAAGACAGGGTTTCTCTGTGTAGCCCTGGCTGTCCTGGAACTCACTCTGTAGATCAGGCTGGCCTTGAACTCAGAAATCTGCTTGCCTCTGCCTCCCAAGTGCTGGGAATAAAGGCATGCGCCACTGCCCGGATGCCTTGTTTTGTTTTGTTTTGTTTTGTCTTTTTGAGATTTAAAAAAAAAATATATATATATATGTGAGTACACTCTCACTGTCTTCAAATACACCAGAAGAGAGCATTGGACCCAATTACAGATGGTTGTGAGCCACCATGTGGCTGTTGGCAACTGAACACAGGACCTCTTAACCACTGAGCCATCTCTCCAGCCCCCAGCACGTAGCCATTTTTGAGGGTCCCTCTTTGTGCTAAAGCTGCACCCCTACTCTTGCAGATAGGCCCAGGCTCAACACTGAGTCCAGCAAGCTTCCTGGCTCTTGGGAGTTCTCAAGCTACCTGCTGCTTTTGAGTCCCACAGGTGGCCAAAGAGGGGTGGGGCAACTTCACACACCCTGGCTTCCGGAGCACTGGAGCACCGACCGACCAACCGCGGCCCACAGGCTGTGGAGGTTAAGTTCTCCACTGAGTCAGGCTACCATTCATCAGGGCAGCAGTGCCAGCTTTCCCAGAGGCCACGGAAACAATCACAGATTAGCAGCAGTGATGGCAGCTAGCTGCTTGCAAAGAATTGACAGGAAGGCCAGGCTGGGTCCCATACTCAAAGGCCTTGCTAATCCTCGCAGAAACAAAGGAAAGCGAGGGGAAAAGAAAGCAGAGGGAAGAGCGGTAGAAAAGGATGGGTGAGCCAAAGGGACAGAGATCCGGGCAGATAGAAAGGAGCCACTGAGAGGCCCGGTGAGCCGCTGAAGTGTGAGCTTGCCACAGTGTACTCATACATATCCTGTGTGAGGGGAGAGGACGCAGGCTGCACACACAAGTATGAGGCTATGGCCGAGCACAGCGGCAGTTGACAAGTGTGCTCCCAACACGTGCTGTCCACCTGTGCCTGTGCCATCAGTGGTCCTGATGGTGCACATGGGGCAGACAGATCTTGAATAGTTGTCAAGGGTGACAGAATACTGAGGATGGTTCAAGATAGAGATGACATGTGCTAGGCTCTCCATCCCTAGATTTTGGGGTGTGGCCAGCAGGAGCTATTGTCAGGTAGGACTCTGGGCAGGAGGGCGGAGGAGCAGCAGCAGGTACAAAGGTCCCATGCCAGGGGATGGCTGGAAGGATGCACCACCATCCTGGCCTCTCCCAGCATGTGGTGCTGGGATATGGCTGTAGGGGTGAGGCAGTGCAGGGTGGCCCGGGAGCCGATGTGTGAACAGATAGGTAGGACCCTCAGTTCCTGTAGCTTCATGGGGGGCTGATAACACGTGAGGCCCAAGCAGGGGTAGAGGGTGAGGACAAGGGCTCCTTCCCCCTTCCCAGCCTGCCTTGCCCTCCTGCCAAGGACCTGTCTGACCCCAACCGCTGGCTCCCAGTGTTGGCCCTTTGGGGCGCTGGTTGGCTGGGGCAGAGATGGCAGCCATGGCGGCAGAGGCGGCGGCCCTGAATTTATCTGTCACTAAGACTTGGCCATGGCAGGCGCAGTCATGATTTAGATGAATAATTGAAACGCTCCGATACATTTATTATCCCTTTAGTGCAAAAGTGGCAGAGAAAGACGAGGGGTAATTGAAAAAGAACGCACAAATCTCCCCGAGAAAGCCGGCTCCTCATCGCCAAGTAAACATCTCAGTGCTAATAAACAGTTGAGGCGCTTGGGCCTTGTCGATCCCTATCCTGATTTAGGACCCGCCTCCCTCCTTACCATACAATAGGAGAGTGTTTCAGACATCTTTTTATTGAGCCAATAACTGGCTTTCCACAGGGAGATAGGGCAGAGGCATGGGAAGAGAGTGGCCCAGGTAGTCACCAGCTCCACCAGGAGACTAGGACTTCCCCAGGCCATCAGGTCATCGTCCCTCATATCTCTCCATCCTGCTAGCCTGCTAAACTCCTATTCAGTCTTCAAGGCCCAAGTCCCAGCATCCTTTGCTTGAGAAACCTACTTCTAAATTGGGCCGCTTGACTGCAGAGCAAAGCCCTGAGTACCCACGGACCCTCAGCCCTGGGCAGACACACGGAGAGCATAGAGTCTGCCCCGCTTGTGCTAGCTGAGCAGAGGTCACCGTGAGGGGCTCCAGAGCTCAGTGTCCTAGGTCCTGACCTTCTCAGGAAAGACATCCTGGTGGTAGAGCACTGAGCACTGTACAGTCTGAGGGCCCAGAGCTAGGGACAAGAGCTTGGTAGCATGTCTGCTGGTCTGTGGCTGACATTACAAGGCTTCTCCAGGGCCATCCTGAGAGGAGGACAGATAAGGGCAGGTAGAGACCTGAGCTCTTACAGGAAGAACTTCAGGCCCCCACGATCGGTCCCAGGGTCTTCCTGGGGTCAGGGTTGGTGATGGGGTGACAGATGTGTCATATGTGAAGGGGTATGTCCGGGTAACTGGCAGGCTGCATTTCAACTTCAGATGCCAGGCCCGCCAGGCTCTGCCTCCTCCCTCCACGGCCCTGTCCTGCACTTCCACCTGCCCCAATTTCCTTAGCAGGGCTGTATCCCAGGCCTAGCTGCAGAGGCTCCATAAATCTTAGCTGCATTTAGATGAAAGGCCGGACTTCCTCCAGGGTCACTGCTCCACCCATCTCCTTATCACCCAGCCTCCCCGCACCTCTAAGGCTGAAAAGGGAGCCAGAGCACCCCATGGCTTAAGGCAGCACCAGGATGCCTGCAAGCCACCCCTCTGCCTAGCCTACTTCTGCCTGCTACCCTCAGGGGCGAGTCCCTCCCTTCATGGGAGAGTGTTCAGGCCCATATCCTGGCAATTCCTTTCCTTTTGAGGGACAGACAGAAGGCAGTGAAGGTAGTGATGAGGAATTGTCACATGGTAGAAGTGGGGGTGGTTCTCAGAAAACAACTACAGTAGAGTGAAAGCCAGGGTGAGGACTGCAGGCTGCAGCCTCCGCCAGTACTCAGGGTGGGTCCCTCTGGGAAACCCGTATTCAAGTAAAGGCTTGTAAGAGGGGATGATGCCCTCGGGAAAAGCACATCCCTACCCCCCACACACGGAAGGATGGGAGAACAGCTGGTGCAGTGTGCCTCTCCTGCCACCCACAGTACCCAGGCCCTGAGGCGAGTGTACCTAACCCAGTGCAGGGAGGCAGGTGTGGTTGTGGGGAAGGCCTGGAGTGCAGGGAGGCTGAGAGGTGGCTGGTCCTTCTGAGCCACAGTGAGGGCCTTAGATGGGATTCTCATGGACGTGAGGGTTTTGAGCGGGTCAAGAATGGCAAGCTGGAGCAGGGCGTGGTGGCGCACGCCTCTAATTCAGCAGAGGCAGAGGGAGGTGGATTTCAAAGTTCGAGGCCAGCCTGGTCTACAAAGTGAGTTCCAGGACAGCCAGGGCTACACAGAGAAACGCTGTCTCGAAAACAAAACAAAACAAAACAAAAACACAAAAAAAGAATAGCAAGCTGGAAAGCCCACATTCGTCCTCCATCTCTGCCTTCCCGAGAGGAAATGCTAACACCTTAGCTCCTCCCAAGGTTTCTGTTCTCGTTGCTCTTCAGGTCTCTGGGCTGCCATCTGAGGCCTCTGGCCAGCTGAGGCTCTTCAATACCCTGCTCCCTTCATCTTGGGGCCTTTCTGTCTGTTCCCTCCACTCAGGACACTCTTCCCACCTCTCCTCACCAGTCCAGGCCCCACTTTCCTTCCTGAAATTTTCCCGGTGTTCATGCTGAGCCCTGATGTACCTGGGACCTCCCACTATCCTGTCGTGGCTGGTCTGTCAGTGTCCAGCTCACAGCTCTGTGCACACAGGAGAGCACCGAGTGAGGAATGAATAGGTGTGGGAAGGGTACTGTGGTTAGAGTGTGGTGTCACCAACCACAGAGGGACCTGTTCCTCTTAAAGGTCAGGCTTGTAAAGAGGCCCCCAAGGGCCTATAGATGAGCACCAAACCCCCATCCTGGGAAGCGGTGACCTCCACGGGGACAGCTAGAGGAGAGTGGGGAGGGAAGGCATCCTCAGTCACAAACAGCCCCCTGCATCCTGGCTGGTCACCGACAGCTCTTAGTGCGTGCTTATTTATTCCTGACCTTCGCTGCCCCTTTTATTTTTCCCCCTTTTAAAACCTGGCCTGGGCCCCGCCACCGCTGCCGTAAACATGGCCCCCGGGATTTATCCCGCGGCGCATTAACCCCTGCCCCGTGGCTCACCAATCATCCTGCCGCCACTGCGCAGACAGTGGCTGCCCGGCAGCTGGGGGCTGAGGGGCTGAGTGGGTGGTGGGAGGCTGGTTGAGGCAGATGTGGGGCCACAGGGCTGCCCCTCTCGAGGCACCTGCTGCACTGGCCTTTGTCCCCTTGTCACTCACCCGTTCCCTACCTGGTGCTGTAGCGCTGGTCTGAGATACTACCTGGCAGACACCTGGGGTTTTTGAGTGCCGAGATGGATGAGGTGCAGAGACAGTGGAAAAGCTGAGGACAATTAGCAAGGAGCTTTCAAAGGCCCAGCCGGCATCAGGCACAGAGTGAGGCTTTGTCTACCAGCCCCCAGCCTCCAGCTCCAGCGTGTTCAGGTACAAGCCGGGAGGGAGGCTTGAGTTCAGGTGTGTCAGGGGTGGGGGTGGGGAGGTTACCCTACAGAGGAGCCAGGCCTCTAGCTTTATCAATGAATACACCAGAGGGGACTGACTGAAATTGTAGGGACCTGAAGAAGGAAACAGGAGACCCATACCCCACCCCCACTCCACCCTTACAGGAGACTCAGGAAGGTCTAGTACTCACCCCCTCCGCCTCCAAGCAGGGAGCTGTTGGCTGCAAGACAGAGAAAGAGAGAGACAAAGTCAGGTAAGTGCAGTGCGGGAGGGGTCAAAGGCACGGGCTACATGGGGTAGAGGGACAGTCAGGCAGCTGGGAGCAGGGAGCCTGGGTCCGAGACTCTGGGTATAGGATACTCAGCCCTTTGTGCAAGAGCCAATGATGGGGGTTGGGGAGCTCCTAACGGGGCCTGAGCTTATAGGGGATCAGGAAGTGGGCACAAGCAAGGCTACCCCTGACCACCCAGAAGGAGCAGTACACAGGGTTACAGCATGTATGTGCAGGTCAGAGGACAACTGGCAGGAGTTGGTTCTCTCCTTCCACAAAGTGGATCCCGTGGTTGGACTTCAGGCTGTCAGGCTTAGTGGCAGACGCCTTTGTTCACTGAACAATCTTGATGCCCTCTGCCCCCCCACCTCCACACTGTGCTTTTTTTCTGATATAGGGTTTCTCTGTGTAGCCCTGGCTGTCCTGAAACTCTCTTTGTGGACCAGGCTGGCCTTGAACTCAGAGATCCACCTGCCTTCACTGGGATTAAAGGCTCGTGCCCCCACTGCCCAGCCTCACCCCCTTTATTTTTTAAAGACAGAGTTTCCTGAATTCTAGACTGGCTTCAATTCACTATGTACAGGGGATGGCTCTGTAGTGCTCCTGCCTCCACTGGAATTATGGGTGTTTACTCCCGGCCTGTATTCTGCCTGCTCTCCTTCACAGCGTTTCTTGAGACCCGGAAGTGTCCAGCCTTCAGCATAGGTATGGGGAGGCCAGAGCATGGTCCTGACCCTCATGGCCCACAGGCTGCCTAGTTGGAGGCCACCAAGAAGGAAGTGCTCATGGGGCACGGTGGCACATACTTTTTTTTTTTTTTTTTTTTTTTTTTTTTTTTTTGAGACAGGGTTTCTCTGTATAGCCCTGGCTGTCCTGGAACTCACTTTGTAGACCAGGCTGGCCTCGAACTCAGAAATCCACCTGCCTCTGCCTCCCAAGTGCTGGGATTAAAGGCGTGCACCATCACGCCCGGCAGCACACACTCTTAATCCAGCTCTCAGGAGGCAGAGGCACATGGATCTCTGAATCCGAGGCCAGGCTGGTCTACTTAGTGAGCTCCAGGACAGTGAGGACTAAGTAGAGACCCTGACTAAAAACACCAAAGAGAAGAAGGCAGCGTGTGTGCAGAAGGCCACAGAGTCTGGAATATGTGGTGGAGGGAAGCCACACTGTGGGCCTTGTCAAAAGTCTGAGTGCCAGCCAGCACCCACTGAGCAGGGCAGCCTGGCCCCAGGCCTCTGTTTCCAATGTAAACTGGGAAAAATACCCCAGCTCACAGGGTTGGGGTGAAGGTCCTGAAAAAGGAGTCAGTTCTGGCCTGGCTATAGGAGAGTGCCCTGCTTTCTGCCTGGTGTGGAGGGGACCCTCCTCAGGCAGAGTGGGCCTGACAGCCATCATGGCTACCACTTTCCCCAGGTAGCCATAGCCATCCTTCTCTGCCCAGCTGAATGCCCCTCCTGCCTTACCACGTGGCCCTGTGGCTGACGATAGGTAAGGGGGACTGGCAGCCCCTCTTCTAGAATGCTAGGGCTGTGCTGATCATTGCTCCTGCTCAGCCTGGAGTCCCCTTCTAGCCACAAGGTCTACATCCCTAAGAAATCCCAGTGCCAACCAGACCAGGAGTTAGGGGAGGCCACAGGTTCCCCAGACCTGGTTGCTGCCCAGGTTAGAGGCCCAGGGAGCCTGACTCCCAGGCTGGGCCTTCAGCACCTCCCAGGGTTGACTCTTACCTCACCTTCCTGGGCTTTCTGCTTTAGGGTTAGGGGCCAGACTGTGGCCCAGGGCTTTTTTTGCGGAAGCTATGGATGCTGTTAAGTGGTGTCGGGGTGGCTCGCAGTGGCTGGTCTCCCAGACCTGACAGCTCCTCGCTTGGGGAATAATTAATTCCACAGCCTGAAAACCCGGGGCTGCAAGTTGCCACGTTACTTTCGAGATTAATACAAGCAGCTAATTAAGATGGAGAGGCAAGGAGCGGCCGGGAGCTCCTAGAACTAAGTGGAGGCCATGGGAACGAAGAAGGAGCTAGCTGAGCATGTAGGCAAGCAACCTGGGAGACACTACCGGGTAAGAGGTCAGCCACCAAGGACCCCAGAAGGGGCAGGGTACTGAAGTCCCACTCTGGTCCCCAGAGGCTCTCCAGGACATGATCATATGGAAGGGGTAAATACTTAGCGAGATAGGCTGCCATTCTTCTTAAAGGACCCTGTTTATCCCAGAGCCAAGTCACCAGGGAGGGCCTCCTGGTCCCATTTTACAGAGAAGGAAAACGAAGTTCAGATGGGCCAACTGAAGGGGAGGGAGGGAGAGGGAGAGGGAGAGGGAGAGGGAGGGAGAGGGAGGGAGAGAGGGAGAGAGAGAGAGAGAGAGAGAGAGAGAGAGAGAGAGAGAGAGAGAGAGAGAGAAAGCAGGTATAGGGTGGTGTAGGAAGCTGGAGCTGGGTACATTTCAAGGGCTTGTGCATGTAGGAAGCCTTGGGTTGGATTTCCAACCATGTATATACCAGATATACAGATTTCCATGTGTATACCAGACATAGTAGCTGATGCCCGTAATTTGTAATTTTATCACTCTGGGAGGTGGAGGCAGGAAGGATCAGAAGTTCAAGGTCATCTTCTATTATGTAAGGAATTCTAAACCAACCGGGGCTACAGGAGACCTTGGTTCCAAATAAATAAAGACTAAACCTGGGTCTCTCTGAACTGGAAGGTAAGGCCACCAAGAGGCACGGTTACATGGTTACACCTCCTGGCCACGCCTACTCCCTCAAAGCAAGGAGCCCTCTGGAGCCTCTATTACCTCAGCCTCGATTGCTCCACGCCCGGCAAGGGCAGGCTTGGTTGCAAACGCGAAGGACGCACTCCGGCAGGAGCTCGTGGGAACCGACAGTGGGAGATGAGGCATCTCAGGTGGGCCCAGGCCTGACTCCAGCCCTCTGAGCCCCTGGGGCAGCGCTGGCGGCTGTCGGAAGCTGCCCTCCGCGGCCCTACCCACCTCCCCCCACCACCTCTCTCTTAATTAACACCGGCTGCAAACAAGCTGGCTCCTGCTCAGAGAGGGCACAGTGCCAAATGGGTTGGCAGGAAGCCTTGCTGGGGCAGGAGAGGAGGGGCCAAGACCTGGGCTGGGCACAGCAGACCCCAGTCAGAGACGACGCCAACCCCGCTTGCCTGACACTCAAAATCCCGCTCTGTGTGGTCTTGCCCCTGGGGAGAAGCAAGTGGGAAGAATAGCTGCTGTCCACCCGGGCAGGGTCTGAGAGAGGCATGGACCTGGGAAAGGCCAGGTGTTACAAGGGTAGATAAGCCCGGTACCTTCTTGGCCCAAGAGGAGGATCTGTGATCAGTCAACTTGCCCATAAAAGGAGGCTTTTTGTTTCTGCTTATCTTTTTAAAAAAACAACAACAACAAAACAGTGTCTCACACAGCCCAGGCCAGCCCCAAACTTACTATATAGCCAAGGATGACCTTGAACTCTGAATCCTCTTGTTTCTGTCTCTGGAGTTCTGGGATTACAGGCATGAACCCCCATGCTTAGTTTACTCCGTGCTAGAGATGGAACTCTGGTCTTTGTGCACATTAAGGGAGCATTAAATGACACTCCTAGATGTCTGTTTATCTTAAACAGGGTCTCACAGTGCCGCCCAATCTGCCAGAACTCCTGGGCTCAGGCAGTTCTCCTGCTTCAGACTCCTGGCAGCTGGGAACACAGGCACATGTCGCAGTCCCCAGCTTTTATCTTATTTTTAAAGGCTTTACTTACTATTCATGTGTTTGTGTGTCTGTGTGTATCACATGTGTGTGCGCCTGAGGATGCCGGGAGAGTTGTTGGAGTCCCTCGGCAGGCAGTTGTGAGCCACCTTTGTGCGTGCTGGGAATTGAACTCAGCCCTCTGAAAGAACAGCAAGTGCTGTAACTATGGAACATCTCCTCAGCCGCCTCTCCTCCTCCTCCCCTTCCTCCTCCTCCTCCTCCCCTTCCTCCTCCTCCTCCCCCTTCCTCCTCCCCCTCCTCCCCCTTCTCCAGCTTTTTTATTTGTTACTTTTTGAAACAGGGTCTCTCTATGTACTCCTTCAGCTGGCTGTCTTGGATCCTCCTGGAGTACTGAGTACTGAGTACTGAGATTGAAGATGGGCACCATCATGCCCAGTCTAAGCACCCAGTTTTTAAACAAGGGGCTGAAGCCGATCTCAGCTCTGGTGGTGTGAAAGTTCTAGATCATAGGGTGCAGGTTCCAGGCCAGTGCACACACATTTGACTTTAAGACAAGCCTGGTCCTCTGCTGCTCATCATGGACTGGTATGGTCTCACCACACTCCGCTGAACCTAACCAGCTGGCTTTGAGTCCTGTGACCTTGAACTGCCCACTCATGTCACTCAGTGCCAAGTCCTTGGACCACTGAAGAGTGAGGTTTGGGGGGGCCTCGCTCGGTGCCTCCCTTGTGCTCCCCAGGTTCTCCCTACCTGTCCTCCTGCTGTGCTCGCCCCCAGCTCAGGTGACCTGCCACCTCTCTTTTACCGTCTCAGCCCCTGGCCCTAGTCTGCCAGCCCTGAGGAGGGCAAGGTAGGGATTCCCAAGTTTCTGGCCAGGCACTTGGCCTAGTTAGGTACTGGCAAGTGGCCACTGCCCAGTGAGAGGGAGAGGGCCAGCCCTCTCCCGCCCCCTCAAAGTTTGGCAAGTGCCACTAAAGATCAGAGGAAGCCCAGGGACAAAGGCGGTACCCTGCCTTGCTTTACTTTTTACAAGGAACATCTCATTTTTGTCTGTCTGTCTAGGGCTGCTCATGTAGCCCAAGCTAGCCTTGAATTCATGTGTAGCTGAGGGAGAATGACCTTGTATTCTTGATCCTCCTGCCTCAGGATCCTGGGTGCTGGGAGTACAGGCAAAGAAAGAGCCACCATGTCTAGCTTTAGGAAATGTTGTAAAATGTAATATTAATATATTTCTGAAAAAGTCACACGATGGCATTTAAAGTATTTGTTAGTGGAGGTGGGGTGGGGAGACTAAGGCACAGAGCCTACAGGGCAGCAGGAGCTTGCTGGACAGGGTATACTCACTGCTCACCTCTCTGGGGAGACACTGCCACCATTTCCAGAGGCAGCCCTGAGCCATGGGGACAATCTCCTCACAGTGTAAATTGAACCAGTTCCCTTTTTACCTCAGCTTCTCAATTAAAATGGTTCCAGGTCTGGGAGTATGTCTCGGAGGTAGAACCTAGCTCCCTCTGCAAGAAGGTCCCAGGTCCCACCCCCAGCACAGTCAAGAAAACAAAAAAAACAAAAGAAGCCCAAAATCTCTCAATAGGGAGCCCCTTGAACTTCATTAGTAAGAAGCACCCCTCCTTTGTTCTCCGGATATAGAATGGGCCCCAGCAAGGCCCCACCAACACATTATTCCATCTCTTTCCCTACACTCTCCCCAGCAGCCCCACACTCCCCAGCATCCCACTCTCCCCAGCAGCCCCACACTCCCCAGCATCCCACTCTCCACAGCATCCCTACACCTCCCTACACTTCAGATAAGCAGCCTTCTGAATACTGCCACCCCACCCAGCATGCCACATCACAGAGCTCTGGTACATAGCAGGTGTCTAGGACTTTTTGTTTTCAGTATTGGGGACTGACTATTGGCCTCTTGCATGCTAGGCAAGTGCTCTCCCACTAAACCATATCCCCACCTCATTGGTTTTTTGTTTTCTGTTTTGTTTTGTTTTGGGTTTGGTTTGGTTTTCTGAAACAATAATTTCTCTGTGTAGCCCTGGCTGTCCTGGAACTTGCACTGTAGACCAGGGTGGCTTCAAACTCACAGAGATCTACCTGCCTCTGCCTCCTGAGTGCTGGGATTAAAGACGTGGACTACCACCGCCCAGCTGTTATTGTGTTTTTAGACAGGGTCTCTCTGTGTCCCAGGTTGGACTGGCACTTTGGATCTTCTTGCTGAAGCTTCCCGAGTTGATGGGATTAAAGGTGTGCCACCAGGCCAAACCTCAGCAAAGCCTCAGCAACGATTATTGGAAGAATTGGACAGTTATGGACTATATGCACCAAGTCACTCAGCCCACTATGTGGGTTGCACATGGACTAAACCTAGCTCTGCCCATTCCCCACATGAGGCTCTTCACCAGCTGGCCCAGCAGGAAGCCAGCCCAGCAGGAAGCCCAGGAATGGGAAATGGTTCTACCACAAGGCTGGTCCAAGGCCAGCGGCCAAGCCACCTTCTGGCTTTCCCAGCCAGACAGGGACTAAGTCCTTCATGCCTGGGAGGAGGGGATGGCCTTCTGAGGGAGGTGGTAGAGGGGAATGCAGAGAAGAGAGTCAGTTACCAGTGACCCGAGGAAAGTGCTGAGCAGGTGCCTGGGCCGGGAAGAGGGTGGGCAAGCAGGCACAGAGGTGACTTTGAAGCTGGCACAGCCCCTGCACATGCCCCAGGAGGCTCCTGCCTGCACTCCACTTGTCTCCTCAGCTCTGTGTGTGCACCCTATCCTGGCTCCCCAGTGGCACCTGCCTGGAACAGCTGAGGATCTGGGGGCTGCTTCCCTCAACCCTTGAAAGCTCACTGGTCTGTTTTCTCAGTCCTCTGGAGTGAGTCAGCTTCCAGCAAAGATGCTTTCTGCAGCTGAGCCCTGGGGTGAGGTAGACCCTGCTGGCACAGAGCTCACTCTAGGGTGACAGTCAACACTACACAGGCATAAACTTGAACCAGAGTTAGATATCATCAGAGGTCATGAAGGCAATCAAAGGGAAGATCAAGGAGGCCTGGCAGGCTGTCTCTCACATATGGCAAGGACCTACTGAATGGGGAGGCTTGAAAAGCACACAGCAGGCAAAGAATGGCTGGGCAAAGGCCCTGAGGCAGAAGCCTAGCTTGGAGGTATAGCACAGGGCCCCGTGGTGGCTGAGATAGAGATGAAAGAGGAGGGCAGGGGAGAGGAGGGGTAACGGGAGGGGAGGGGACAGAAGGCCAGGGGCCTCTGGGGCTGGGCATCTGAAAGCTGGGCTTCTGGGAGCTACAGCGGCAAGGCAAATAGGCACACAGAGGTCAGACTGCCTACAGGGCCCTGTCTCACACCTGAATTGTCCTCGTGGCTTGCCAGGCGCAAGGCTGACACCTACAAGGAGGGCTCTGTGGAGGCTTTGTCCCATTGCCACATAAACTGACAGCTGCCCCCTAAGCTCTGTTCTGGGGAAGGCGCTTTTTCCTCCTCCGCTCCCACAGGCCTGCGATAGAGATCCGCGTTCCAAGAGGGCGAGTCATTTAAAACACGCTTTAGATTAGAAACACCCACAGATGGAATAAGATGTAAAATGTGCTGAATTTTGAAGATAAAACAAGAGACTTCAAAGCTACCTCAAGCTGGGCAAGCAGTCACCATGTTGGACGAGCTCTGTCCCCCCAGGCCAAGGTCACTGTCCTTCAAGGTGTGGGTGCTAAGGTGCAGAGCGAGGCTGTGTCAGCTTGGGCCTTGCAGTGCACAGGTAGAGGAAGGCCGTGTGGGGCACGGGGCTGCTACTTATTACCAAATCCACCCCCAGCCAGAGGTCACAGGGGCTTTCAACAGCAACAATGACATGTCCACCCTCCTGTCCCATTTACAGGTGGGGAAATGGAAGTGACTTGCTTCAGGACAGAGTCCAGAGTGCAAAGAGCCAGTGCCCTGTCCTTTGCCAGGGGTGATCTTAAAGCCCCCAGCTGTGATCTGGAGCCTCCCTCTATGTCTTTATCTGCTGATGAAGGAGTCATTTAATTAGGTTCTCATGGGCCCTGATGTTAAAATATTAGTGTCCAAAAGCAAAAACAGAAATAGCACAAAAGTGCCTTTAGGTGCGGTGGCAGATGCCTGTAATCTCAGCATTTTAGGAAATGGAGGCAGAAAGTGCAGGAGTTATAGCCTTGGCTATACAGGGAAGCTCACCTAGAATTCATGTACTCTCAACTGAAACAAAAGCTGCTAACCCCATGATGGGCCCCATTCTCATGACCCCATCTGACCCCACTCGGCTCTCAAAGGCCCTGTACTTGCTTCCAAACACCATCAGTATGTGGATGTGTGGCTATGGATTCTAGCTCTCAGGACCCTTTAGAGGACACATGGATACCATAGCTGGGGTTCAGGCAGGCATGGGAGCTGGGGTGCAGGGAGAAAGGTGAACAGCTATGAAGAGAGGCTCACTGACTCCTAGGGAGGGCTGTGTGGCCATGTTGAATATGCAGCTCCATCTTACAGATGGGGAAACTGAGGCTCAGATATGTTCCTGACTTGACATCACTAAGGTAGTAGAAACATGACCCAAACTCTGTTTGGTCCAACTCTATACTTTACCAAGCCTCACAAAGGTTTGACTTGTTTGCTTTCAGGGCTGAGCAATTATATATAAAGTATTATATATAAAATATAATTATAAAATAAAATATAAACACAACTTAACTCAAGACATGCCTGCCTCACACTGCCCAAGCCTGAGCCTGCTCTCCCCTGGTCCCCAGCCTCCTTCCTCAGTTTCCCCTGAGTCTTGAGTGAGAAGCCTCACTACCTGTGCACCCCCACTGTCCTGCTTGGTGGTCTCTATTCTTGTACCCCAGGATCCTCGCCCCATCCCTAAAAGAGCCAGACATTAGAGATGGAAATAGGTTAGCTGGCTGCTGTTCATGCCTGCCTGGGCCCTGGGCCTCCACCCCTTCCTGCCTGTCTAGGTTCCTTGGGCTTCCACTGCAGGGCTTCAAGAGCTCCTGGACAACCCTCCCCACCCTAGAGGTCAGCAGCCCCAAGTCAGCTCCAGCTCAGGTGACACTTAGCATCCATTCTCCAGGTTGGCCTTGTGTTAGGGACAATATAAGCAGCAGGAGAGGCAAGTCACCCTCAGCATCAGGCCCTGCAGTCCCCAGTTCACACACCTGGTGGGACCTGTCAGGCACAGAATAATCAAAGAAGAGTTATAAGCCTTGGCCAAGTGAGCCCTCTGGGCAGCTTCAGCCAAGTGCTTCAGTGGCCTCTTCTCTCTCACCTGTCCCCAGGGACTCTGCACGGACTCCTGTTATTTTTGCCACTTTTTTCACACGTGCATAGGAGGTTGAGAGAGGTTGAGGGACTTGCCCAGGGTCGTGAGGGTGGGGAGCCAGTGTCTGGGACTGAGTCCAGCTGCTTGACTCCCCCCATGGAGTCCTGTAGGGCTGCAGACCCCCGGCTGCAGCAGGCCTCCCCTCCCCCAGGAACCCCGGCAGCACTCTCGTCCTGCCATTAGCATATCCGAGAGCATCCCTGAAACCCAATTACCAGGAGATGGCTTGGGCCCCAGCCAGCCGGGTGTCGGCTCCAGCTCAGGAATCCAGATCTGCAGGAATGAGGGGCTGGGACCTAGGGCAGCCGGCTGGGAGAGGAGGGGACCGGAGCCAGTGGCTGGGGTGGGGCAAAGGCAGGCTACAGATCCCTATCAAGTGCTGTGGGGATCCCAAGGCTGTCTTGAGCCCTCTGCTTAGCTATGTTTAGGGAGGCCCTACTATGGCCAAAGACAGGTGACCTCCAGTGGGCCTCTGCTCTCTCTGAGCCTTAGCTTTTTTTTAAAAGGATAAAACCTTGGGTGTTTTGTTGTTGGTGGTGATGGTGGTGGTTTTGAGTTTTGAGACGGGGTCACCTGTAGCTCAGGCTGGCTTCAAACTAGCCTTGTAGCGGAGACCTGAACACGTGCTAATTAAAGTGCTGATGGGTCTGTGAGGAAAGCTGTTAACTGGCCTGGAAGTTCTGATCCTCCTGCTGGCACCTCCTAAGTGCTGGGGTTATAGGTATGGGCCACCATACTCAACGACATGAGTGGCTTTCTAAGAGGAAGAGCCACTGAAGCTGTCGCCTTGCTTTGTCTTGCCAAGAGATGCTGCAGGCCCCATAAGGACAAAGCACAAGGCCCTTACCCTGGCATTCCCAGGCTGCAGAACCACCATGGAAGTAAGTCTCTGTTCCTTCTAAGTTACTCAGCCTCCGGGATTCAATTACAGCAACAGCAACAGACCTACCCCCCAAGCCTAACAAACCCATCATATGGGCCAGGGATGTAACCATTCACAGTATCCTTACCTAGCATGTGTGCATGAAGGCTTGCCTACACTCAGTCTCCAGCACTGCAGAAACCAGGCACAGTGGTGCACCCTCATAACCTCAGTCCTGGGGTGATGAAGGGAGGCAGGAGGATCTAGAGTTAAGGCCAGACTAGGATAGAGACCCTGTCTCAACAAACAAACATACACTGTTTCAGTGAGGTGCCTCCTCTTAGACATGTCAGAACCATGAAATTGCATATGCAATTTAAAAAAAAAAATCTTTCTGCAGACGGGGTCTTGCTTGTTAGCCCACGCTGGCCTACTGCCTTACCCTCTCTGATGCTGAGATGACATATTATTGCTTTTTCTGGTTTGGTTTGGTTCTGGTTTGGTTTGGTTTTTCAAGACAGAGTTATCTCTGTTAGCCCTGCCTGCCCTAGAATTCACCCTATAGACCAGGATGGCCTTGAACTCAGAGATCTGCCTGCCTCTGCTTCCTGTACTGGAACTAAAGGCAAACACCATCACTGCCCAGATAACAAATTATTGTTTTTTCCAGTTTTGCTGTGCGTGTCCTGCAAAAAGGTTTCCTAGGGTTGGTGAGTATCTTTCTCACTGTCCTGTATATAAACCCCGACATTCATTAGGATGGACTCGCACTCTCAAGGGGCATGGTCCCAGGGAGATAACCCTCCATGCAACCCCCATTCTCTACACGGGCAGATGGGTGGCCCAGCCTGGCCTCTTGAAGACGTGGCAGGGGCTTCTTTGCCCACCCCATTTGTCTGCCGGCGTTTCTCTGGGCGGGCTGGCATCTTTAACTTTACTAGTTATTGCCAAATTGCTCTCCAAAGTGGTTGTTTGGATGATCGTTTTAAAATATAAATTAGATCATGTCACTTTCCTGCTTAAACCTCTCAAATAGCTTCCTATTAGACTTAGAATAAAATCCATATTCTCTTCCATGAATGCTCAGCTGCATCCCATACTTGCTCCTCCTAATTTCCTGTCTTCCTTTCTCTTCCTCCAATAGGTCTGGCATGCTCATGCCCCAGGGCCTTTGCACACACAGCTTTTTGCACACACAACTTTTCTCCCAGCTCTTCTTAAATTGGCTCCATCTTAGCCACCAGGTCTCAGTGGAACTGTCATCCCCTCCAGGGGCCTCCCCTGAGCACCCACTAAGACACCCTCGGCACATCCCTTGTATTGTCCTGTTTATTTCCTTTGCAATTGACACCATGGGCCCACAAAGCCCTCACTTTCTCATCTGCCTGGTGGGTTATTGCCAGCCAGGCGGCCTGTGGCAGGAAGGGCTCATTTGTGGGTCTCAAAGGTTGAAGTGGGGATCTAGGGTGTCCCTCAGTGAGCCAACATTTGCCTAGAGTGCTTGAGGTTGTAAACACCAACCCCAGCACTGTAAAAGTCGAAAAGTCATTAAAATGAAAAACAGCAGTAACTACTTGTATGGTTTACGAGTGAGTGTGTGCAGGCCCATGCTGAGGCCAGAGTAAGCCACCTTGTTTCCTGACCTCACTCTGCCTTACTCCCTTGATACAACATCTCTCATTAAACTTGAGGTGGCCAGCATCCTCTTGTCTCCATCCCTCACAATGTGGGGGGGTTCATGTGGACATACCTGGGGTTTTGTTGTTGTTATTGTTTTGTGTTGTTTTGTTTTAATGTAGGTTCTAGGGATTTGAACTCAGAGTCATCTCCTCATTCCCAAACAAAACAACCCTTGCAGACCAAGCAGGTTGATGGCTTATTCACTGAACAGACATTGTGTCTCTGTGTTAGGGTGACAGGCAGTGAAGGGTGCAGATGGGGTGGAGAATGAGGCCCCCGGTGGGTCTCAGGGAGGGGTCTCAGCTTTGGTGAGAGAGCCATGAAGGTGATAGAGCTTGGGCGAGCTGGAAGGCTGAGCTGACATTGAGTACGGTAGAGCTGGAAGAGAGCCATGGAAACACGGCTACAAAAAGGAGAGAGTGACCCTGTACCCACCCAGTGAGGCCCCTTGTCCCTTGGGGTTCCACAGGACTCCCGTGTCCCAGGGACAACTTTTGACTCTTGTTCAGATGACACCATAAGTCACTGTCTATGACTTGGGGCAGACACCCTGCTTCAGAGACCCACCTCCACAGACTTAGCTCCCCTGTATGGCTGGGAAAGGGGTCCCCTAAAAGGAAGGGACAAGCAGCTGCCCAGCTGAGTCCCTGAACACAAGGTTGTCTGAAGCCAGGCAAGCAATAAAGACAGGAGAAAGGCAGGGACTGCTTTCTGCAAGGGAAATTCAAGTTAGACAACAAGAAGGACTTTCTCTGCCACCAGACACAGCTTTGTCAGGAACCCATCTCCTCTTCAGAGCTGATGGCTCTCTGTGGTCACTTCAGGTTTCTCGGGACAAAAACTGCTTAAGGGGGCTGGTGAGATGGCTCAGTGGGTTAGAGCACCCGACTGCTCTTCCGAAGGTCCAGAGTTCAAATCCCAGCAACCACATGGTGGCTCACAACCATCTGTAACGAGATCTGACACTCTCTTCTGGAGTGTCTGAAGACAGCTACAGTGTACTTACATATAATAAATAAATAAATCTTTAAAAAAAAAAAACTGCTTAAGGTTGCTCAGCCAAGAAGAGATGAGACCTGTTGTGTCTGACTCTAATACTAGTCAGCTGGGACAGGACTTATGTTAAGGGGTTTGGGGGTTGAGGGTGTCAAGTACCCTACAGGCTGTCTAACTACATCCAAGGCTTCTCTGGGTACAGAGATGAACTCAGCCTGGCCCTTGCCTTGACAGCCCCAGAGTCCCTTGACACGGGTGGCCTCCTCTTTGTCCCCCTGATCTCCAAGCTCCGGCTCTACTTTGTGGAGGGAGGAGGGAGAAAGGAGGAGGGAGGAAGGAGGAGGGAGGAGACCTGCGTGGCTGCCATTGGTATGCGAGGCCCAGCCTCAGCCCTCAGAGGCCCAGCCTCTCTGCTCAGCTCTTTAAGAATCCCTCCTTGGTGGCAGCCGCGTGGAGGTTGCCTGGCAACACCATCCCACCCCGCCCCATGGCTGGCACTGGCCCTCTTCCCCTCCCCCTTCTCCTATGGCTCCTCACATGCCCAGCCTCAGCTGTATTCTGAGCTGAAAACCTGCCAGGCCCCGCTAGTTGGTTGGAGCATGGGTACCTAGTAGGTGAGCCCACCCACGCCGACCCGAACTCCAGCTCTGCACCTGAGGGTCTTGTGTTCAGAGGCCTTGGTCTAGCAGTCCCTTCCTCTGCCACTCTGCCCCGT
This sequence comes from Mus musculus, assembly GCF_000001635.26. NCBI lineage: Eukaryota > Metazoa > Chordata > Mammalia > Rodentia > Muridae > Mus > Mus musculus. Next base: position 7,172,217 of record NC_000085.6, on the reverse strand, counting down.
AGCAAATGAGGGTTCTGGAATATGTCTGTGTCTCCTGCCCCAGCTCCAAGAGGAGACCCTGGGCCCCCATCAGGAATCCTCAGACTCCAGCCCCTCCCACCTGTAGTGGCTTCAGTTGACCTGTGGTACCAGACAGATTCTGCAGAGGGGCCCCCGAGGCCTGAGGGGAGGTGTCTGGAGTTATAGTCCCAGGAAGGTTTCCCTTGGCCCTGAAAGGTTAGCTAGGTATTGAGCCTTGTGGGGCCCACAAAGCCACCGTGAGTGGGGCAGGAGGTAGGAGGGAGCATGTGAAGAGCAGAGAACCAAACCCCATCCCCAGAGGCCAGAGAGACACTGTCAGAGAAGGACATCACCACAGGTGGGGTTGGAGGGTTGGGGGGGGGGCAGTAAGAAGCCTTGGAGTACAGAGCTCAGACACTGATATCACCACTCTATTCTCTTCTCCCTCCTGGGGTGATTCCAGGGTGGCCCTCAGGCTTCCTCTATCTTGGGGTCCTACCTTTATCTCTCCTGGATGCCAGCCCCTCCCCCACTCCCTTTAGCGGCCTCTTTTCCTCTGCTGCCAGGAGGCGTGGCCTCTGATTAGGCCTGCCCCTCAGGCTTCTGCTCCTCTGTCTTCTTGCCCCGTCTATCGGCCCCAGCACCATCTAGCTCTGATTCTTACACACGCCAGTCTCTTTCAACACACTGTTCTCTAAGCAACAGCTCGATCTCCGTGCTGGACTTGGATGTGTAAACTAGGCTTCAAGGACCATCAAAAGCGTGTCCTTTGCTGGAAGGAAGTCATGGTTGGATGGAAGCAGCAGCCCTGAGGGAAAGACTTAGGGAGGGGGTAATGCCACCCAGAGGCTCCCATGGGGAAGGAGGGTTGTGTGAGAAGCTTGGGACTGGCAGCCCCAGTCTTGGTCCCTCTGGAGAGACAGGCTGACTGGGAGAGTCCTGTCTCCAGAGCAGGCCTGGGTTCTGATACTTTCTGGAGTTTTCTCACACCCACACCCAATCCCCCACCCCACACACACACACCAAGATCCCGCCCTGCACACGCCCAGACACTTGACCTAGGATCTGTCCTTGGAACAGTCTAAGTAGTTCCCAGTTTTATGGTCACAGCTGGCCTTGGGACGTCTCTGTCACTGCTGGCTGCCTGGATTGGCTCAGCACGGTGGCATCAGCAGACAGTGCTGTCCCTGTTGGTAAGCCTATAAAGTTGTGGGACATTAGACCCCTGGTTCATATGACCAGGGGCAAAAGGAGAAAGAGCTCCGAAGGCACTCGTCCCAGAGTCTGGAGGCCCTGGGCCTAAGTCACCATGACATCTGCTAATTTACTATGATCCAGGAGGAAGACATGTCCATGATATCATGGCTTTTGATAGATGAGAGTGCTGTCTGACATCTGAAAAAGTGGTATCACAAAAGGCACAAGAACCTGTCACAAAGAGAGACTCAAGCACAGACCACCGGAGCCAGCAAGGTACAGGCAGTTGCTGCTAAGCCTGATGACCTGGTGAAGGACAGACAGACGGACGCCTGGAAGCTGGTCTCTGTGCTCCACTATTACTACTATACTATTACCGTAGTTCTTGTCCTTCAAGACTCGTGTAGAGGGGCTAAGGATGTGGCGCAGCTGGCAAGTGCTTGCCGGGTGTGCTTGAAGCCTTGGGTTCCATCCCCAGCACCACACAAACAGCCATGGTGACACACCTACAATCCCGGTGGTCAGGGGCAGCAGGAGTTCAAGGCCAGCCCTAGTTTGATCTTAAAACAAAACTAAGGACCGTGGTCTAACTGTAACTCCGTGTAGGCCGCTGGCCTAGCACTCAGAAGGCCTTGGATCTCCTTCTCTGATACAAGAAAAACAATAAAGAAAATGTAATCTCTAAAGTGGTGTTTAAATATTATTTATTTTATGTATATGAGAACACTGTAGCTGGAGACACAGCAGAAGAGAACGCCGGAACTGTTTATAGATGGTTGCGAGCCACCATGTGGTTGCTGGGAATTGAACTCAGGACCCCTAGAAGAGCAGTCAGTGCTCTTAACCGCTGAGCCATCTCTCCAGCCCTCTGAAGTGGTATTTAGAGGTATCAGTCTCTGGGCTGCAATTAGGGTTAGAGGAGGTCATGGGACCTTTATGAGGGGATTAGTGCTCCCCACACCCTTTTTCTGAAGTTCAGGATGCACATGGTTGCCCAGTGCCCTATCGCTGAGCTACAGCCCAGCCCCACCATTAGTGGCCTTCTAAGAGGAGAGAAACAGCCAGGTGTGGTGAGGGAGGTGAATGGGGGGTGGGAGGGGTTCAAGGTCATCCCTGTCTACATAGCCAGTTTGAGGCCAGCATGGGCTACATGAGGCTCTGTCTCAAAAACAAAACAACACATACAAACAAAAAAGAGAAGGAAAAAAAAAAAACCAAACATATATTGGCTAGCTTGCCCTGTCTTACCACATGACACAATAGAATCACCATAAGCAATAAAACCTACACCAGATGTGTCATGACCAGGACCTTTCCCTAAACAACCCTTTTTCTTTATACACTACCCAGGCCATGGTACTCTCTTATAGCCCCGACAAGAAAGGAGAAAGACAAGGAGTCGGGGAGAGACTCGGTAGACAGGATGGCCAGGCTTTGGCCTATGGGTAAGTCATTTGGGTAGGGGGGGGGGCTTGTCTCAGGGGACAATGGGACTCAAATCAGACAGGCCAACTCAGTGGGTAGATCCTCAGCCAGCAGCTGTCCCTGGCTTGACCCTTCTTCAAAGCACCCTTGTCCCAGTCGCCATTTTCAGGAGTTGCGGGCCTTAGCATACTGGACTTAGCCCCATCTCTGGTTGCTCCTGGATCTCCCTCTCCAGGGCCTTATCCTGCTCTCTGAGACTGCCCTGAGACTCAGTCACCAGTAGCCCTCTACATTGCTGTCTGTGAGAAGCTTCAGCCCTCAGTATTCTGCCAACAGGAACTCTCAGGGGAGAATGGCTGAAGGGAGTGAGCACCGTAGAGGAGAGACCTGGACCAGAAGCATTGCTGGAAGGTGAGGGCTGGTGAGCCAGCGAGGAGTTCCTGAAGCAGTGTGCACAGCTATCTCACAGCCCACAGCTCACAAACCTGTGTAAATGTCCCCGAATGCCCTGGGCACCTCTGGGGTTCAGGGAGGCCAGGTAGCCAGTGGCCATGAGTCTCTGGAACCCCCAGAGAGGAGGTCCCTACTGGTGCTGGTTGAAGTGTGCAGTCGGGGAGCCTATCTTTCCTCATCTCAGAAAGAGCCTAAGACTGGCCCAGCCTTGCCTGACAACAATGTTGCCAAATCCAGTTATCTCAGCAACTTGTAGGATAGAAGACATCTTAGGATCTTTCCAGACTGTCACATTAGCCATAGGAAGTCTGTGGTGGCCTCATTAGCATAAGAAAGTGGAGGATGGGACAGTGCTGAGGGTCACTGGCCACCACAAATATAGGTGTCAAACTGAAGCTACATCCCCCTAAGAGGGTAAGTAGTGGCTGAGAGGCTGGGGAGAGGAGGCTGCGGGCAGGGCCAGGCTGACCTTGCTGCCCAGTGGGAGGGCCCACTCTGAGCTGCAGGACATTGTTCTGGTTGCTGCCTCCCTCCCAGTGGAGGAGCTGGGGCTTGGCAAACTCAAGGTTGAAGCCACAAAGTGTTCCTGGGTGACTAGCGCTGCCCTCAAAGCTGATTGCCTCCCAGGACCCAGCCCCCAGGACTAACTCTATCCTTCACCATTATCCTGTGTTCTCCTGTAGCCTGTAGCATACAGGGGTTCATCATGTATTTGTGGACTGAACAAACTATATTCACTGCTCTCAAGCTGGCTGTCTCACTGTCCTAGAGTTACAGTCTTTGGTTGATGCCCCACTTCTCTCAGAGTTCCTACATAGTCCATAGGTCCAAGATCCTGCACACCAGCCCGGCTGCCATTATCAGCCTCTTCCACCGCTTCCACACAGTCTTCCTGACTCTGATCCCCAACTCCAGCCAAGAGTTCTTGCTCGGTGGCACCTAGACATTCCCACTATGACATTCATCTCTGCAAAGGGCTCCTGCTGCACCTTCTCCTGCCCCCACACCCCAGGAGAACAGCCACTGTCCCCAGGATGCTCTCTGGTGTCTCAGATGGCTTGGCCCTAGTCTCTGGGGTCGAGTGGAGAATCCTGTTTCAGCTCTTGTCCAGGGGTGACTATGTGCCTTTCTGGAACCCCAGCTTTGCATCCACTGCAGCTTGGTTCACAGTAGTCTCCCTGGTGTCCCAGATGGTACCCAGCACGGTGGACCTCCCCCAGTGTCCCCTGAATCGTGCGCAGGAGCTCCTGCTAAGCCAGTTACAGTTCATCAGCTGGAAGGAACATCACATCACCACTAAAGCCACGATTGTGAAGGGGATATTTTGATATCTAAGTGCGATGTGTCAAGTCAAGCCCATGCATACTACCCACCTCAGTATGAGGCCAGATGCTTGCTTGGCACCAGCCTGGTGCCTGGCATGGGGTGGTAGGGAGGTAAGGGGGGGGGCTTGTTTTAGGAAAGGAGGAAGACACAGAATTTCTGAGGCACATGCTAAGAGACACGATGGAGGAACAGTGGAGATGGAGCCCTGGGGCCTCCGAGTCCATCTGGGGGTCTAGGCAGGCAGGACAGAAATCACAGTTCTGTGAAAATTATAGCCAGCTCTGTCCTGAACCGGCCTGGAAGGGAGCAGGGGAAGGGAAGCTGTTGACGCCACAGGGCGGTGGCATTGTGGGTGATTTTTCCCCCCTTTCCTTTATTGTTGATATAATGCTGTTTGGGCGATAAGTAAAAATTGGGAGGGAAAAAATAGCTGTTCAGTGAATTGAGCACAAACCCAGGGAGGGAAGGAAGGAAGGGAGCTGGGAGGTGAGGAGGAGGTGGGAGGGGCAAAGACTGCGGGGGGAGGGGCAGGGAAGGCAGCCTCAGAGGGGCAGCTTGCCCTCCCTCAGGGGTGACAGTGGGCATCCTGAGCGAAGGTGGCCTGGGAAGAAGTGCAGACTGGTCTGGACTTCTGGAAGGTCCTAGAGTTGGGATGCTGGGGTGGGAGCCGTTGGAGTGGGTCTGCCTGCAGGGAGGGTCTTAGATAGATTATGGAGGTCTAGGGATGGGCCTGGGAACTGTGGGGGAACTCACAGGTGGTCTAAGCAGTATTAGGGACTCACCCAGAGTAGACAGCACCCAAGGGGAAAACTAAGTCTGTAAGGGACCACCCAGCTCTGTCACAAGGTAACAAGGTCTGCACCCGGGGTTTGTGAGGCTGGGCAGAGAGATGTTAGTGTTCCCAAGGCTAAGTCTGGGTACTTTCCCTGCTAAATAACTGTCTAGTCCATCCATCCCCGCGTCCCCAGGGCGCATAGCACAACTTTCCCATTCCATAAACAACGTCTATCAGTCTTGCCTCCATCCACATACCCATTTGTGGGTCTCCTTAACCCTCCAGTAGTCCAGGGGCTAATGCTTCCATTTTATACTTAGGACACATAGGTTTAGGGAGGTTAGCTAAATTGTTCAAAGGGGAGGGGAAGGGGGGGCTGGCATCTGACCCAACCTGCCCTCCTACACATCTGGGTGGGGTCCTACTCAGAGAAAAGCAGAGTTCAGAGAGGTCCTGTGCAGGAGGGGCTGCAAGTGAGGGGGGTGGTGTTGCCTGAGCCGAGAAAGGGGCACCTGGCAAGGAGGGTTACCTGGGCACGCAGAGTAGGTGGGTTCTGTTTGTGAATGAATGTTCGCGTGGACGGATGAATGAATGAATGGATGGACAGATGAATGAGTGGGTGCTGAGAGGATCGATGTAGGGGGAGGAGACGCCCGAGCCAGAAACCCCTTCTCTTGCCATCCTCCTTCTAGCCCTGGAGACTGGTGTTGGGAGCCTCCCTCCCCCTAGTCCCTAGGGGGGGACCAGCTCCCCAACTCGTCCTCCCCCACCCCCATCCCAGACATTTTGGCCGAGGCTAGGAGGAGGGGAACGCACGGACGCCGTTTCTCCCGGGCTGGGCCAGAGTCCCCGCGCGGCGGCGCAGCCTCCCGCTCCGGGTCCCGCCGGCCAGTGCGCAGCGCGGCGCCCCCGCCCCCGCCGCCTCCTCCCCGCCCGCCGCCTCCCTCTCCGCTCCCGCCCTCCCCGCTCCGCGCTGCACGCACAGCCCCGCCGCCGCCGCCGCCGCGAGGGGAGAGGCGGCCGCACAGCCTGCTTCCCCGCGCCCTGAACGCCGCCGCCGCCACCGCCGCTGCCCTCGCCCCGCTGAGCGCACCAGCCCGGGCACACGCACCCCGCCGCCGGGCGCCACCCCGCGCACTCCTCCCGCCGCTCCGCTGGGCAGATGCGCCGCCGCGCGCCCCGCGCCCCGGGCCCGCCACAGAGCTCCGTCGCGCGCCGGGGGCTCCTCTCCCCGGCCCCCCTGGGTGCCCTCCGGCTGGGGCTCCCGCCCGCTCCTTGGAATAACCCCTGAGGCTCCAGCCGCCGCCGCAAAGTTTCCCGAGGAGACCCGCCTCCCCGGCCGCTACGCAGGTAAGGCAAGCTGCGCGGGCCGGGGGTCGGGACGGGGCGCTGGGGCGTGCGGGGCGGGGGCCGTGCTGCACGCATCGGGCCGGATCGCGCCGCCGGAGTCGGTCCGGTGTGGTGGGGGACGTACAGCTTTTGGGATTCGGGGTGTAGGGGGATTGAAAGTCAAGAGCTCAAAGCGGGCGATGCTGGCCGGGCCGCCGGGAGGCGCGGGGTTCGCGGCCCGCGGCCCCTTTCCCTGGAGCGGAGGCTGGAAAGGGCGGGGGCTCGCTTGCAGCCCCAAGCCAAGCATTGGCTGCGCCCGGGGGGGGGTGGCAGCCGGGCCCGCGGGGGGCGCCGGGCAGAGCAGGTCGGTCCCAGCTCCTGCCCCGCACTCGGGAAAAGGAGGGTGAGGGGCGAGCCCGGCGAGGGCAGCGGGCCGGCCCGGCGCCGCGCTCCCGTCCCCACTAGCCGCGTGAGTCACGGTTAGAGCGAGGTTTTATTTTTAAAACGACTTCAAGGGGGGCATAGGCAGCCTCCAACTTCCCTCCCTGCGCGCGCTGTGGACTGGCAGCCTGGTGCCGGCGGGGGCTGAGACTGTGCACCTGGCGGCTGCAAAGGTGGAACGGAGGGACTAGCGAGCTGGGGGCACAGCACAGAATCCCCCACCCCCCAGCTCCCTAGACAAGGAGGCAATAGACCGCGAGCACGCCCCTCCTCGTGGGGATCCGAGGCCCAGGGGCGGAAAGCTGGGGAGCGTTGTTGCCCAGCTGCAGGGAGCCGTGGTTGATCAGAGCTCTCTGAGGAGGACAAAGTTGTGAAGCAGCGACATCAGGGAGCTGCTCCAGGCTTCCTGGGGCCCCCGGGAGGGCTTCCAGGCTCTCCCGGGCATATGGTTAAGAGAGAACACAGCTCAGCTGGGGTGTGCCAGGCCCTGGAGGCCCAAGTGAGAGGTCTGATGTGAATAAATAAAGCCAAGGCAAGGGAACAGAGGTGAGGGGTGACAAGGTCCAGCCTTGCTTCACCTCCGTTCTTGCATCCTTTGGGGGATGGAGACCAGCCCCACCCTTTTTCAACCCTAGGTAGCTTAGGAGTTGGGGGGGGGAGGCTGTCTGGGTGGGAGAGTGGGTGTAGGCAAAGGAGGACCTAAGACCTCTGACTCTCTTGGCAGAGGGATGTGGGTTGGGGCTCCCCTCCCTGCAAGCACGGGGGAAGGCGGCTGCACACAGGGGCTCCAGGCTCAGGTTTCTGGAGTTGAAAGCCAACTGCGTGTCTTCCTGCCAGCCCCAGGAGGAGAGGCACAAACATCACCTGTCAGCTGGTGCCTGCCGTGGGCGATTGCTCAGGGCTTCCTCCGAAGGTTTAAAATGGAAATGGCCCAGGCTGCCAGGGCCAGTGCCTGGGAAGAGATGCTGCCTGGGGGTGGGGGGGTGGTTGGATATGAGGGTCCCTGGGAGGTCTGAGGGTAGGGAGAGCTGAGGTCGACTGGGCTACAGGCCAGGTGGGAAGTGGGAAGTGAGACAGTCTTGCTTTTTGAGTGTATGGAGGGGGGATGTCGGGGGGGGGGGGGAGTGGAGAAACTAGGTATACACATCCCACCTTGGTTCTCAGAAAGATTATAGGCAAAACCTCCCCTGAAGAGTGGAAGCCAGACAGGCCAGGCTCAGAAGCCCACAGGCAGAGATGATGGCCAGCCTGACTTGGCTTAGTCCATGCAGCTAGTCTGATGGGGGTCCATCCATCAGACTCTACCTTGCTAGTCCTCCCTCTGTGTGCCTCAGTGTTTCTGTCCTGTTATAGCTGGCCTGCTATAACTACTCCCTGGACCTTAGTTGGAGAACAGGGACTGCTGTGTAAATGCATGTGCACTTGCTACAGGTCTTTAATGGCTCTGCTCTTTGGCTCAGGGGTCTGTAAGGGCAGAGGCTCTCTGTAGAGATAGTGGCAGGTTAAGGGGTCAGATTCCTCCATGCAACTAGCGGCATGTGGGCCTTTAGCAACTGTGTCTCTCTCAGAGTCCTGTGGAAACCCCTGGGAGATCCACTCAGGCTGTTTAAGAGGAGGTCGTAGAGGCCGGAGGGCCATCTCTGTATCATTTCACCTGCTGGCAGGCTGCACAGGCAAGGTTTTAGGGTTTTAGCCTGGAGACTCAGCTCTGTAAGTCTCCACTGAAACCTAGTGGCCTAGCCTCTGCTACCTGCCCCAGGTCTGTAGCCTCCCTTCTGGGAACCCGCCTGCCTGTCAAGGATCTTAAACCCATGACTTATGGGGAGGGGTGAGTTTCAAGCCTGAAAATGAGAGAGCAGGGCAGGACAGTCTGCCAAAAGACTGGGAAAAAGGTGTTGGTGTAGAGTTGGCTGGAGAGGGACCGGAGGCCCCGGTGGACCAGACTCCTCAGGTGTCTCAGAGATAGAGAGGCAGACCTTGAGATGGCTGCTGCTGTGGCTGCTGTAAAAAAAAAAGCAGATGCTTGGCAGGGCGTGGTGGTGCATGCCTTTGATCGCAAAACTCGGGAGGTAGAGACTCATGAATCAATGAGATGGAGGCCAGCCTGGTCTACAAAGAGAATTTTGGGACATCCAGGGCTACATGGAGAAGCCCCCCCCCCCCAAAAAAAAAGAAAGAAAGAAAGAAAGAAAGAAAGAAAAGAAAAGAAAAAAGAAAAAGGTAGCCACTCTGCTTTGGTGCAGGGGGCCCTGACACCTCCATCAGGCCTGCAAAGTGGCCTCGTCGTGGAGGCGGAGCTTGGGGGGGGGGTTGGTAGGGGACTGCGCCAGGAGGTATTCTACCGAGCTGGCTCATCTTAGGATCTGGAAATGACATTAAACATCTTGTCAGCCCGGTGGTGGTGGTGGTGGCGGCGCTCGCCTTTAATCCCAGCACTTGGGAGGCAGAGGCAGGCGGATTTTGTAGCCTGGTCTACAAAGTGAGTTCCAAGACAGCCAGGGCTATACAGAGAAACCCTGTCTGGGGGGGGGGGGATCTTGTCATCCAGTGGGTCATATTTTGGGGACCTAGGTGGTTCCTGGGAAGGACTCCTTTGCCTGGCCAGCTGGCCTTCAGCAAGCCTGACCTTTGTGGGCCTGGGCTCCCTCACCTGGGAAGTGGGGCAGCCACCATGAGGTGAACCCTGGAAGTCTCCAGCAGAGTCCATGCCTAGCAGTGTGGGTCCCTTGCAGTCTACTCCCACCTTCGCTGTGTACTTACTTCTTAGGCCTGGGGGAAGCAGGCAGGACTGCTAAGGTCCCCTACCTCAGTCACTAGTGCCTCCTGATGTCAGGGCTCTCTATACCAGTACTTCCTGGTCCAAGTGACAGTGGGAAGATCCAAGACTTGAGGAGTTTCAAAGTTCAGGCCCATCATGAGCTGTGACATATGTGAGTGTGGGCATGGCTGAGGGTCCTGAGGTAAGGAGACTTTGCCAGTCTTAGCCTCTCAGCAGGGAGAGCACAGGGCTGTGGAAGGGTGGGGGTAGTATGACCCTCAGCTCTGGCTGTTGCTCTTGAAGCTTGGCACTCTATGTGACTATATGGGCCTGGGATGGCATATAGTCATTTGCTGTATGGTAGGGGTCACCCTGTACTGGTGAGGGCTTGGGAGAGGCAGACTGGCCAGGATGGACAAAGGAAACAACAGTTCTTCTACCATGCTTCCTACCCCCCCCCCCCCCCCCCGCTGGCTTGGTGTTCCCTGGCAGCAGCTGGACTGCTGAGGGTCCGGGAGGCTGTGTCTGCAGACCTGTGTTTGCCTGTGTGCTGGGTAGATCTTGTTTGTGCACTTGCCTTTGGCCCCTAGAGCCCATCTGCTCCCCAGGGTCAGTCACTCTGTAGATGATGTCAGGATTCTGGGGCTTCCACTTGCTCCGTGGAAGGTATTTGTTGGATTCTCCACAGCCCTGGCTCTGGAATCCCACCGTGGGTGTGTCCTCAGTCAGTAGAGGCTGAGGTGGTAAGCATGGGGAGAGGGCTTAGAAGAGGTCCCAGGGGAGGGGACTTGAGAATATGACACCTCCATCCCTCAGTTCCTATACCCTTCTTTCCAGCTCATTCCTTTATTTGTTCATTCACTTAGGAGGATTGAGACTAGCCAGGCATAGCCTTGGGCTCTTGAACAAGAGTCCAGAACAAAAGTATTCCTGTCCCAGCACTCAGGAGGCAGAGGCAAGCAGAGCTCTGTGAGTCGGTTGGAGGCCAGCCTGGTCTACATAGCTAGTGTCAGGCCAGCCAAGAGCCACATAGTGAAACTCTTCTTATAAAAAAAAAAAAAAAAAAAGGAAACCAAAAGGCTGTCCTCAGGCTAAGCTCCATGGAGCAGGCCTAGTCCTAGCATTTGGGAGACTGAGTCAGAAAGGTTGCAGAAAATTCCAGGCAGCGTGGGCTACATAGTTCAAGGTCAGCCAGGGCTACCCAGGGAGCCCCTGTCTCAAAACAGTGATAACAACACTGGCAGCTGGCAGCCAAGTGTGGGGTCAGACCTCAATCATACACCAGGGTGAGTCACGAGGAGGGATAGGAATGAGAAACTTATGGGCAAAAGAACTCAGGGCTATCCTAAAACCCCTTGGCAGAGAACCTCAGGTATTTGCACGGGGACTGGAATGGATGGCTTGTCTTCTTGACCTTCCCTTCTGGGGATACCCAGGCTGGCCCATTTGGGTTTCCTCTACTGAAAGCCGTGGATGCATTTGCACAGTGATAGGCTATCCAGGGCCTGCTGGGCTTATTCGTGACTAGGGCAGTGGCCGTGATACAGAGTTAAGGCAGCTGGTGATAAAGGGGATCCAGGTAGGGGCTAGGAGCACTGGACGGAGAAATGGGGCTGGGGGTGTAGTTCAAGGATGAAGGGGTGAAGGCAACAGGGAGGAGGTCTTCTGAGGTACCAGGCCCCAGCTGTGTAGGGCTCAGCTAACCACTAGGGGACACTGCCTCCCAAGCAGAGCACAGAACACAGGCTGGGGGCCTAGATGCATCAGGCTTTGTGGTGAGCAGCAGCAGGGAGGGCTTTGTACTGAGGCTGGGGGTCGGAGGCACTAGCCCTGGCTGCTCCTGCCGCCTGTGTGGCTGAAGAGGACACTCCGTGGCGCGGCGGTATTTTTTCCCCCACTCCTTTTTCCCTCCTTTTGCCTGAATTAATCGTTGGCACCAGATTACAACAGATTTAGCAAACAGAGAGAGAGAGAAAGAGAGAGAGAGGAGAGAGAGAAGAGAAGAGAAAGGGGGGATGACTTGGGAGGAAATGGCATTTATCTCCAGAAGCAAATCGCTCTTGTCGAACCTCTCTCCACAACCCCTCCACTTCCCACCCCTCCCCCACAAGCAACGCCTGGCAAGTGCCGCTCAGGAAAATGTCCTCAAAAACTGCTGCTGGGTGCTGGCGCCAGGATGGGCTTTTCCTGGGGGCAGTGTTCCAAGGGCTGCCTGGAGGAGCAGGGGAGGATGGGGCAGAGGGCACGCGAGGGCCTGTGCAAAGGTGAGGGTTTGCAGAGGGCAGGGTCCTGGCTGTCAGGCTCACTGCTGGCTCTCAGGGTTCTCTACAAGACTTCTGTGTGTGGCTGTCAGTAGAACATCTGACCTGCCTGTGGTGAGTTCAGGATATACCACCAGACTGACCTGCCCAAGGGACACATGATCCTGGGTGACATGTGGGGATCTCTCCAGTCTCACCATACAGTTAGATTGGGGAGATCTAGTTAGTTGGATTAGGGAATGTGACTTTGGGTAGGTGAGCATCCTACCCCAGGGACATGGCAGGTTGCAGAGGATCATGGGAATGTAGCTGAACTGAAGTTATCTGGTCCAGTTAAAGTATGGGGTGGGATGCAGTGGTCCCCAGTCACTGCTCTGGCTGGCTGGGTGGGGACTAGTGGGAACCAAGTGAGGTTCCCTTCCTCCCTTGTTCCTTTTCTTAGGCAGTATGTGGGTGGAGTCTGGTTGCATCCCAGCCCCAAGGCCAGGTCAGGAACTCCAGGCAGCTGTGCCCAGGTGTGCATTTCTCGATTATCAAGCTTGCCGTTACATGCACACTCTAGCATACACTGGAGCACGCATACCTCTGGACTTTCCCAAGCTGAGTCAGCCCAAACCAGCCCTAAAGGGTGAGTGAACCACCTCTCTCTGCCCACAGGCCGCTGCCACCCCCTGGCCCTCACTGTCCTGCCTAGTGTCTTTATGCCTTTCACTGGAGTGGGGTTGAAGGCAAAGGAACAAGATGCCAGAGTGGGTCTGTCTCAGGCAGGCAGATGGACAATAATGCCTCCAAGGGTCCCAGTGTCATCATCAGCTTTGTCACTTGAGCTCTCAACTACCCCTCAAACTTGGATTGTTGAGGACCTAGGTAGTCCCACACCTCAGCTTCCAGGACATTCTGGCTTGGCAAGCTTTTGCTTGCTTCCTACTGAGAAAAGAGACCAAGACAGAACAAAGGCAAGCATTGTCCAAGGCCATATGGATGGGTCTACTGCTCACAGTGCTAGGCACTGGCCTTGTGTTCAAATCCTACCTGTTACTAGCAGGATACCCTACTTCCCATCTTTGTGCCTCAGTCTCTGAACCAATAAAATGGGACAAGCAAGCACACATTTGGGGTCAGTCCAAAGACTATGCTGGAGGCCTTTAGGAGAGCATGGCGGGGGTTCCTGAACTCAAATGATAGGCTAGACCAAGCCAGGGGCAGTGCCAGGACACTGACCTCCCCAGGGCTCCAGGGAGATAGCCTCCTACCTCCACAACACCCCACCATCCCCAATAGGTTGGCCCATGGGACATTTGCTGAGCTGCTGGGGCCTGGCACCCAGAAGTAGCACATGTCAGGAACAATGGATTCTAAAGGCCTAGGTCAGGAAGAAGAGGGTGAAGAGGCAGGTATTGGTAACTCCCTAGAGAGAACCTGGAACTTGAGGATATAGCAGGGGACAGAGCCAGTTTGTGGGAAACAGAGTGTGGAGCTCAAATGTCACCTTTTGCTAAGGATGGCTTCCTGGAGTTAAGCCAAAAGGGACCCTGCTGGGTCTACTGGGTATTTTCTAAGTGTTAGGACCTGGTGGGCTACTGTCATTGAGGACTTACTGTCTACACTGCATAACTCCCAAAGTACCATACTGAGAGTCTATAGAGTACAGACTCTCATCAGGCCTCGGAACTGCCCCACTTTACAGAGGAGAAAACTGAGGGTTAGACAGAGAAGGTGACCAGACCAAGGTCACACAGCTAGCATATGACAACTCACAGCCCCTGCTCTCAATTTCCCTTCAATATATGATGGAACGGTAGTATCCTGGGGGTAAAGTTAGCTGCAAAGGTCAGGCTGAGGCAGAGGGACAACAGCTCTGTTTACTGAGAAGCACTTTGTGTCTGACTGGGCCCTTTACAAGGACAGGTGGGGCACACGTTGAGTGGATCAGGACCGAGGGTCTCTCTTGACAGAGACCTGTGCCTCCCGTAGTGGGGCTCAGGGCAGTGTCTTGTGGCAATGGAGTCTTGTGTGTACCCTCTCCAGGTCCATCCTTCTTTCCTGAGGCCCCACCGTGTCCCCTCATCGTGGAGGCAATGGTGTTACTGAACAGATTTTGGCCTCACAAGGGAGAGGAGTGTGGTGGCAGAGCAGGCAAAGGACCTCCTTTCTGGAACGGACAGCCTTATACTGAGGTGTGACCATGAGAGGAGAACGGGCCTGGAACAGTGGGAGGCATGTTCACTCTGCCGAGGACGCCACAGGCCTATGATGTCAGCAGGTGGCTCAGCTGGGCTGTGCCACTACTGGTGCCCTGGGGAGGAGCCAGGCAGCAAGGGTCCTGGGAGGGCGCTGGTGGCCTGCGGTCACAGAGCAATCTCCATTAGGGTGGTGACCGAGTGGCGGTAGCTCCTGGAATCCTATTAAAAGCTTTTTCATTGTTCCCCGAGATACGCTCCTCTCCGCCGGGACCTGGGCATGTTGATAATTTATTTGTGGAAGGGAAAGGGGCGAAGAGCGAGAAGAGGGGGAAATGTCATTATTTACTCTGCCAGCCAGTTTCTGCAGCCCGAGCTGGGCTGCTGGGCAGCTCTCCTGAGGATGCGCCACAGCCACACTCGCCCTGGCTGCTGGATCTCTTTGGGGCCCAGTTCCAGAGTAGGGGAGCAAGGCTCTATGGAGGTGCAGCTGGGTGGGCACAGCAGGGAGTGGAGCTGAATCTCTGGGGGCGCTGATGGCACTTGGGCCCTCACTGTTGGCAAGCGAGTCCACAGCTGTGGCGTGTGGCGCTCCTGGGAGCTGGATAGCGGCAGCCCTGTTGGTTTTTGAGGGGACAGACTGGGGTCTCTGAGCACCAAAATCCAGGCAGCCTTCTGTAAATGATGGGGAGGAACTCAAAGCTAACAGTGCAATAGAAGTCGTGCTGGCCACGCGGAGCATTTCCTGGGGGCCGTGTCCTGAGTCTCCCTTAGCCCTCCCAACCCCAGCAGAACGGAGGCACAGTATCCAGGCGGGGCTTGGGGATTCCTTCCCGTAGCATGGCTCCTGCCTCTGGCCCCCAGAGGCACACCTTGTCTTCTCAGCACTCCCTGCCAGTGAGGCAGCCCAGGGCAGGATCATTTCCTGCACAACCTTCTAGTTTGCAGCTTGCTGTCAGGCTGGAGAGGTCGGGGCCAGTGATCTTGTTCAACGAGGTGAGGCCCTGGGTTCTGTCCCCTTCACCTCAAAATCAAATCACAACAAAACAAAATGCACAGCGCCGGCAGAACGGTTTTATGGAAACAGACGCCAGCGCCGCCCCTCCTTTCCCAACAGCTGAGAAAACAGGCTCACAATCCCGACTGCATGAAGATGGCTAGATCCAGCTCAAAGTGTCCCCCGGACTAGGTGTGACAGTGCCCTGGGGCTGCCAGGCATGGTGGGTGGAGAGGGACTGGAGGAGGGGTTGGACCGTGACCCTCTTCTCTCCCATGTGCCCTTCACACACTCCTCGCAGGCTCAGGCTGCACTGTAGTGTCAGGGAGGCCTGGGTGCCCTGCAGACGGCTGCTCACGCCCCCTCTTCTCATCCTCTCAGGCACAGCCAGATGCTTTAAAACAATGTCTAACTCAGTCCAGTCACTTGCTGGCTCTGAGGCCATCAGTAGCTCCCTAGATGGAGGAATTGAGTCCAAAGCCCTGAGCCTGGCCTTTCAGGCCTTCCCGGCCTGGCCCTGGCTTGCCCCCCAGGCCTCATCTCCTCTTCTTACATCTTTGCTCAAGTATGGTTGTCATCTACCACTCTTTAACCGTGTGTTTCCTGCCACAATTAGCCATACACCACCGCCTGCAGGAAGCCCTACCTGATTGATCCGTGAAAAACTACATTTTCTTGCCCCTCCCTCCAGCACACTGGCAGGCCTCACATTCAGTGACATTGAATCTGAAGTTCACTAGCTCATCCATAAACATTAGTGTGTGTGTATGAGTGAGTGAGTGAGTGAGTGTGAGTGTGTGTGTGTGTGTGTGTGTGTGTGTGTATGTGTGTGTGCGCAGACTTACATGGGTTCCAGGGATTGAACTCATGTCACCATGCTTACTCAGAGAGTGCCTTCACCCAGTGAGCTATTTCATTGGCCATTATTTCATTATTTTGAGGTAAAGTCTGGCTGTAGCCCAGGCTGACCTGGGAATTGTTCTGTAGTCCATCTGGCCTAGGAGTCACAGAAATTCCTGTTTCAGTCTACCACGTACTTGAAATATAGGTGTGTGCCACTATACCCATCAGCCCATTTTATGGAGGAGAAACATGAGACTCAGAGTGAGGGGTACTGGGGACGACACATCTCTGCCTTGGGACCCCTTCCTATACCTCTTTCACCTTCAGCAGCTGTGGGACTGGTGGGGTAGCAGCTGGGCTAGCATTCTCTGCGATCTCATTACATACCTTGTCCTGACTGGAGTGTTAAGTGAGGGGCTCTTTGGTCTCTAAAGTGTCCAAGTATAAATTGGAGGCTCCATTTTACAGGTGGGAAAGCTGAGGCCAAGAACAGGAAAGGAAGCAGAAAGGCAGAGCCCCAACCCCACAGCAACTTCCTGTGCCTCTATGAAGGCCTGGGCAGATGTTCATTCATACTGGGGGTCAAGTCCTGCCAGCCTGAGGCCAAGCCCAGATCTCAGGCCTGCTGCCCGCCCTGGCTGGGCATCCTGGGATGAAGCTGAGGAGGCAGGGGCGGGGCGACAATGTGCCCAGGAGCAGGGCAGGGCCTGGACCCTGCCCCCACGGCAGCTGTCTCCCTGGTCCATGGACTTCCAGACAGTCAGGGCTTGTGAGAGCCGGGGGCCTTCAAGGAGAGCTCTGCTCCCTCCAGCAGCTGCTCAAAGGCCTCTTTGTGGAGAAAGGGGTAGTCGCGGGCAGCTGCCAGGCCAGAGGCACAGACAGCTCAGCCTTTGTGCCAGCATGTTGCCCCTGCCCTGACCCTAGAGGTCAATAGGACAGGTGCCCTTATCTGTGGGAGGCTGGGGACCTCCTGCCCTGGATCTGTCCTAGGTCTGGGATGGGTGTGGTTTGTGTTACCAGGCAGGGACCCAGAAGCACCCTGCTCACAGATCATTGTGGGAGCAGAGCCCAGACTTGGCAGGGGTGGGGATGGGGACAATATGAGGATGAAATGGTTAGCTGTGGCACAGGGGTGGGGATGGGGACAATATGAGGATGAAATGGTTAGCTGTGGCACTGATGGTGAGGTTAGGCTTCCTGCCATGCAGGGGCGCTGCCGTGTTTGCCTCTGGAAGGCATTTGTGGTTGTTTTCAGACCCCCCAAAAGCATCCCTGTCAGTGGACGCAGCTCTTCTGAGGTGAGAAAACTGAGACGCTCTAAGGTTAGGAAGCTTGCCCAGATCACAGTACACCAAGGCTAGAGTTTAGACCTGGTCCTTCCTGAAACCCTTCCCCCAGACTTTTGAGACAGAGTCTCATGTGTCCTAGACCTTGAACTTCTGATTG
Source organism: Mus musculus (assembly GCF_000001635.26). Lineage (NCBI taxonomy): Eukaryota > Metazoa > Chordata > Mammalia > Rodentia > Muridae > Mus > Mus musculus. Next base: position 7,154,786 of record NC_000085.6, on the reverse strand, counting down.
GGCAGATTGTGCCTTGAGCACCCGATGTCATGGTATCTTGTCTGAACTCTGTGGGCAAGGCACTGGGGGCGGGGGAGGGAATTACGGAGTCCCAGGGGGACTAGGAGGACTGAGGTTAGTCCTACTCTCAGGAGGACTCCCAGAACCCATTGTGTAGTCAAGGGCTGGATAGATGGATAGATAGAGGCTGGCGTAAGACTCCCAAGGCCTTCAGGGTAGACTGTGGGCCTGTTGATGCCAGAGAAGTCTGGGACTAGTGGGGACAAAGACAGCTTAGGGGCTTATGGCAGGCTGCAAACCAGCTTGTCTTCTTAGCCTGCGCAGGATCAGTTTCTTCATCTGTGAAATGGGTGCTGAGCCTGTATGCGACCCATGGGTGAAGTCCTCTGCAGAGAGGGTTATGGCCTGACTGGACTGTGCTCTAGCCCTGCCTTCCCCAGGAAGGCTTGCCCCAGGCTGAAGAGACCAAGGCTCCTTCAGGGTGCTTGGGCTGTGGATTGTTCTCAGGCTGCCTAGTCTGGATGCCAGATTATACATAGTTAATGCTACTCGTATGAATCCTGAGCAGCTCCTTCCGGTGCTCATCCTGGAGGTGGGATGTGAGGCTCTTGGGCAGACAGGTACAGGCTCTAGGGCCCCTTTCCAACCCTGGCACCTCCCCGCAGCCCCCTTGGATTCCAACCTCAGAAGGTAGTTGAAAACTGGCAACTTGTTTTCCACAGCAGGGACCCGAGGGGCTTGACTACCAAGAGATCTGGTTGAGGCTCAGATCTGAGATCCGTACCTAGAGCTCCCCTTGGTCTGGGTGTGTCCAGGCCACCCATGGGCAGCTGTGTTAACTCGCACAGGGTCCTGCTTTGTGGCCATACGTTCATGGGCCTGGGTGGATGGATATCTTTTGCAGCCTTCAGTGTGACAGTAGTGATTATCCAGTGTCTGGATTCAGGTCCTGGCCCTTTTTCTTCCTGACTAGATCTGTTCCCATGACCACCTGGCATGGACAGGTCCCCACCTACATGGCTTGTGGTCTGACCTGGCTGAGGAGAACCACACAGTGGTAACCATTATCCTGGGTGGATGTTCCCTGATTGAATGCCGTACCCTGTATGGTGCAAAGATCTGCTGGATCAGCCAGCCCCTGAGCGCTATGATGGAAAACAGGTTCCTGTGGAGAGATGCCAGGCAGGTCCTGATCCAAGGCCCAACCTCTGAGCCTAGAGCCTCCTACACCATAGCCTTGCTTTTTAGAGGCTCTGAGACGCTCCTCATGGGCAGCATGAAGCTGTGGTGACAGCTGCCCAGTGGCCCCGCCCTCCTCAGGGCAGCGCTGATTGAGTCTCATCATTACAGGGCGGGGCCCCTTGCTGGAACCTCTCCTGGGTGGCAGAGCTGTCGAGCAGGCAAACAGCTGTTTGTGCAAAGACAGAATCTGTTCAGATCTGACAGGCAGCCTTGCGCCTCTGCTGTGGGCTCAGCATGGAGAAGCTGCAAGCTGACAATGGAGTGCTGGCCCAGGCTACTCACAGCAGGGGCCAGACTGCCCGAGGCTGGTTTATCAGATGAGCCAGGGCTAGGGGTGCACTCTGACTTCTGTCTAGATGACCCCCCCCCCAAGGGGAGTTGGCTGAGCTCATCTGGATACTGTAAGGCACCCTATCTCAGCTTAATGTCTAGTCTTCCCCTTTGGGGGTCCTTGAAAGGGGCAGAGTGACTGTTTCGGTGCCACTAGTGGTCCCTTGGCACTGTGTGGCATCTTTCAACACTGCCACCTTTTAGAGAGGCTGTCCAGGTTAGAGAAGGCTGACGTTTAGGGAAGGAGGAAGGCCTCTGTAACCACAGTGACAGATCTTTAGAGGCAGCCCTGCCACACCCATTTCCATCCCTGAGAAAGCGAAGACTCAGAGCAAAAGATGCTTCCAGCAGTGACTCCATGGCAGAAGGCCCCAGCCTTTCTCTTTTTGTCTTTTTCTTTCTCTCTGCAGGGAGTTCCAGGCTGGCCTTGATCTTGATAGCAGAGGACAGACTTGAATTCCCCATCCTTCAAGCCTCTACTTTCCACATGCTAGGGTTACGAGTGCCCGGCTCAGAGTTTTAACTGGGAACACCTCATTCTCTTGAAAGTTGGCAGACAGCTAAGTAGGTGCTGTCCAGGGAAGAGCTGAGCTGAGTCCTCTGTAAAGGCTTGAGGTATTGTGAGAATGATTCCCTGTGACGGCAGAAAATGTTCAGCTGACTGCACGCTTAGCTTTTTTGGGCCTTGCAGAATGGGCTGAATGAGAATGGCACACAAGTCTGTACTTCTTAACCATCACCCGTGGCAGGCATGACTAATCAATCCCAGCTCTGTTTCCTGCTGAACCTGGAAGGCTCTACTTGGAAAGGGAATAGACTGGGTATCCCTGGCAGGTGTTCTGTATTGTGGGGATTGGGAGAGTTGAAGCTTGCCACACAACCTTCCAGTTCTTGGAATTGAGCTGAGATTTGAGCTCAGCTCTTTTGACTAAAGATAATGGAAACTGGGACTCCAAAGGTTCCCAGTGGGATCCTGCTACAGCACTAGGAGTATTCCTGCTAGAGCTCACCGTAGCTCCACCCAGCTGCCTGCCAGACAGGCACAGTGAGGTTAGCCCCAGCCCTCCTATGGCAGTTGGCAGTCCCTCCTGGCCTGTTAAGTGTTACTGGCTGCAACCTGCCTGTTCTGGGTTCCATTATGATGCTTCTGTTCTGGACTCCTAACTGCAGTTGAGCAGCGCTGCAATGAGTCACGGTGGGCTTCCAATTCTGCCTACTGAGGGAAGGGAGAGGGCCCTACCTAAAGGTTAGCATGCTGGGGTTTCCCTAGGATCTCCCTGGCCAGACACAAAGAGCTATGGCTGAATCTGTGGTCCCAAGAGAGCACGGAGGCCAGGAGTGGGTGCAATGCACCTATTCAACTCTGGCTTCCTCAGTCACTCTTCCGCTCATCAAGAGGAGATCTGCTTGCTGGCTTGGAGGTTACCCTTTTAATTAAGCCAATTAATTAGTGCCTTTAATGAAGCAGATTAACCAGGCCAGGCTCTGCAAATGGGGTGGGAGTGGGGAGTTGTCGCAGCCTGTACTTTCCTGAAGGTCTTGCTTGGGAGGCAGCTGCTAGGCCAAGCCTTCTTTGGAGTGTTTGAAGTCAGCATTGGCCAGGGATGGCTTTGTGTCCCCCATGGAATATGGCTAGGAACCCAGGCCTGGGGGGGGGGGTCAAGGAAGGTCTGAGTCTGCAGGGTTAAGTGCAGCGCAGACACTTTGGCTCAGATGGTTGGATCGGGAGCTGGGAGCAGGAGCAGGAGGCAGATGGGACCGCTGCAGAGCTGGCTCTGTGGGTTCCTCAGCACGTGGGACTGCCTAGGGAGGTGACTGAAGCCCCCACCTTCTCCTCTTTTCCTTGTTCTGGGTCTTCTAGGTCTTGGCTACTTCCACCCCAGCAGGGACAGAGAGAGGCCTGTAACCCTGTGGCCAAGGCAACCAGAGCCCCTTGCCTGCAGGAGTTTGCGTTTGTTCAAGGTCATTTGGGTTCTATGACAGAGCTGAGGTACAAGACTATGTTCCTATCTCTGTTTTCCTTCCACCCACCTCTGCTGGCATAGTCGGCTCCCCTCCAGCAGAGCCAGGCACTTCCATCTCCACCCTGCGTGTTCTCTGTGCCAGATGCTCTGTGGGGGCACCCTGCCCTGTGGGGCACCCTGCCCTGTGGGGCACCCTGCCCTGTGGGGGCACCCTGCTCTGTGGGGCACCCTGCTCTGTGGGGGCTCCGTGCCCTGTGGGACTCCCTGCCCTGTGGGGCACCCTGCCCTGTGGGGCACCCTGCCCTGGGGGGCACCCTGCCCTGGGGGGCACCCTGCCCTGTGGGGCACCCTGCTCTGTGGGGCATCCTGCCCTGTGGGGCACCCTGCCCTGTGGGGCTCCCTGCTCTGTGGGGCACCCTGCCCTGTGGGGCACCCTGCCCTGTGGGGCACCCTGCTCTGTGGGGCACCCTGCTCTGTGGGGCATCCTGCCCTGTGGGGCACCCTGCCCTGTGGGGCTCCCTGCTCTGTGGGGCACACTGCTCTGGGGGGCTCCCTGCTCTGTGGGGCTCCCTGCTCTGTGGGGCTCCCTGCTCTGTGGGGCTCCCTGCCCTGTGATCCTCATATATGGCTGACTTCTCTCCAGTGAGTTCAGGTTTAGGAAGGGAGGGTTGCATCCTTGTGACAAAGAGAAGTTGTCACCTTAGTCTGTGAATGTGAATGGGAAACCCAGATCCACATTTCTGAGTCCCCCTATGTCCCCCAAGGACAGGGAAGGCCCAGTACTAGCCAGGGCCAGGGAAGGAACACTGCTGATGGAGGAAGAACTATGGTCCAGGAAAGAAGGCCACACCACCCTCAGAGATGTCTTTATGTCTCCCAGGGGCGCAGAGGACAGATCAAAGCCTGCTTCAGGATGCACTAAGCCATGGCAGAGACAGTTGGCTCAAGCCATGACAGGAGAGATTTAGGTTAGACAGAGGAGGAACTGCCTGACAAGGAGGATTATTAACAAGTTTGCAAAGGCAGGATGTGTCCCTCCCCCAGGACAGCAAGCGCTGGCCTGTGATGCGGCTCTGAGCTCTTTGGAAACACAGTTCTATAAATCCAAGCTGCGCTTCCAGTAAATATCAACAGGGTGGGGGTGGGGTTCCCTGGAACATGCTGTCAGCAGCCCTTACCCCTTTTAATTTCCTCTGTGCTTCAGGCACCTGGCAGGATGCGTTCAGCTGGTGGGCTCTGTCTACACCAGTGCAAGCCCCAGTTTCGGGGTCTCGGTTTTCTCCCGTGTTAAATGGTTCCAGCATTCCTTGGGTAGAGAGAATCACACCCCTCGACTCTCAGAGAAGGCCAGTCCCCTCCCTCTTGTTGCCACTCTGACCAGCTGTCTTGGTTCTTGCTTGTACCCCAACAGAGCCTGCCCCTCCTTGCCATGACAGAATCATTTTGTCAGCCATCTTTCTCTGATGTGGCCACCACCTTGGGTGGCATTGTCCAACCAGTCTCTAGGGCCTGTTAGTATTCCTTATTAACAGAGGTTAGCCGAGGTCACTGCTTAGTGGAGAGTGTGTGCTTAGCAGGTGTCAGGCTGTGATTCTCAGCATCCCCTAAAACAACCAGCTAAACTTTGGCTACATCCAAAGTATCCCTGCATCCCCAGCCAGTCTCCGCCTCACACTGACCTGTGTGTCCTGAGAGCAGCCTGGGGACTTAACTGGTCCCAAGTCTGCGGTCCCCATCGTAACTTGCCTGAGAGCCAGCCTGGCTGAGGCACTTTCAGAGGGCAGAGCGTGTGTGTGGGTGAAGGGTAGCTGGCAGCTTTGCCTTTGATTTACCTCAAGAGGGACTCTGCGGGGTGGGTGGAATGAGCACCAGTCACCCTGGGACACCTCTTTAAATACCAGCTGGAGGCAGCTGGGTTCTGGGTGGGTGGAGTTGCCCTTCATCAAGCAGGCACCCCCCCCTCACACCCCTGACACATACAGGCATGTTGCACAGGTCAGGAGTCGGGTGGGTGCAAGAGAGGGGGCAGCTTCTGGCTCAGCAGCTCTGGCCCTGTGGGACTAAGGAGAGCACGGGTTAGGGCCCTGGGCATGTGAAGTTTTGGCTGTCCATTGTCTCCTTCACCCCCCTGAGGCAGTGAGCTCTGATAAAGCCTCATCCCTGGCTTCCACTCTCCAGGGCCTGGCTCGTTAAACTAAAGCACCCATCTGTGTGTGGATGGACACATGGACAGATGACGGTCACAGATGGAGCGCCAGTTGGCTGTCTGGCTCCTCCATACTGCCTCCATTTCCCCTGGGCAGAGAGAGAATAGGAGATGCTCAGGCCCCTCTGGAGTGCAGCTCTTAGCACTAGTTCTGGCTAGTAACTGTTGAATGTGCCACAGTCCCTCAGGGTGACTGAGGCAGGCTGGCAAGGCAGGGTGGGACAGAGGCCATGCTGGCATTTGCTAACAGCTGTGTGTGCAAAGCTCTCTGAGGCTCTGATGAGGGATCTGCTGTCAGACCTCTGGCCCAGGCCTCTGGTCCCCAGAGTGTCTCTGGAACTGGAGCACAATTTGTCGGATTTGTCCTGGCCGTGGGATGGGTTGGCAGAGAGCTGGGCATGGGATCCAGAGTCTAACTCAGCCCCCGCGGCATAATGGGGCTGTGTGGTTGGACCTCAGCACACGCTGCTTCCTGTCTTTGAGGCTGTCTGGCAAACTTCCCAGGGGTCCTTACCTGCCTGGGCATCTTCCCTGTGATCTACTGTCCCTCCCTGCTTCCTCTTGCCCAGCTATGATTCTTTGTTGGAATGAGGGAGGGCCTCCCTTCTCGTGGAAATTCACACCCACATCCTCACCAAGCCGTCTGTGGGATGAGGCTGGTGGGGGCAGGGGAGCAGCTGTGGAAACAGGAGGCTCTGCTTGAGAGGGACAGAAGGATGGATAGACGGAACCCTGGTCCATCTGGAGATGACAGCTCAGGGCCCAAGTGGGCAGCCAGTCCTGTCTCTCATGCATTCCAACCCCATGCCCTAGAGGGCCAGAGTCTGGGTGATACCAGACAGCTTGGCTGGCACTCACCAGGGACAGCTGAGAACCCAGAAAGGGCACGATGCCAATCCTGGGGGCTCTGTGGTATGGGGTGGGGTCTGACAAGTGGCAGAACTGTTCCTTTCACATACGGTTCCTTCCACTATTAAACAGATCAGACTTATTGCCCTAGGCTCTGGGCTGGCTGGTCTCCACTTGACAGACACTCTGGAAGGACACTTCTCCTCACCCAGCATCCTAACCCAGCCTTTTGACCCCTGTTCTGTGACCTCAGGGGCCAGCTGTAAAATGGCCACCCACAAACCTCCAAGCAAAGTGTTACTCTGTTTAGTATGAGTTCCAGATGGCTCTGGTGGGGCTCTGAGCCACTCTGAATAATTTGTTTTCTTTTATGGTACCAAGGATAGACCACTGAGAAGTCTTAAGGCTACCCTGGGCCTGTAGCCTAGAAGGTTAGGAGAGAGGGCGGCTTTGGGGTAAGCTTAGCTGGGTGCTAAATTCAGGCGTGGGGACGGCAGTTCAAGAGCAGGTAAGCAGGCTGTGGGGATGGTAGGACCTCTCGTTGGCCCTGTCTGTGCACAGCTCGTTAGGGGCTGCCGAACCCACTCAGGTAGAATGAAAACCTGTGAGAGTAAGCGGCATACTGCCACGTTTATCTCATTTTCTCGGACATAGGATGCCAGGCCAGCTCCACCCCTCAGAGAGCCCTGGCTGGGAAGGAAGCTGAGCAACAAGAACAAGAAATAGCAGTACTCCATAGCTGAATAAGTCACGTCGGCTCTTCATGCAGAAAAAGGAGGGATGACATCCGGAGGCAGTCTGGACCTAAAATCCAGGACTTGTGTCTCCTAGGAGGTCAAGTTCAGAGGAGTGGGCTGTGAGGTCTTCAGGGACTCCACTCTGCCTCTCTGTCCACAGAGAAGGAGATTTTCCCATAAAGCAGCACAGGACAGAGACAGGAGATGGACAGGGACCGTGGGTTGTGAGCATGTGTTCGACACAGCTCAGCTAATCTCATCATCCTATAGGCAGTTGCGTGCGGCCCTCCTTTTACAAATGTGGAAACCAGAACACTTATGGGAGAAGCCATGGGATTTGAACTTAGACGGGACCGACCCTAAAGCACAGCGCCTGCCATTGTCTGGGCCGAAGCTCAGAAGCCAGTGCTACCGGCCCCCAGCTCCCATCCAGACACACCCTAGGCTCAGCACTTCTGGGACTTGTGTCCCTCAGCCATCTGTGAGCCACCAAGTACCACACAGCGTAATCTTGTAATACTGACTGCGTTATGTACAATTGAAAACCCATTACAGTCCTATTTTCCTAATATATGACACCCTATCGCAGCCCCCAGTGACTGCATTTCCCAGATAGATGCTGGAGTGTTGTCCACGCACAAAATTATTATCAGTCCTTTCTCTCGGCTGCGGGGAGAGCTGAGCAGGCATGTGAACAGGGTGCCCTATTCCTTCTGGCTTCAGAGGACACCTGTGGCTGACACCTGGGAGGGGGCAGTGTCAGGTCAAGCCTTCCCTGGAGAGTCGCCCCAGACCGCTGGAAGGGGCAGCAGATTCCTCAGTCTGGAGATACACTGAGGGCACTGGGGAGGGGCAGTGGAGGAGCTGGCAGCTGCTTGGTGTAGCGGGCACGGCCCTGCAATTGGGCAGCCTGTTCCTAGATAAGGCCGGTGACAGTGAGAAGCTTCCCGCTCCGTGCCGGCCACGGCCGCTCATTTTCTGCACTCAGAGCCCACAATGCCAATTACCCTGCCTCCTGCTCGCCAGCAGCGGCTTTTGGGGCAGCTAGATGAGTCCTCGGACATCAGTGGGGCTGGGGTGCTCTCTGCAGGGTGGGAGGACGCAGAGAAGAGAGCTGGGGTGGGCAGGACCCACGATGGAGTGGCTCCCAGACTCAACCTGGGTGCAGCCAAGGCGGATTATGTTATGTGGACCTTAGGTTATGTGGACCTAAGACACTCTGGGAAGACCCCATTTTCTTACCTGCCTCTACTACCCAGAGAAGGTTTTCGTGTTTGCGAAGTGACTGAGGAGCTGGCCTGGCCCTCCACCCCGCCCCTTCCCATGGCTTAAGGACAAGCTCATGTTTTTCAGTGGGGCAAACTGAGGTTCATGGTGCAGAGCTGGTACTAAGAGGGCAGGTTAACTTGTGGCCCTTTTTACCTGTTCTGCTGTATCAGAGGTTGGGGAAATGGGTGGCCTGGCCCGTGAGGGTCATGGGACATGGCAGTAAGGGTGCTACCTGGTGCGCCCCTTACTGCAGAGATATCTTGCCCGTCTCAGCTCCACTGAAGGTGGATGACTGTGTCCCCAACTTGTATTAGGTGCGCACATTAGGAAGATAGGGCGTGGCTAAGCGGCTGGGCTTTGCGCTATCTGTAGGGATGGTAGATGGAGCTGTCCCAGGGTAGGAGGCTACACAGGGCAGGGTGGTCTCACCTGCTTTGTGGGGACATCCCAGGCCTTTCCACAGGCCAACCCTGAGTACTCAGAGACCCTAGGCCTCCCCTGACAAGCTGCTTACGCTCCCTGTCACCCAGCATTGGGGACCTGAACTCAGGGCTTTGTGTAGAGCAGACAGGAGCTCTACCACTGAGCCACATTCCTGGCCTGGAACTTCCACCTGTACTTGGGGGAACAGGTAGCATCAAGGCTGTGACCACAGGGAAAGTGGTACGAGACCTTATGCAGCCTGGGCTGGCCTCAGACTTGCTATACTGATAAGGCTCGTCTTTCACTTCCAATCCTCAGCCTCCCACTGTGGTGATTATGGGCTTGTATTACTATGCCCAGATAATGGTGTCCTGGGATCACACTTAAGGGTCTTGTGCATGCATGTCAAGAACTAAATTAGCTACATTTCCAGCCTGTCCCCTCAAATCTGGATGTATTCGGTCTCCAAAGGTCTCAGGTAGTCATTTTGAGGACCTCAGGGGTTTCGACAGGAGACACTCCCTTCCAGGTGCAGATTGGTTGCTGTGATCCAACAGGAAAGAGCCCTTGATGCCAAAGGGTGGGGTCAGCTGTGTGGGACACTGGGCGGGGCACGGGAGAAGATGTGTCTGGGGTGCCCTGGTCACTGCCTATGGGAGAGGACAGTGCAGGAGACTAGGGGCTCCCTCCCATATGGCCGGGGTGAAGTGGGGTAGAGCAGAAACATCTCCCTAAGGGGCAACTAACAGACCAATTAAGCTGCCAATAAAAAATTTAATCAAGTAATAATGCACCTTACTCTGTTTAATTAGTGTTCTGTCAAGTGAATGAATATTTAAGGCTTGGGCGCTGGTGCCAGCATCTGCCCAGCGGGCAGACCTGACAGCTTCCCACTTGGGCATTGATCACTGACACCACGGTCCAGGGCCCCAGAGTACAGGGGGTGCTAGGAGCAGCCAGATCTGTGCCTCAATGTCTTTGTCTGTAAAATGGGAGGAAGGACTTCAGCCCAATGCATGTTTTGCCTTTCCTAGAAAAACATCAGAATAGCTGGGTGTGGAAGTACATGTCTATAACCCTGTATCCCCAGACTTTGGGAGGGTGGAGCCCGAGGATAAAGGAGTTCAAGGTCATCTTCAGTTACAAATGGAGTTCAAGGTTGATGTGTTATTTAGCTCTTACCTCAATACTTTTCCCCTCCAGAAAACCGAAGGACTTGAACTCTAGACCCCAAGTTAAGTACAGAAAGCATTTGGGGTCTGGGGACTCCATTGTGCTGCCTGTACCCCACAACACCAAACCCTCCCAGAGTACCTAGCACCTGACAACTAATGCTGTGCGTGCCAGGTTTTCCTGGGTGCTAGAAACTGGCATCTTAAGACTGAGTGACCTGGGACAAGGGCTGTCTGCGCTTCCATTTAGTTCGTTTGTTGATTGTCCGTTCATTCGTTCGTTCTTTCGTTCGTTCGTTCGTTCATTCATTCATTCATTCATTCACTCATTCGTTCAACAACTTGAAGGTGGTGCTCTGGGTTTTTCCCGAAAAATGCAACTCCTGCACTAAGTCCCAGACTCAACCTCAGCGTTCTACCGCTCCCAAGCTTCCTTTTTCCCTCCAGGCAGGGCGTGGCCGCCGCCGCCCTAAAACTCGTTTGCATATTCATGACCTTCACAAGCATGCGCACTGTAGTGCCAGGCTCAAGGGCGGCCCGCCCCGCCGTAGGACAGCAGCATCTCCCCTTGCCGACCCGGCATCCTCCACCAGCCGACGCCTCCCTTCGCTTCAAGGAAGGGCCTGGTGTCCCCCCTACACACAACCACCTGAGAGCCTCGCGCTGGAAGGACTTTGGTAATTATTTGTTTCAGTTGAGCTGTTTTCAGTCTAGGCTAGGCTGAGTCTTGTAATGAGTATGGATTTGCCAGTAAATAAGTCCCCCGCTTCTAACCCCTGTAATAAATGCATTTGGAGTAATCTGGCGATCACGCGGTGTAATTGCTGGCTGTCAGGGCAGATGGATGCTCCCGCGCTGACTTTACCGCTGTCTGCCCTTCCTTCACGCCGTGCCACCACTGGGGCTCCAGCCCCTAGCCTGTAGTTGAGGGGCATTTGCTTGGGGATAGGAGTGGTCCTTCTTGCGCCAAGCATGGGCTTTCCAAGTCACTCACCGGTGACCCACAGTGCCCTCAACCTCTCTGTAAGGAATCACCAAAGCCTGACCCAAAATGCAGAGAGACTTGGCCGAGTTGGTAGGGCATTAGCCTAGCATGTCCAAAGCCTTGGGTTTCATACCCAGCACCACATATACTTGGCATGACAGTGCGGTGCATACTATAACCCCAGCACTAAGGACTGGAGGCAGGAAGGTCAGAAGTTCAGTGTACCCCCTCAGGCCACACACACTAAGTTCCATGCCAGCTTGAGCTGCAGTGAGACCCTGTCTAGAAACAAAAACAGACCAAGCAGGGCTCTGGGCACTGCTTCAGTTTGCCACATTATCTGTAGCTGGGACTCAAAATCTGCATTTTACTTGATTTGTTTGCTTTTTGCATTTTATTTTTAAGTTTCAATTATTTGTATATGTGTCTAGACATACACAGGGGTTGCTCTCTCCTTCTGGTGGTTCCTGGCTTTGAACTCAGGCCATCAGACTTTCCTACCCACCGAGACACCTTCCAGGTCCCAGAATCTGCATTTTAAAATACCCTCCTCCAGCCATAATGTGAGGGTGCAGACCCATAATCCCAGTACTCCATAGCAGGAGGATGAGGACAAGTTTGAGGCTAGCCTGATCTACATAGTGAATTCCAGACTAGCTAGGACAACAGAGAGAAACCCTGTCTCACAAACACCAACTAACCAGCCAATCAACGCAAACCACTGATGTCTGCAGGGGACTTCTGGAAGCACCAAGGTTCTGAGGAATAAGTCAGATGCTCTAGGACTTGGTGTGTGTGCACCCCCCGCCCCCACACACACAGAGCTTTCTCTCCCTCATATATTGGCTCCTTTCCCAAACAAATCTGGCTCTGTTCATTCCTTTGAGGCACTCTCCAATCTCCTGCCTGGTGTGCTTTTATACCCCTCCCCCCCAGGGGAGATGGCCCCTTGGCTGTGTGCCAGTACATCCTGTGCTGCGATGCTCTCCTGGTCTTCACTAAGCAGAGGTTCCCACAGCTGGACAGTCGTGGACATCACAACTGTCTTCCTTCACTCCTCTGAATAGCCCCTGAGCCCTGTATATAATGCCCAGCACACAATAGTTGCTTAGTAAATGCAAGGAGTATGAATAAGTAGGTAAGTGACAGACTGGCTGGGCTTGTTTAGGATTTTATATTTAATCCACACCCTGGGATTAACTGGGCAGGCTGGCTGGGAGGGCAGGGAACAGGGACCCAATGAAACTCCTCCCATGGGACTCAGTGAAACTTCACGGATCTCAACAGATCAGGCCCAGCCTGCCCCTGTCCTCTGGCACCCACCTTGGGAAGATGCAGAGAGCAGGGAGGGGAGGATCTGTCCTAGGTGCTGCAGAAAGAGCCACAGAGGGCTCAGGCTCTGCCCTGTCCCTCTGCTCTATTGAAGCCTTTTGGGAAGTAGCTGCTTTATAGTGTCCACCTCCTAGGGCCTGACCAGGCCAAGGCTCCATATGACCACCGTAAAGGAGGCCAGGAGGGCCACCTCCAGCTTAGTTCTGCCTGGTTCTTCTGTGCTCCGGCCTGACCCAGGGCTTGGCCACTAGATGTGTAGGGCCTGGGCTTTCGCACTGTCTTTGAGCTGTGAGGGATTCAGGGAGGCCATTTGAGGCAGAGGCTGCCTGGTAAAATCTTACCTCCATGCAGCCTTCAAGGAGCAACAGCAGAAAGGTCACCACAGTTCTGTGTGCCCTTGGGCTGGTCACTTAACCTCTCTGGGTCTACTTTCCTCAGTGGGGCTGCTGGGGAGTAGTAAATGTGTTCCTCCTAGGAGTAACACTGGCTTGAGGAGTGGTGGGTGTGGTGGGCTCCATGCACCAGTTTCTCCGCAAAACAGTAGACTGGGGCTGCACAGGAGGCAAGGTGGGAGCTTCTGGGTGAATGACCTTGTGATTTTCTTGAAGGGTAAACAGGAGTTTTCAGGGGTGTGGCCAGTCTTGGGGGTCAAGAGGCTTTACTCTGGGCTGTCCTACCTCATCTCTGTTCTCTGAAACTGCTGTGGGCGAGATAGTGACTGATGGGAGAGTGTTGAGGGTGGCAAGTCGGGACGGAGCAGGAGGGTGGTGGGATGCCCGCAGCAGCGTGGGCAGCAGTGGCTGGTCCTCGCCCGGCTGTCAGCCAGCAATCATGTTAAATAAAGGCCCCAAATTAGACAGGCGAACATGAGCACCTTCAGTCTAACAATGCAATTAGCACAGACAAAGCCTCCCGCTTCCTCCCAGGCCCCAGCCAGTGTGGCTTCTGAGGGTGAGGGCGGGGGATGCAGGCCCTCCCCAGTGAGCTGTGAGCTGCGAGCTGCAGAGAGGTTTGAAAGGAGCCGGTGAGAGACTAAAAGGTGACAATGAGTGCCATCCAATGGAATGCCAGCTCCCTGGATGTCAGGCGTCCTCGGGGAGAGAACTCATCTAGATCTTTCTAGAATGCCCTTTGGAAGGGCAGCACCCACACAAACCCGCAGAGGCTTTGGTCGCCGTCTCTGCCGCGCTCTCTCCATATTTTCTCTTCTAAGCATAGATGCAGACTGAGTTTACATGAATAAAACATCAGTGAGGGGGGTGGATCCCAAACTGCACAGCCCAGGGGCTTGGGGACAGAAAGCAATGGAGCCAATCTGCAGCCTCCATGGACAGTCCTGACTGTGTTGAGGGTGGCACCTCCTCCAAGGGAGAACAGACTTCCTTGGACTGAACCCTAGATGGAAAACAAGGTCAGGGCTGGGCCTGACCTGAGCCTCTGGACCCTGGGACAGGCATTCTGGGTTTTTTGGTTTTTTTTTTTTTTTTTTTTTTTCTTCTCTCTTGGCTCTACAGCCAGAGGCCCTGGGCCTGCCTTGGGTGGACCTTCAGGGGGCTTCATGTGTGCATGACAGCCCCTCTCCTGAGGCCCGGCTGCCAGCTGCCAAGGCTTGGCTTCTCTTCTCGAGCCTTGTTAAAACCCAGAATGCATCTCTACAAGATCAGAGTGAGATGCAAGGCGCTGGGCCTCTGGCAAGGAAGAGCCTTTCTCTGGCTTCTCCACCGCCCTCCCCAGCTGCCCCAGCCGTGCCTGGCAAAGGCTGCCAGAGGGAGGCTGCTGGCTAACACCTCAGGCACTCAGAGGCCAAAAGCTAGGTCCACAAGGACCTGGATCATTGTTTGTTCAAGCTTTCATTTGGTGCTTGCTTCCAGAGCCCACCCGTGATGCATGTAACTGGTCCTCCTGGAGCGAAGTCTAAGGGGAAATACAAGGTAGAGTGGGCTAGGCCTAGGATCCAGGCAGCTCTGAGAGCAAGGTGTAGAGATGGAGAGCGGGCACAAGGGTGCTGGGCAGGCCTGTCTCTACACTTGCAGCAGGCTGGGCTTTGTTCTGAAAGCACTGACTAGGTTTGGAAGGTTTTGCCGGCTATTATTTGAACTGAGATTTGAACAGGGAGCCTTGGACACGAGTGGTGCAGGATGTACACTTGAGCACCTGACACTCCACTTTGGAGAATACACAGCTAGCTCTTTACCTGGTCAAATTTGCTACTTAAGGATTCCCTCTGCTCCAAAGCAGAGGTACCAGGGAACTTCCCAGGGGAGGTGACCTGATCTGAGATTATGCATAGGACCTTGCCAGGGGCCTAGAAAGATGAATTTAGACCGGTACCCTGGAGCTGGAGACGTATGCAGCTCAGTGGCTGAGTGCTTGTCTGGATGTGCACGGCCCTGCATTCAGTCCTCAGGACTGTGCAAAGAACAACAACAACAACAACAACAACAACAACAAGACCAGGCATGGGGCGCACACTTTTAGTCCCAGGACTCCGGAGGCAGTGGCAGGTGGATCTTATTTTAGTTCAGGCTAACCTGGTCTACATAGGGAGTTCAGGCCAGCCAGGGATGTATAGTGAGACCCTGTCTCAAAACAAAACAACAAAAACCTCAAAATTATCACACTGCTTAGGACATACTTTGCCTCCCTCGTGGGACCACAGTGTGAGTGTGAGGTACTCTGAACATCAGACTGAACCCAGTGTGAACCCCGTGAAGAACATGTTCCTGAAGGGGTAGCTTGAAGCAGACAAGCAAGCATGTGGTTCAAAGTCCAGAGTTGGCAGTTGGAGCCAGGCAGGTTTCTGCCCTGATGTCTCCCCTGTACTTACAGCCCTAAGACCCACCTAGTAAGTCCCCTACGCACTGCAGAGCCCCCATGTGCCCTGACCCCTCCCTTACCGGTGGCCATTATGAGACTTGCATGATGTGTCAAAGGACTCCCCAGGGCTGGGTGGCTTCCTGAGGAATGAGAGGCTTGAAGGAGAGGTAAACTGAGCTGTGACAGAAGAAAGTGTGCCCAAGAGGGTGGTGGGGAGAGGCCAGCTCAGTTACTGAGAGACACAGATGGGTGCAGAGTGGTGGGGAGAGAGGCCCTGCAGGCACCCCAGGAGAGGGCTGGTCCTCATTAACAGCACTCAGCCCTCCCCTCTGCCCGGCTCTCCTGGAGGATGCGGAGAGGGAATCCATTATCGCACAAAATAGCAGCTGCAGACATGAAAATGAAATATAGATTCAATACCTGCGCCTTTCGGCTCAGAAACCGTGCCCCCAACACAGGTGACAGCCGGCACAGATGTCATCTCAGATCATAGGAGGGAGGGGACAGTCAGGGAAGGGGAGACGGGCCTCACTCCCCACAAACTCCTCCTAGAAGTTTTCTCTGTGGCTAGGGACCTAAAACAGAGGCCAGGATGCAGGCCCAGTTGCCCCCTACCAGCTTCCAGGGGGATGATGGCCCAGTCTTACCAAGCCCTTCACCAGCCCCTAACACACACCTGCTGGATCTCCGGAGCAGGCGGCCTGAGGCTTGAACCAGCACGAAAAGGTACTGTCTCAGCCTGCACATATCTCATAGTTGTTGAGATGTCTGGCTGTGACCTGGGAGTGCCCCCCAAAGCAGTCTGTCTCACAGACAAGGGTGGGTGGCCGTGCCACTGCCACATCCCTCCCGAGGGCCCCCAGGGCCATTGAGCAGCCGAGCAACCGCTTCCTGCTTTCCTATGTGTGTGCTTTTAGCCAGAGGTTTGCACAACTTTTACGAGTGGGCTGGCGGTGAACTCATCCCGTTACAATGCTCTCAGGGACCCTGACGACTAATTTAATTTAAAACAGCCTTGCAATAAAAGCTCAGGACGGAAAACCGCCGAGTCTTGGGGGTTATTTAACAAATTGCCTCACAGATAAATACATTAAAATGATTCTCAAACCGGAGTCGTACGAAGTTGAAGTAAAATTAAGAAAGTCGAATCAAAATGTAAATTAATGGCGTAGAGATGCGTTTGAGTTGGCAGGCTCTACTCTGGGGGATGTGGGCGATTCTTCTGCCTTCTGTTCAGGTGCCATGTCCCCACCAGACTGTGCCAGAGGCCCCTTTAGTACAGGTAGCTGGAAACTAGAGAATGTGGCTGGCTGCCCAGCCAAACCTAGCATCGGCCTCTCCCACCCTTCGACATACCATCCTCAGGCAGGCTTGGAAGGTATAAACTAGGAGGAGCTGCAGCAACTTTCCTTATTGGGGGTGCAAACCATGAAGGGGAGTGGGCACAATGAAAGCTGGCACAAAACAGCCTGCTGTAAGCATGGGGTCCTGGGATGACTATTTCCCGCAGAAAAAATCATTAATCCCCATAAAGCTGCCAGACTCAGCGCTCCCATCTTATTGACAAGCAGACTGAGACCAAGGAGGCCCAGCAGCCCTCACTGGGCTCGATGCACTCAGGGTTCTTTGTTTCTGCGTTTCTCTGGCCTCAGCCCTCCTGTCTCTTCAAGCAGACTGCCTAGAGAGTAAACTCAGACCTGCTGCTCCAATCGCGCCAATCATAAGCCTGTGCCTCCAGCAACATTCCTACCTTAGCCAGGGCAGCCTTGGAGGCTCTCTGAAGTGATGGGCATCTGTGTTTCCCTGCCCCTTCCCCAAGTTAGAGAAGCCCCGGGTGCCAACAGACAGCCCTGGGGAAGATTACCTGATCCTGTCTGGTCCGATGGTGTCCTTTGCTAATCGGGGAGAGGAAAGAAAAGCGGGAGTCTGCACAGGGTGGGTTGGGGACAGGAGCCTAGAATTATAGGTGGGGTGTGGTGACAGCTCCTACCTACCCTGGCCTTGGATAGGAGGGCGGGAGCAGGAAAATGTCGGGAAGGGATTGGGGTGGATGTGGCAGGTGATGGACATTTTCACCTGGAGGCCTAATCCCATGTGACACCTGAGACATCGCCATTCCTGGAGGGGGAGGTGCTGCTGAGCCTAGCCATGCACAGAGCTGTCAGCTGTCAGCACCCGGTAGGGGGTGGGGGCTCCTGGGACAGGAGATGGGCTCCCGAAGGCTCTTCTCCAGACTACCTGAATAAGCAGGTGGTTCAAGATAGACTGTAGAGGGACAGCCAGGCCACTCCTACGGGCTGGAGCCAGGATGAGGGTCTTGATGCCTATTCCCGAGGCCCTGCTGACCCGAAGATTGGGTAGGGTCAGGGAGTCCCAGCTGGGGAAGTGGAGGTCCTCTGAAGTGGGAGCCAGGTCACCCTTGCAGTGGCCTGACATCAGACACAGGGAGGACAGGTACACACTCAGCAGTGCATGGTGACACCTGGGTCTGGCTTAGGCAGTAGAGTCTCTAATGTGTCACGGGGAACCTCTAGCTGCTGGCTCGGCTGATGCAACAGGCATCTATTGACAGTCATTAAGTCTTTAGCAAATGATTGACAAGGAAATAACCTTGACGGGAATTTAGCTTGGGAGTCCAGTGCAGATCCAGTTTCGAAGGCTCCCCACACCCCATGGCCCAGCCCATCCTCGACAATCTACAGGCTTGCAGAGCAGCGGGCAGGTGAGCCCTGGGCAGGAGTGGCATGGTGAGAGGGGAAGGTAACACAGGGCTGTGTCCCTACATCCTCTCTTCCCCGTGGTGACTTGATGGGGGTGCTGTTATTGTGCCTCTGCCACGGATGCAGAGATTGGGTCTGGGACTCACATAGCTTTTAGGTGGCAGGAATTCCCATTCCTGTCCCAGTGTGACACCCTGTTGAACTGAGTCGTGTGTCTGAGATGCCAAACAAAGCCATGCTGTCTTCAGATCCAAATAAGGCAAGCAGGCCAGGCTTGGGGAGAAGGTCAGAGCCTGGGTCGGGGGTGTACCTGGGGCTCTCAAAACTACCAGGAGGGTTCAGAGCCACTGGCTTTCTGGCTTATTTTCTCTCTTTATAAAATGGAGCAGGCAGTGCCTCCCCATCAGGGGCTCTACGGGAGGCGTGCGCGGGAAGTGTTAGGAAAACTATAAAATGCCAAACAAACAGGAGGCTGGCAGAGCGCTTCCTCCCGCCTGGCAGGCAGGCTGGGGACTGGGAGGCCCTGTGAGAACCCCAGAGCAGGTCAGGTGGGGCCCCGCCTTGCCTGCTGGGCCAAGAGGAGGAGGAGAAGCCGGAGGGAGGAGTGTGCTGGGCACAGGAGGCATCCCAGCTGATCCCAGCAGATTTAACAGGACTTTGAAAAATAAAAAAGGTAAAACAGTCAAACCACTGCCCGCTCCTCCTGCTGCAATAAAAATGGATTTATTTGTTCGTGGAATGAAATTTAATAACTTTGGGGGGAGATGAGGCGTGAACAATAACAGTTTTTTTCCCCTCTTTCTCATTTTGGAGGGAGAAGGGAGGAAGAAGAGGGGATGAGGACCCCCGTTGAGATAGTTGGGGGAAGGGGGTGTGTGGGACTGAGCCCTCTAGAGATTGGCTAAGTAGACAAGGAGGGGCTGGCTCTGCTCCACGCTCCAGAGACTTCCACGGTTCAGGTTCACGGAGGGGCCGCGTGCTTCTCTTGTTTCCCTGTGCACCCGGCTGTGCGCCAGGCCTCTGCCCCCGCTGGGCCCTCCTCCTGCTGTGCCTTCCTCCCCTGTCAAAATTCCACTCATCCCTCAGAACTGTTTGTAGAAAGGCCTCCACCAAAGCTCCCATGCCCCTCCCCAACCCACTCCCAGTCCCTGGCAGCAGCCCCTCCCAGCTACAGCATGCCCCTAGACCTCTCTGAGAACCCACATCCCTTTCTACCCTCTGCAAAATTGTGTGTGGTGCTTGGCTCCCAGATTTCAGCCTGTGGCCCTCACCTCTGGGCCCTGGCCCAGAGCAGTAATGTTTGTTGAATGAATAAGTGTAAGTCAGAGACTTGGTGTCTGTCAATTATCCTCTAACCCAGGGGCTGTCTGAGCAGAAGCCAAGAAGCCAAGCTCCCTACATGGCCACTGCTCTTAACTGAGCCGGTACCAGACCTGGAGGACTGCTGGAGGAAGGGTAGGGGGCCTCAGTGCTCCACCCCAGAAACCCACTGCTTTCTATGAGGTGTTTCATCTCTTCAGGCTATGCTTTCCACAAAGCAGGTCCCAGAGTCACCGAGCCTGGTAGTTATGGGGGTTCTCTGTCAAGCAGGAGGTCCCAGAGTCTGGTGAAGCCAGCGATTGCAATGCCTCATCCTCTCTTGGACTACGGAACACAAGAATCGGACCACGAAGGAAGGGGCTGTGAACTGAGTCACCCGGGCCAGGCTGTGGGCAGGGACTGGCCGTGCCAAGAGGTTGGAAGCCTCTCTAGGTTGGTCTTATGGTGATTCCAGGTCTGGCTCCCACAGCCTGGAGAGGCCTCAGCTGTGCAGGGGGGACAGGCAGCCTGGGAGCTGCTGGGCAGGTCGATAGCAAAACAAACGCACTATTGACCGCAGCCGCTCACTAAATCCTCCCGGCAGACAAGCTGATGTGAGCCCAAATAGAATGGACTCAGAACTCAAGTCGCCCCTCCCTGCCCCACCCCCAGCTCCAGGGGAGGGGCGAGGCGAGCTGCAGCTGGGCCGAAAGCGGGGCTGGGACCAACTCTGTTCCAGTCTCAGTGCACAGGCTTGGAGTCAGGCGGCCCTGAGCGGGGCCAGGAGAGGCCATGGATGCCCGAAGGCAGGAATCCCAGCAGCTAAAATTAGGTCCAGCTGATCTGTTTTTTTTTTTTTTTTTTTTTAATAATTACATAACATTTGCTAAATAGCAAAGAATACATATGCTGTCTCTCGGTTATGAAGCATAATAATGAACCAAATGCCTATGACCCCTGTATGCAAATGAAGCCCAGTGTAGGTCATTGGTCTCCAGTGCTCTGGGGCAGAGATAATGAGGCACCCTGCACCTGGTGCCCTGGATTCTCTGTCAGCCTCAGCCTAGATCTGCAAAGATTAGCTAGGAATACTCTCAGAATTGGGGAGTGCGCACCTTGGCTTGGGCTGTGGCTTCTCATGTATGACCCAGAGGTTCCCTAACCTGGGGACCTGGGGACCCGTGAACCCTGACACTTCCTTGCATGCTTGCGTATCTGGTGATGGTGTCATTTTCTAGGGAAAGGGTTGTGTTCCCACAGTGAGCTTTTCCAAGATAGACAAGTCAGTTCTGTGGCCCAGGAAAGGCCAAGACTCAACCACAAGGATCAGAAGCAGATCCAGGTTTCTGAGGGCCATTGGGCATCCGGCACAGGCCCCGCCCCCCAATTGCCTGCTTCTGTCTCGGTTTCCCCCACATTCCCACGTTCAATCATCCATTGATTCAGAAACACCTCTTAGGATCCTGCTGTGTGCTGTGTGAACTGGGTGTGTGGGTGTGTGATCCGGAGGCTGTGACCCACACTTCCAACTGTGGCCTCCTGCTCTTAGGCCCATCCTATTCTCTAAGGCAGCCCAGGGTGGACTTGAGGTCCCAGATCTGCCTTTGAGCTCCCACTCAACCTGCCTGGCTTCTCTTCTGGATAAAATAAAGTCTTATCTTTGGCATCCTTAAGATGGGCAGGATGAAACTGGAGGGTTTTGGAAGGATTCACCGAGGTCGTTTGTGGCACTTATTAATTAACGTATTAATTCACAATTAGTGCCAGACGCCTGCTGAGTTGGGGCTGCCCGTTCTGGCCCAGGTACAGGTATGAGAGGCAAGGGCCAGAGACAGGCGTTGGAGCCGCACAGCTGTGCGGGCTGCCAGCCTGGGCGGTCTGGCACATCAGATGGTGTGTGTGTGTGTGTGTGTGAGTGTGTGTGTGTGTGTGTGGGGGGGGGGGATTCTCACCTCCTAAATATGTTCCTGGAGGAGTTAAAGCTAGGCCTCAGAGGGGTATACACTGCAGTTTCCCAAGGAGGTAAGACCTACACCTATTCAGTTCTGGCTCTGGGGGTGGGTGGGGGACCAAAACCCCACGCTCCACAGTCCCAGGGACTCAGTAACTCCACAGCGTGCAGCTCTCTGTAGCCCTCTCCAGCATCAGTAGCTCAGCTCCCGGACCCATTCAAGCCCAGTAGGCCCAGACTCTGAAGCCTCCAGACCCCTGCAGGTTGCAGATCTCTCAGAGCCCACAGTCCCCTGCCGCCTTAGACTGCACATCCCATAAGCCCTGCAGCTCCTAGCCCTACTGTAGCCCCCTGAAGTACCTACCAGACACTGCCTTTCCCATAGCCTCCAGACACTGCAGATCCTAGACCCTCACAGCCCCAAGACCCACAGCTCCCAGATCTTATAATCTCCAACTCCTACAGCCTCCAAACACAAAGCCTTTGCAGCTCCGAAGCCATACAGTCCCAAGAGCTCTTCCAGGACCCTGATCTGACGTGGCTACCTCTGAGCTGAGTGATGATGGAGAACTGACTGGCTGAGGAGAGGGAGGCAGAGAGTACTGGGGCTCTGCCCCCCAAAGGTTGCTTTGAAGACCCAGGCCCCCTGCACAGAGGGAGGTTCTGTCATATTACAGAGAGAAGGAAAGAAGCTCAGAGAGGTTAAGTTTCTAGCCCACAGTCACACAGTAAAGTAAGGGATTAGAGAAATGATCCTCATGTGACTCCTGCCCCTCACTTCCCTTCCTTTTGCAGCCTCCCAGTGCTGAACTGGGGTCTCCTCCAGGGGCCTGTGCACTCCCAGTATGTCTTAGTTTTCAGAGATCCTTCCTCCCATGAACAAGATAACATTGAAGCTGTCCTGTGAGTCCAAACTGGTGTCTCAGAGGCCCCTATGCCTGGACTCTGTGCTTCACCATGAACCAGCAGGAGTTTTGGCATCATTTGCAGGTCCGAAGCTTGAGGTAGGGACTTACTTGGTGATCGCTGGGCGTATTCTGGCTCTACACCCTCTCTCCAACTGGAGCCCTCCCCTGCAGTCGGTCAGAGAGATGCTACCCAGGACAGGAGGGCTGGTGACTCCTGCACCCACCTCCTCGGGGTTAGAAAGGAGAGCTGGGGAGCCATAGCTGAAGGAAGGTGTGGGCACAGGGATTCCTGGGCCTTGGGGGCAAGCTTGGATGCCATTGTGACTCAAGGTCGCACATTACCCTCTCTGGGCATTATGGTTCCATAATGGGGACCAGGGGTTGAGGCTAACTCCACAGGGCAGCTCACAATGGTTCAAGGCCATGATCAGTACATGTCAGCCTTGTCCTCCCAGGGAATCCTGGGTCATGTCTAGATTCTGGGGACCTGGCCTCCCCTGACCTAGGCCTACTCTCAAAATGGCCCTCCCTCCTATAGCCCCTGTGAGGGAAGGTTCCTTACCCTTTATTGGTTGCTGAGGCCCCTCCCATCATTTCAGGACCCTACTTTGGGTCTAAGCCACTCCTTGGGCCCCATCACAGCTTGATATTTAACAGGCATCATCAGTTTTCTTATTCCTGTTTTACAGCAGAGAACTGAGTGCTCAGAGAGGTCAAGCAGCTAATTAAAAGCTACTCAGCTTCTAGACGGTGGAGTCCCAGACAGGCGCAAGCGGGATGTAGGGTGGGGAAGAGGGTATTTGGCCCTCACCTCCTCCACTCTGTCTCTGGGTTCTTGGCCCACTCCTCCAGATGTGAAAGATCTCACACAGCTGTGGTGACACACAGGGAAGAGCCTGAATCTGATGTAGGATTGGAGGGGAACAACCCCCGCCCCTGCTCTCACCTGGCTTTTCCCACAGGTGGTGGGCAACTAGAGGTACCTCCTCGAAGTACTGCTCCACCCCAGCAACAGACCCCTCCCCACTGTCCCACAACATCCTGTCCTCTTCACCTCCTGCTTCAGCCTTCCACAGCCTCAAGTGAGAACCCGAGACCCTCCCCAGATGCCTCAGGACCCTTCTTTCCAGAGGTGGAAGATATGGTTCCTGCAAGGCAGGTGCCGAGGTTCACCTCGCCCTCCTCTCCTCCCTCAGCATCCAGAGCCACACACAACACACTGCAGACTGGCCACAGGTCATTCCTGCTGAATGAGTGAAGCAGTCGGGGTGGGGGTGGGGGTGGGATCGGGGTCTGTGGGCAGCTTTAATTCACTGCTTCAAGGGCTCAGCTGGTCTGCCCAAGTACTCAACAGCATCTCCTGGTGGACACTTACTATCCCGTTTTCCGGAGGGGAAAGCTGAGGCTCTGAGAGGAGGGCAAGGCATACAAGTTTACTTAGCCCAGGCAAATGCTGGCCCTCCCCACCTTCAGGGTCTGGAAGTCTGACCTAGACAAAGTCTGGGATGCTGCTGGTGGTTTATGGTATAAAAGCAGAGGGAATGGCAGCTGTGGGGAGGGAAGAAGAGGGACAGCCGGGCTGCACAAGCACCCGTTGGCCACTCTGTTTGACAGTGGGTGGAGAGGGGCTTGCTCCAAGGAAGCGGGGTTACCAGACTGAGTAAATGAAACACGAGACACCAAACAGTGACATTTCAAGGGTGAAACCTGTGTCTGTGTGTGTGTCATGTTTACCTCATCTAATGTGTAGGACAGGCTAGGCTAAAAAGTTGTTTGTCTGAAATATTTATGTAAACACATTCCTATATTTTAATCTGTCCAATCTCCAAGGAAGGGGTACAAAGTATCCAGAAGGTGGTAAGAGCCAGTCTGTGACGAGGGTGACGGTGTACTTGCTGTATATCTGGGGGAACCAAGGCTCAGAGCAGGTGGGTACTGGTACGAGCAGGGCACAGCCATGCAGCCTCGCTGTGTGCTGCCTCAGTGTGGTCCCGAGACATGCTCCCCGGCCTCTGTCCCCGTCTGCAGTGAGTTGCCCTGTACCCTGCTATCCTCCCTCACTGCCTGCTTGAGGCTCACTTCCTCATGGGGAGTGAGTTTTCACAGCTGGGTTATCACCTCCTAAAAATAGGGCTGAGTGATGGATGGAAGCCGTCGTCAGCTGCAGTCACGTGGAGCGGGTAGGAAGCAGGGGTGGGTGGGTGGCAGGGTGGGGGACCCAAAGTCCCAGTGCCCATAATCTGGGGTGACACTCAGACTTGCAGGGTCTGGGTCATGCTTTGAGTGTTAGAAGCTGGTCTGTCCTGAGGTCTTCAAAATGCTCAGAACCAGCTGGAACCACCAACCACAAGGGTGGCTACTCATTTGCCACCAGGTGTCTGGTCAGGCAGTGGGATTTATCTATGTCTGGACGGGGCCCAGATGTGGTCAGTGGCAGAAGCCATCCTTGTTGGAGAGGCATCTGAGAACAGAACGGCTGCATTGCTCCTTAGCTCCTTAGCTGAGTCCTGGTCTTAGAACCCCCTAGGCCCCATTTCTTTTTCGATACAGGATCTCTTGTAGCCCAGGTTGGCTTCAGACTCACATGTAACCAAGGCAAGCACTGCACCATCTGAGCTACACTGGTGATCCAGGCATTGAGGTGAGGGTAAGGAGTGTTGTTCACAGGGTAAACGTGCCACTCTCAGGACAGACATCTGTCCACCAAGACCAGATCAATGGGCACACTCAGTAGCC